>NW_026086604.1:97575314-98175314 GCF_022539395.1 Myiozetetes cayanensis | reverse complement strand
GCACTTAACAGCATTAGGTTGTTCTGTAACACAGGGCTGCCTGGCTTTTCAGATTAGATGGGTCATACAGCTTCTTACCCTGTTGAGCAAGCCTGCACACCCCACCTGCTTTCTCCAGAGCATATGTTTTTTTGTGTCCATATCTAGCACAGCTGATCTGCTCATGCACAGGACCCCTACTAGTGTCAGAACTGCTGTCTCTGTCCAGCTTGGTTTCTCAGGAATACAGGAAAAGTTTTGCAATTCCCAACAATACATCCTTATTCCACACACTGGTCTGGGAGTTCTGGGTAAAGAGAGCAGCTGGGTGCCAGAACACCTTCCGTGGCTTTGTATAAACTACCTTTTTTTTTCACCAGGGTTTCCTCAGGTAGAGGCAGAAAGCAGAATAGGTTGGATGGAGAGTCTTGGTGGGCAGCAAACGACTCCTGGCACATCGACTGCCTTCAGGTTCTGTTAAGGCCCAGATTCTCCTCAGAAAGGGTTTATCAGGACTGCGCTCAGGAAAGGGATAAACTAAATTTAGAAGCTTGCTATAGAAGAGAGAGTCTGGGGAAATGAAGCCACAGGCTGGCTGGTCCTCACAGGCCTAAGAAGTATCCATTGTCATAAAGAACATTCCTTATAACATCCATGTGTACAAGGCAACCAACCTTTTGGACCAGACTTTATCTGGACTGGAGGAATGTCATTGTACACCTCCTCATGCTCTGAAACTAAGTCAGGAGTGGGATTAGTGTCTATTACCTGACTCTGCTCCAACACAGCTGGCAACTTTGCCAGATTTTGATTTCCAGAATGGAAAAGAAAAATTATGTTAGTTGGTTAGAACTGATTAGCAAACTTTCAGTCATTATTGAATGAATCTTAATTAAAAATAATAGAAAAACAGTAAATCCATCATGTTACACAGTACCAGTCCGCTTGCTCTTTCTTTTCTATAAGCTACTTCCTTTTCTAAGTCACAGTCCCACTGGTTCATGTAGCTCCCTGAGAAATTAATGTAACTTACTTCGGAGACTGGCATCAGCTGTCTGTGAGAAGCAGTTAACACAAACCATGTGTTTCCCTATCTCAGTGACAGTTAAAGTCTACAATTTCACACTCTCACTTAGAGGGAAAACAAAAACAAAACGCTGTGCCCTTTGGACACTGTAATTCAGAAACATCTGTCTCTTTGACCTGGGAATGCCACAAGGGAAAGCTGAATGTGTCAGTGCCAGTACTTCACAGAGAAGAAAAGCAACAGGTAGCTCAAAGGTCAGCGCAGCCTGCCTACAAACTTCAGAAATCAGCAACTCTTGAATTAGCAAGCATACACAGGGTAGATGTCCCTTGTGATTTTGCTTCACTTCTGTCTCACCTGAGAATGGATGATCAGGTAGATAGTCAGGAAGCCCCTACTAGTGAAGTTCAGTGGCAATGGGAAGCAAGGAGAAGAGCCTTGATACTGTGAGACTAATTTTTCCTGTATGTGTCCAACTACCTCTGTTTTGATCATCACTTGCTGTTTTTAGGGTGCAAAGTTTCAGTTCACTGGCAAGTAAAACTACTGCACAGAAAATTGGGTTAACAACTGTGGGTAGCTCAAGAATAATATCAATGACAAACTGATAATTATGAATACTGTTTCTGTCTCACTAAGATCAAATATATCTGTATTTGAAAATCTGTGACCCCCGTCCATCCTGGCCTCCATGCTAAGAAAGAACAAAAGATGCCATCAGGGCTTTTTCTCTGTCAAGAAAATAGAAAAGTACCTCTCTTAAGAAAATAATATCACGACCATCCCCCAGCTAATTCATTCTCTCTTAACTTTTTCATGCTCTAGTGATCAAATCATTAAGCAGCCCTCATTATTCATTCCAACTTCTGCCAGGAATATGAGCTCTGTATCAGAGAAACACCTCCTCACCATCACAATCATCATCATGACATCTCAGCAAGTTGATACAATTATGCCAGAGAACCATCCCCATAATTATACAGTTCTTTAGCTCATTTCTCAATGTCTTCACCATTACTATAATCACTGCAAGTACAGTATGTTAAATTAAGAACAGGATCTACAGCTAACATCTCACAGGATGAAGAATCTGCCTGCTGCAATTCTGCAATTCTTTACAATATAACTCTACAAAACTCTTAAAACTGAGGCTCATATTTTAGTGTCCGTTTGTTTTTGAAGCAATTGACATTTACAACTAATTTTAAAATGCATATGAAGAATGGCTTTTTATGGAGGGAGAAAAGGCAAACCTCTTTACCACATAATTTCCAAAGTATTGCTAAAGAATTGGCAGGACTGGACCTCATTCCCTAACCAGCTATTACATGCAGATTTTTATGTGTATGATACATATGGACTGCCATCATAAAGCATTTTTGCCTTTCAGTTAACAGTGATCACAAAGACAGCTTAGGCAAATGAACTCTTAGCAGCCACTTATGTTTATTTGTCATGAGATGCTTTACAATAATGACTATATTGTTGCTATAACAAAATGCTCTGGTTAAAATATTATGCTGGAAAACAGGCAAATAAATACTTTTCTAGACAGAGAATTTTCATAAAATACAAAATGAGGAGGGGGTGAGGTGAAGGAAGGTTAAGACCAGAAGAACCATAAAAGTTTAGAAAGTAGAAAACCTAGGAAACTTCATGTCTGTGGTAGAAGTAACAGAAGTCTCTTTAACAGAGTGTAAACAGACATACTAACAAGTTCTTCCTGTCTATTTCCATTTACCAAATCAGGCACAGCCAAGAAAATGTTGCACTTTGAGATTTCGAAGGAAGGCAGTGAATTATCAGTGGTGGAACATGCTGAAGTGTGGCTCTTCCTGAAGGTCTCCAAAGCCAATCGGAGCAGGACAAAAGTCACCATCCGCCTGTTTCAACAGCAGTGGCAACCAAAAGGCAACTCTGAAGGAGCAGAAGATATGGAGGATGGGAGGCTGAAAGGTGAAAGGAGTGAAACTTTAATTTCGGAAAAGGCAGTGGACACCCGTAAGAGCACTTGGCACATCTTTCCTGTCTCCAGCAGTGTCCAGAGACTCCTGGACCAAGGCAAGAGTTCTTTGGATGTGCGGATCGCCTGTGACCTGTGCCAAGAGACTGGAGCCAGCCTGGTGTTACTGGGCAAGAAGAAGAAAAAGGAAGATGATGGAGAAGGGAAAGAAAAGGAACCTGGAGAATTCACAGGAGAAGAGGAGAAAGAGCAATCACATCGGCCCTTCCTGATGATGCTTGCTCGGCACTCAGAGGACCGCCAGCACAGGCGGCGGAGACGAGGCCTGGAGTGTGATGGCAAAGTCAACATCTGCTGCAAGAAGCAGTTCTTTGTCAGCTTCAAGGACATAGGGTGGAGTGACTGGATCATTGCTCCTACAGGTTATCACGCCAACTACTGCGAAGGAGAGTGCCCCAGCCATATAGCAGGCACATCTGGTTCATCATTATCTTTCCACTCCACTGTCATCAACCATTACCGCATGCGGGGCCATAGCCCCTTTGCCAACCTCAAGTCATGTTGTGTGCCCACCAAGCTGCGGCCTATGTCCATGCTCTACTATGACGATGGCCAGAACATCATTAAGAAAGACATACAGAATATGATTGTGGAGGAGTGTGGCTGTTCGTAGACACATGTGTGCGCAAGACCCTTCTCATTGGGAAGAAAATGTATCAAAAGCCCAAGAAGAGGAAAGACCAGACATGGTATAACCTTTTTTGAGTGAAACAATCATCAGAAATATAAGCAAAAGCAAAAGAGAGAGAGAAAAGAGAGAGAGAAAAGAAAAAGAAAAAGAAAAAAAAAAAAAAGACTATTGGAGGATCAGAGAAGACTTCAGATATAAAAAAGGAAGAAAGCTTCATGAACCCGGGCTTGAATAAGATGCATCGGAACAGCGGTATGGGTTGGGGATTTCCCCTTCCTTTCAGTATGCTCCTTATTTTATTACATAGTATACTAAACATTAGTTATTACTAGGGGAGTTTTGTTCCCTCCCTTAGTTACCCATCAGTTCAAGCCATGGTAGCAGCTCATCTGACTTGCAGCAATTTGGACAAAGTCCAAAACGTCATTGAAAAGCCATGTGTATGATCAATACAGTCACTAGCGCTTTCCCCCCACATTTACAGAGAAACTGAGTAGGTGCGTAGTGTTTGTGTGTATATATATATGGCTATGTATTTATATACATATCTCTATACATACAGACACTATACACGTACACATACTTAACCTTGATCAAGAACAATAATGTGCAGGTGTATACACCTTCATCTTCTGCACTACATTTACAAAAAAAAAAAAAAAAAAGAAAAAGGAAAAAAGAAAAATGAAGAAAAAACAGAATAAAAAATGAATGAAAGAATAAAAGTTACATTCTGTAAAGGTGCTTACAATGTTAGAACTATGCAACCTAGTTGGTTTGAAACTGTTTACCTGCAAGAGAAAGAAAAAAAAAAATCAGAGAGACTTTTTTTAAATGGAAGTAACTTGTTTAAAAAAAAAATCTTTGGTGAGAGATACTTGAAAGGAACATGTTTGTCCAGTTACTGGAGTCAAACATTTCTATATTTTGTAAAAAAATTTTTAATCGTTTACTATTTGCACTACAATGGTGTCTGACCTGTCTAATCCTTATTTAACAAATATTTGCAAGGGAGGGTGGTTGGGTGTGGGAGGGGTTGAGAGCTGCACTTATTGTGAGCTATACAAGAACTGCTACAGCACACAAAATAGCTATTTTTATTATTATAATAATTATTATTATTTTGTACCTTAAAATGAATAGACACATACACCAAAGACATTTGTGCGAGCCTCTAAAAAGTCTGTTTGTGGTTGGTACCATTCACCTGTAATAAGTTAGGGTTTGAATTAAGGGTCAGTGGGTTGATTACATTCAGGCTAGAATCTCTGTTAACCAGTTAATTTCAAATAGTACCCTCAGCAGAAAATTGCCATGTAAAGTAAACCCAGAAAATCCCTGGGATTTGCATCCAACATGCTCGGATCTGAGGTACATCTAAGCATAACTGTACTCTTTTGTATGTACAACACTAAACTTGGCCCAGATGCACAGCAACTGTGCATTGTTGGGAAACAACTTTGTCCAAGGGATATACATATATATATAGATAGATATTTCTGTATGTACATATGTATGTATACACATGGTATAAGCACTTCTGGCTTCATTTTACTGCTCTTAAAACAATGAATGTTTGTGTGCAAAGCACAGTATGTTATAAGATTGTTTGTTTCTTACTGCCAAGTGGGAGGCTACATGTTCAGAATGGTACTTGTGCGAGAGAAACCTAAAGTGCTGGTATACACTTAGAAAGTGTTGATGTAAAGTTGCAAGCAGCTTTGGGCCCTTTCCACCATTGCCCCTGCAAATATACAGAAAAAGGCAGTTGTGGTAGGATTTCTGTTTGAAATGCAGTCTTTGCCAAAAGACTGGCTGTCTCAACCACCACCCTCTAGTGTGACAACTCTTAATGGGTTTGCTCATCACCTGTAAGACCTAATTTTCAGTGTCAACACCTAACCTGAAGGGTCCAACCCGTAGGGCATAGGTAGGTAGTTGTTGGTTTTTTAAAAATTTTTCGCTGTCATATTTAAAAGAATGTTAAAGTTACAAGATTTGTCTTTGGGTAGGGGGAGATGATAAGAGGGAATGGAAGAAACCTTTAGGCCCTGTTTACACTGAGTTTGATAACCCTGAGCCTGAAGCTTCAGACTCTCATAAGTTTGCTGAACCAAGACTCTGTTAGCTGCCTTCTGACGGGACAGGCTTCAAAACACCTCTCACGGAAAGAAGCACTAACGTGGCTCCCCAACTTGTTGAGAGCACAGTCTATTTAGGAAAAAAGAAAAAAAGAAAAAAAAGGAAAAAGAAAAAAAAAAGGAAAAAAAAAGAAGCAAAAAGATAGCACAATATAACCCAGTCACATTGGCTAGGGATAGTGTGTTAGCACCTTCATGGCAAGAACCATTTTTAAACAGTGTAATCAGGGCCTTCATTTTTGTCAGCCAAAACTGTTTGTGCGTGCATGTGTGCGTGTGTGTTCTGTGTGTGTGCTTATGTATGTGCACAGGGGCGTATGTCTGTATTTGTATGTATTAATAGAGAATAAAAAAAAGGAAAAAAAAAGAAAGAAAAATTTTAAAAAAAGCCCTTTCCTCTGTTGAATAGCTATCAACATACATGCTTATAGCTAAGTTTTCTATCTAATTTATTCCACAATATTTAGATTGCATAGTACAGCTAATGGGTTATACATTTATGTACTTTTTATACAACACATTTTTTTACAGACTTGTTTGCAATTTGCAAAAAAAAAAAAAAAAATTAAAAAATATAACAATTGGTTAAGCTCTAAATTTGTTACTAAAGTATTCTGTAAAATATCAAGGCTTTCTGATTTAAATTATTTGCAGAATTTTGTTGGGTTTTTTGTGTTTTCTTCCTGGGGAAAGGGAGGGATACCAAATGCTAGTAGGGAAATTATTTAAAATAAAATTTAAAAAAAAAAGAAAACAAAAAACAAACAACAAAGATGCACAACTAACTTATCTTTATAACTTAAACCAAGTTCCTGACCCCACTTATTTAAAGCAAATAGCAGAATTTCAGTTGATTTTTCTAAAAGTAGAGCCAGGCTTTGAAACTGCAGGAGCAGGGACAGAGTTTGTAAGAGCTGTTGAGGAGAGCTCCTTTTAGTTCACTAGGCTTTGGACTTTGCCTTAAAATTGGGTGCTCCAGAACCCTTATTCATATAATTGGATGTCCCAGAACCATTACTCATGTCAGCAGGCTCTTTGATGTCTATTGCTCTCTGTACAAGAGCAGTAACACTACTTACATGAGTAAAGGTACGCCAGGGTGAATCACAGGTTCCTTTTGCTGTGGGCACTGTGAAGGGAGAGAAAGGATTTTGAGTGAATGGCACCATAATCAACATTGTTTAATTCAATTATTTAAACCAGGCTGCTTGCATCATGCTTCATCTCTGAACATAGTGACCAGGGAAGCAGGTGAGATGGCTCACATTGATAAAAATTATTCTCAATAAGGATTATTTAGAGAATATCAGAGACCTAAAATCCCAGAACCTTCCCCCAGATGACAATGGCAAAACTCCCATTGGCTACAAGCACAGTAGGTTTAGGCTCATGGTTTTCATGGCCAAAGGAGAAATACCCTTTTAAAAGAGGTCTGTTCCTGAGTTTGTTACCAGCTTTTACACAATGAATGTTCACTGGCCCTGGAAAACATGAAACTAGCCTGAGATAACTTCCAAGTGAAGAAAGAAGATTTTAGATGTTGTGAGCATGTTTTGTGATAGACACACCGAAAACAGTAAAAGGTTTTTAAATCAAGAAGTAACTATTCCTAAGACCTGCTTTTTAGCTTTCATTTGTGTGTGTATACCGCTCACAAACTTTCAAAATTTCTCCCTCCAATCTCTAGATTCAGTCATGGGGTTTTGATTTGTGATCAGAGTTATTTAAAGTCAGGGAAAATGAAAAAATGTATGATGAAGTAAAATAAGAAATTGCGATTTTAATCAAGACTGACTGATCCCAGCAAAACACTCCATCCCTGATAATTTGATTTAATTAAATCTGCATTTACTTAAAATAGCATTAGAAATACCATATTTAAGCAGTTGTCCTACGGCACGCAGTCTCAAAAATTACTTCTCCTTTCAGGTATGACTGTACAAAAAAAAAAGAGAGAAGCCCTTAACTACTAATACATTCATTTCAGTATAACCTATTTTCTGTTTATATTGAAAATACATTTTCAGTATATGCTTAATTAGAGAAATATGTTTGTTTAGTACACCCACAATCCTCTTGCCTCACTGTTAACCACATTTGGTTGACTCTCCCCATCTCCAGGTTTGATGCTCACTGGATACAAAGCCTACAAAACTGGCAGAAGTGCATGTTAAGATGTTTCTTTGGGAGGGCTGAATGTATTTGTATTCTTCAGATTTAGCAAAAGAAAATGCTTGAAAATGCTTAAAAATGCTTATAATTATTGTGCACTCTTATCTCACAGCAGAATACTTATCTAGGGTCCAAAACTGTAGAACTGAATGAAATGGGAGTTTTGTCATTGACTTCAATAGAAACAGCCTCTTACCAGATCACTGCAAAGTAGGACTCCATTATATATACCTCGGTTTTTTGTATTTCTTTGAGATTTAAGCCATCAAGTTCATTTAACTGTGACACCACAAGAGCATACAGAGGCTAGCAGCAATACCTCTTAAGGTAGAGAAGTTCAGGCATCTGTAAAGTCTATGTGCAAGATTAAATTTTTTATGGACTATTATTCTTGTGGAATTGTGCCTTACTCTGTAAGCAATGCCTTTGATTTTCAGAGAATCTCCTTTCCTGGAAAGTTACCAGTCAGCATTAATAAACTGAGCAAAATCAATTTCTGAAGCATAGGTAGATGTGGTGGAAATGGTTAAGTTCTTATAGTTAAACCTCCTGTCAATACTGTGCATCAGTAAAACAATCAGATGCTAATCACTTTCCTTACACTGAAAAAAGGCTTTACTCCTCATCTGCTCTCACTACACTACTTGTGGAGTAAAAAGTTTTCAGTATGAGCAAATAAAGTCATAATCTGATCTTTTGTGAGCAACTATAAGCAAGGTTTTCATGGGCAGAAACAAGCAGCACTTCTGGGTTATATAGCTATTTATTTTTTGAGATATAGTGAATCTGTGTTAATTCTCAATGGGTTTCTTTGTATTTAAATACTTTCAAAAACAATACATTGACAATGGGTTGAAGATATATATATATATGTATGTATACATACATATTATATATATATCTCTACAGTATATATATACACACAACTATATATATGTATATACATATATATAAATTATGAAAGCCAAGATATTATGAAGCCTATTTTGTTTTTATCATTTTGTGTTTTGTTGTTGATATTATTATTATTGTTATTATTATTATTTTGCATACTACATGCAGTGCTTTAACCAATGTCTGTTCGGCTAATGTAATTAAAGTTGTTAATTTATATGAGTACATTTCAACTATGTCAATGGTTTCTTAATATTTATTGTGTAGAAGGACTGGTATTTTTTTTATTTACATTATGTTTAAAGAGGTAACAGTTTGATATGTTCTCATTTGTTTATATTAGAAGTTATTTATTTTCACGGCATTCCGTCTGGTATTTTGATATTTGGAAGGCATGCTACCTATACTTTGTACAGTTAGTGGGCAGTATTCAGCAGCTCCCAGTAGATTTTTAGGCCCTCTATTAAGTAAAAGACCTATTTGGGCTTTTTATTTTAGATCTTTCCTATTGGTTTGCCAGGACCACTCAGTGCACTTATTGCCAGACACTCTGCCTGTGTGACCAATTTATTCCTACTGTATTTACCCAGGACAGAGGACCAAAAACCACCTCTGGTGTAAGTCCAGTGACTTCAGTGAAGTTATACCAGAGATGTATTTGGCTCACAGAGAAAATGCTTGTGCAAATCAATGCAAAGAAAAGGCAGAAAGAAAGAGTCTTTGCATTTAGAATGGGATTTCAAAGTGTTGAAAATGTTTGGATCAGCTATTATTTTATTTTACTTTGTTCTTTTTGTTATTTTGCTCTTTCTTATACAACAGCAGCAACAACACAAGTGAAATAAATAAAGGGAGTTTCACCAAGCACTGTGTGATTGATCGTCCCTTAATATGCATTCCTTGTTGGGAAATTAATGGGAACTTGGGAAATAACAGAAAAAAATTCACCTTAGAGGGGAAACACAGGTGTGCCTCTTTGGAATGAACAGTGTGATAACTTTCTCTTTGGTGTGACTTTGTTAAATGGACATGTGAATTCAAGTAACAGAATTTTAGGTTGTTAGGTTGTTCACTACTTGTGAAACACATGGAATACAAAAGCTAAAGCCAGCTGCAACTTTCCCTTGCCTGCAGGCTGTTAGGTCTTCAACTACCATCACCATAATTCCCTTGAATAATCTAGAATTAGATGCTCACACAGATAAAAGGAGAATTTTCATTACTGAGACAAAACTACAAGGCTGTCAGCTCATGTGCATTAGTTTATAAATTGATTGGTAGTCAGATGAAATGATCAAAGAGGCCTGATCACAAGCAGCTAATCCCTGCTCTGAGTGGGAAATTATTGGAACACCCTCATATTTAAAAGTAAAGTGAATTTATTAAGGGTTTTCACCAGTAGTTGCATTCCTTCAGTGATAAATGGACTACTGCTACATTCCAGTGGGGTAAGAATTGGGGAACAAGAATTCCAAGTTTGATCTTTAAATGGACTATTTGCATAGTGCTCAAGCATAGCCCACCACAGCTATAAGCAGAGCTTTAAACAATCATGCACTGAAAGCTTTTCTACAAAAGCTAGACAACTGAATTAGTTTCCTGTCACTGAAAATATGTTTTCAACAAATCATAGAATCACAGAACCATAGCATCTACTGGGCTGGAAAAGACCTCCAAGGTCGTCAAGTCCAACCCTTGACCCAACACCACTGTGGTTACTAGACCATGGCACTCAGTGCCACATCCAGTCTCTTCTTAAAAAGCTCCAGGAATGGTGAATCCATTACCTCCCTGGGCAGCCCATTCCAATGTCTGATTATTCTCCTTGTAAAAAATTTTTTCTTAATATTCAACCTAAACCTACCCTGGTAGAGCTTAAGACCATGCCCTCTTGTCCTACTGCTGGTTGCTTGGCAGAAGAGTAACGAGATCTCCCCTGAGCTTCCACTTCTCCAGACTAAACAACCCCAGCTCTCTCAGTCTCTCCTCATTGGACTTGTGCTCCAGTCCCTTCACCAGCCTGGTTGTTCTTCTCTAGACCTGCTCCAGCACCTCAATATCCTTCCTGAACTGAGGGGCCCAGAACTGGACACAGCACTCCAGGTGTGGCCTCACCAGTGCTGAGTACAGGGAAGGATCACTTCCCTGCTCCTGCTGGCCACACTGTTCCTGATGCAGGCCAGGATGCCATTGGCCTTCTTGGCCACCTGGGCACACTGCTGGCTCATGTTCAGCTTCCTGTCAATCAGCACCCCCAGATCCCTTTCCGTCTGGCTGCTCTCCAGCCACTCTGTCCCCAGCCTGTAGCGCTGCATGGGGTTGTTGTGGCCAAAGTGCAGGACCAGACACTTGGCCTTGTTGAACTTCATTCCGTTGGAATCAGCCCAACTCTCCAGTCTGTCCAGGTCCCTCTGCAGAGCCCTCCTGCCTTCCAGTTGATTGACACTCTCCCCAGTTGGTGTCATCTGCAAATTTGCTACTGTTACACTCAATCCCCTCATCCAGATCATCAGTAAAGACATTAAACAGAACTGGGTCCAACACTGATCCCTGGGGGACACCACTAGTGACCAACTGGATGCAGAGCTGTTCACACTCTCTGAGCCCGGCCATCCAGCCAGTTCTTAACCCAGTACAGAGTGCTTCTGTCCAATCCACGGGCTACCAGGTTTTTTGGGAGTATGCTGTGGGAGACGGTGTCAAAGGCTTTGCTGAAGTCCAGATAGAACACATCCACAGCCTTCCCCTCATCCACCAGGTGGGTCACCTGATCATAAAAAGAGATCAGGTTGGTCAGACAGGACCTGCCCTTCCTAAACCCGTGCTGGCTGGGTCTGATCCCTTGTCCATCCTGTAGGTACTGTGTGATTTCACTCAGGATGATCTGCTCCATAACCTTGCCAGGCACTGAGGTCAGGCCTGTAGAGCTAGAGAAAGCCTTTGTTTTAGATACAACTAAGACATGTTTAAATATTTGCTTTTTTCCTTTGTTGTGATCACTAAACAGTTGGACTCAATGATCTTAAAGGTCTTTTCCAACTGAAATGATTCTATAAATGCTACTGTCAGCAAAGACTAATCCAGCTGGATTTGGAAGTTGCTCTAAGAGAGTAAAATCATAAAGGTTACTTGATTCCAACTGCATAAACTTCCAACTGTATTCCAACTGTATAACCTAGTACAAATGAAGCTTACATTTCAGAGGTAAAACAGGGAGCTATCCTTTTTCTGTCATGACATAGAACGCAGTATTAGATAGGGTACAATTTTTTTTCATTTTCTGAAGTCATTTTATTTCCTTTTTATTTTAAGAATGCTATTGAGAACTGCTGCTACTGTACAAGCTCATTGAAATGCTCCATCTGAAAAGAACAGTGGAGAACTAAGAGCTGCCTTTTGCACAAGTAGAACAATCTGCTAATACTGAAAAAACCTGTCCTAAACAAATTAGACCAAGTTAATAATATACAGATAACAGCAGATAACACCGCATGATTTTGCAAAACAGATACACAGATTGTGTCTACTCAGTGTGGATTTCCTCCTTTACGGGAGCATCTTCACAATGCTACTTGGATTATTGAATCACTGGGTTAGTTTCAGTGCATACCATGATTCTTTGCATGCTTGTCACAGGGTTAACAGAGTCAAAGTTTTGCTAGTTCTATGGCTGTCCTCAGTGATTCATTTCTTACTTAAGTTTGTCTGTCTCCTGGAAATACACAGACTGATTTTAAGTACTGCCTAGGTATCAGATTGACTGGCCTCCGCTATACGGCACAGTGATCAAATACATGGTTTGCAAATACCTGCTGCCCGGTTTCTATGATCTCTATGTGGTTCCTGGTTTCAAAAGAGCTATATCACACAATGTCACCATTTGATCTCATCTCTCCTGTCTACTATTGTTTCTCATCAGCTTTCCTAGGATTGCATTGACTGGAAAAATAGTGTAGAAATTCATTATCTGCTACAGAGTCCCAAATACTCTCCGCAGGACAGAGTTAAGTGAACAGGAGAGAGAACAGGGAGATTGCCCCTTCCCATCAGACAGCCAGAAACTCTGAGCACCTAAAGTGAAAATTTTGAAAGAAAGATATACATGACTAGACAGTATTTATGTATCTTTGATTTATAAAGACTGTGAGAGGGAATTGTGTTATTTTGACTTTGAACAGTGACACTGCAGTTCATGGATACAGGGACAAATTCAATCCACTCTCGTGAGATCCCACCTGGAGTACTGCCCTTGAAAAATATGAAGATAACTGAAATCAGGGTAGAGGTAGAAAAATTCCCAGTTACAGAATGCAATTTCACACAGTCTTTCTACTGAAGGAGCCCATTCAAAGGTTTAAATCTTAGTTCTCAACTGAGCTGTTTGTCTTCTTCACTGACACATCCCTTCCCAGGGTCATGCCAGCCTCAGAAATGACACAATGCAGGAAGAAGACACAGCACCACTTTCAGACTTTATACAATCATTGGTTTTGCCACCATGAGCATGTACAGAGGCTACACATGTACCTGAAGTCTGGGCAGACAGATTGGCTAACAACTCAGATATCACAACTATTTCAATTTTTTTAAAAAAATTTCTAGCACATGACACAACCCTCAGAAGCAATTCAGGCCTTTCTGAGCAATGGTAAACTACCTTAGTATGAATCAGGTTCAAATTTGGCATGCTTTCAAATGCATACCTTTTCATGTAAATCCTACTCCTTTCTCACGCTTTCAGTGGACACCCTGGTCATTTGTACACAGGTGTTGTGGTGAAATTGTCTCTAGGTTTAGGCTTCAGGCTTTGCTCTTCCATTCCTATTTCCATAGCCTAAGAAAATACTCTTAGGCATAGAAGCTTTATGCCACCCCCACGTCTGGACAGGAAGAAGAAAGATCAGATAAATAATTTAATTATGTCAACAAACAGGAGACATTCTCTACAAATAGAAACTCCAAGTCCGAACAGGAGCAGTCCAGTACCAGACCTGCCCTGCCAGTGACCCACTCCAGGTACTGAGAGGGTCTGCAGCACCTGAGGAAGGGTGGAGGGACTGCAGAGAGAGGAAACACAGCAACACAGGGTGTTTCCAGTTACTCCCATGCAGTAACTGTTATACCAAGTCATTATCCAGAGATTAATTTTTTTGCTATCACTCATGACCTTCTCAGAGAGCATCTAGACAGATGCAGAAAAGAAGAAAACTATGCACAACCTAATGTAATAATCTACTATTATAACATTGTTCTGAAATAGGAAGAAGGTAAGTTGTACTTGTCCATATTTCTACTCTACCTCTGCTACAGCAGAGTGCATTTTCAGAAAGAGGAACTGCAAAAATCTATGAAGACTTCAAGAAGTTGAAAGGTACAGCTGAAAGGGCAGAATATTTCAAAGCAGTTTGCAGACTATTTAAGTATACTGTCCTAAAGTCACAGTACTGGAAAAGATCCCAAAAGCCAGTATGATGGGTCAGCAGGATAAAGTGAGGAAAAATTGAAAGGAACAGAAATGTCAGTAAGTGATTCTAAAAACATATTACATAAAGTTAGAAAAGAATCAGAGCATCCTGTAAAATCTGTAATATCTAAGAATGAGTCAAAAGGTCAAGTAAAATAAGTGCAATAAGGGTCAATATGTGCTTGTTATGTAGAAAACCTGTTTCATTTTTATGAAGGAATCAAAAAGTTCATGGAAAGAAAAACACACTGACATAGTCAGCTTGGATTTTCCAGGAAGAATTTACAAAGACTAATTCTTCCTAAAGAAACCGACCCATCATGCAATACAGAAGACAACACACAAACACAACTAATTTTATTCTGGTTTATTTTTAATTTTTAATTAAAATAGATGAATAAAAAGCAGAGATGTCATCAGTGTCTGGCTCAGCATTAGGGACTGTGCTATGAGCATGAAAATCTGAAAAAGGGAATGAAAAATGGCTGATGGCATGGAGTTGTCAAAGAACTTCACAAAATAATGAAAGAACAGCTGAAAATCAGTAATCATAGAATCATGGAATGACTCACATTGAAAGGGACCTTAAAGATCATCTAGTTCACACACTCCTGCCATGGGAAGGTATGCTATGCACTAAACCAGGCTTCTCAAAGCCCCATCCAACCTGGCCTTCAACACTTGCATAGAAATGAGCTGCTCCTCAAGAAGGGACTTGAGCATTATAATGACCAGTGTGAGCTAAATGCTCATCATCAGTAAGAGAAGAAAGCTGAACATCAGGGGATTGCTAGTCAAGACAGGGTTTGTTGCTATCTTAGACTGGTTGGTATATCTGGAAAACACAGGCATGGTTTTGGGTATCAAAAGATAGGCAGATTAGGGTAAAGCATAAACTCTCACTAGACAGCTCAAGAGAGTAACTGGGCTTCCCTTTTGCTCTCTTCAAGTACACCTCACTCAAACTCTTCACATACAATTTCCTTAGTTTAACAGAAGGAGGGAAGAAAAAAAAGACATCATTTTTAGGTCATCATGTTTCTGATTGGAAAAGCTGGTTGCTTCTGAGTCTCAGTTATGCTCACTTTTACCTCAGTATAATACCACACTTTCTCTGGTAGAACAGCATGGTGGATCATCTTATGAGCAAATATTGACCCTGTGTGTGCAGAAGGAATTCACTCTATGTCACAAGACAAATTTAAAGTTATGCTGCAGCACAACCAAACCAGACAGTTTGGTTATCCTTCCAGTGCAGCCAACTATTTGTTTGATTCTTGTTGGGTTTTATTTTGTTTAGTAGGTTTTTAAGATCCTTTCCTGTTAAATCACAGAACTGTGTTATCCTCCTTGTTGAGCAGTTACAGGCTCTGATGATTGTCTCTGAGCCCTCTTCAAAGGCCAGTCGTGTTTCCTTCAGACTGTTTCAGTGTAACCCTGGGGAGACAAACCAATGGGCTCATGAGCCTATGAACGACCAGGTTTGCCTTGCTGCATTCACGCAATAGCAACAGAGATCACGTTGTTTACATTAGTATTCTGGGCCTACACTTTCTAAAAAGAAAAGGAAGGGGGATGGAGGGGGGAGCAACTCAAGCTAAAATAAAGATGAGACTAAAACCAAAACTAAACTAGTCTTCATAGCATTTCCACATAAACAAAATTGTTTGACAAGGTTCTTTTTTTGAACAGGGAAAAGGAGGGAACATGGACTGAAAAGGAGAAGTGGTTGTAACTTCAAAGATAGGAACACACCAGTGGGTAATAAATATTTATAAAATAAGACATGCATCAGCCTGCCACATACTCTTTCCACAAAATGATATATGGATGACTAAAGTGTGATAAAGAAATGCAGAGTAAAGTAACACAGACTCTAAATTTAGACATGTGTAGATTTTTCCAAATGTTGTATTTTCAAGTATATTGAAAAAAAAAAAAGGCAAGGATGGAGGGGAAAGATGTTGGGTACTTTTTTTTCCCTCAAACTAAACACAACTGTTCCATGTCTTCATTTTTATTTTGTTTCTTTCCTTTTTTTTTTTTTTTTTAATTTCCCTCAACTTCCAGCCTTAGTTACTTTGTATTATGACATGTTGTTATTCTCAATACGACAGAAGTTGTACTTTTAATGCCAAATTGTTTAATGCATTTTATAAAAGAAAATGAAAGGCAGGCCTCTGACAGCAAGGAGATGTGGAAGTTTGCTTGGTGCTACATCCACCACTTTCAGGTAACCCCTTTCCCAGCCAAGTGCTGCCTATGCATCCTTAGAAACACATTTCCTGCCATAGTAGCTAAACAAATCACCACTTCTGCAAAACTGAAAGGTACTTTTTTGATTTTCTTAGACTCTCATTGAGATAAAATTAAAACTTTTCTGGTACATTTAGCAGAATGGTGACCAGATCTCTGTACTGAAAGTTCTATGCCTCAAACCTGGCCCCCAGAGAATGACCTTGAGTGGATCTATGTTTGTTTCTGGTAGAAAATATAAAGTTTAACTGTTATTAATAGTTGTGATTCCTGCCATTCTAACAAAAAGCCTGAGCTGCGTTTTTTTTCTGCAGTGCACGTTTGCCTACCACTGTGTGTTCCTTTAGACCTCCAACATGCTTATGCAATGCAAAAGGTCTGTCAGTGTTACCAGGGGCATGATTTGAAGAAGACAGGGTGGTGCAAGCAGACAGAGGCTTTGCAATGTAAGGTGCCCTACACTGGTTGCAGAATCTGATGATGGTGTGTCAATAACTTGAATCATAACAACGTATTAGAAAAGACAGGTTTTTAACTTATAAAATGAGCACTTCTGCAACAGAAACAACTGTCAGACAAATATAGAACCCTGAAATGTCATTTTTATGCTCTTTTATTTCAAAATAATACTACACTGTAAAGTACAGCAGAAGATAATGACAGTTTTAAAGAAAAAAAGAACAGATTTGATTTTAAAGACTAGGTATAGGAGAAGTGACTCAGACCTAATCTCAGGGACACCAGAAGAGATTTGGAGTTACTGCATTTGGATTACTTCTGATGTAGTCCAGGATGACTGAGATCAGGATCTAGCAAACTTCAGAATAAACAAGCACAGAAATATCCTTCATTATGGAACACTTGAACACAGTCAAAAATTAAAAAAAAAAAAGAGAGAGAAAGAGAAAGAAAAAGTACATAAAGCAAAAAGGTACATAAGCACAGACACATAGTTCCTCAAAAAACTTCCTGATGCCTGACCCAAGCCCAGGTACTTTCAACCAGTGTGAACAGAGCCTCTACAATTTAGTTCTGTCTGTTGAATCAAATTCTCTAATTTTGAACTACTGCAAGGATGTGCAGGGTGTTATTGAAGAAAACTCTGGGTTGGAAGGAACATATACTACTCACAGTGCTGATCCTGACAATGTTTGTATATACTTTATCAGGCAAGAGAGTAAATAGCCAGGAGGTCAGAGAAGTATTCTAAGATATAGCAAGCAGAACAAGAGAGATTTTGAAGACCAGAATAAGAGTTCTGATCTGGAAGTAAAGCTGCATATAAACTTATTTATTTGTTTAGATGAAAAATTACATGTGGCCCTAGTCCTTGTCCTTGTAAACAAGATGGTTATGGTGCTTCCATCAAAGGAAGATTTGCATATAATTAGGTAGTTGTTGAAAAGTAAAGGATTTGGTGCTTTAGTGAGTCATGCAAAACTGGAAGGACACAGAATTAAAGTATATAGTGCCACTGAAAGATAGAAAACAGGTAGAAACATACTCTTTCTCAGCAGCATACTTGACCAAACTGAAATAGAATAATAATAAAAAAAATGATGGTTCAGTAAAATCTCCACGTAATCATGATTCTTTAAGATTAGGAGTATTTGACAAAAACTTGCCCAGTTTTGGAATGCCTTTGTGTGATTTGACACAAAAAGGAGAAATGGCAGAGACTGCAGCCACGAAAAAAGCCCTTTGCTTTGGCCCCTGTATGTTGCACAGCCATTCCAAAAGACAAAGGCAAAGAAGTACAGCCTGCTTCAATTTATCTGCACTGCTTTAGGTTCTGATATCATATACTCATTTCTAATTGGGCAAAAAGATCTTTCTGTGGTGGCCAGCAATCACTTCTTTCTAGAGCAGTTTTAATAACTGCTACAATTCATGAAAGAGCAATTTCTTCAGCTTTCCAATATGTGTATGTTGCTAATACCTTGTATCTCCAAATATGTTTTAATCAGTGCCCGTAAAAATATGAACCACCCTTCATCATCAAATTTTGTCTTTGTAAAAACTGTTGCTGGCAGCAATGCTAACACTTTTCTTTACTCTGACTTCAAGAAATGGCTAGTATAATAGAATTATGGCAGTGATGCCTGGTAGTTGCTATTCTACACTCACTACATTCTGCTCATCTAACATCTCAGCTATGCGACGTGTTACTCACTTTTTGACCTAAATTATTATGCAATCTTACTTCTCGCTATTTAAAAATTACCTCATTTCACCTTGAATACCAGTAAGTAATGACAGCTGAAGTAATTCCTAAAATGATTTGTGCTTAGTTTCTGGAATCTATTCAGGTAATAGGCCATACCAGCGTAGAGATGTTATTATCTGCCTGCTGTGCACTTGGAATTACTCTGAACATCTAGTTTGGATATCTGAAACAATCACAATTTTCCAGAGACAATTTAGCAATAGTGAGCAAACAGCATTTATAAGAAATATAAAAATACTGTTTCAATATTGGCTAACAAAGGGATTTGTGAATGTTTTTTTACCAGAAATGTAAAGATACTATTTTGCATCCTCCAATAGAAACACTGCAGAGAAAATGGTAAGAAAGGTTATGTTTAATAATATCACACTGTAATTACAGAGTAGAATTTAATTATGCAGATTGTGAAAACAGTTATGGTGAGACACAATTATGAAGCATTTTGATCCCACAGAGGTAGTGAGATAAATCCTTCTGTCCTTGCTAAATCTTTTTTCCTAAGAATACCATTGAACTAGGCACATGTTCCTCTGGCCCGTTGCTTCAGTGTAACAGAATTGTTCCTAAGCCATTTTGCAGTGTTTAGCAGGTACAGGTTCCCTACACATGGTGGTGAGGGCACAGACACAGCCAGTCATGAGTGCAGAAGCAGCATGAGTTCTTTGGTATATTGCCACACAGAGCCAGTCCATTCCAGGGATGGCAGTGCAAGGCATGCTCCTTCCCCCTGGTGTAGAGCAGTGCTGCAAAAATAAACCCAAACCATATATACTTTTCTAAAATGGGAGCATGTTATGAAGCATGTATTATTATTTTAATCCCCAGGTGGATTGTGGAGGCAGAAGTCACCGCCAATGGGCTAAAACAGATTGGGCTCCTCCACATATCCAGAATTGGACTGAAAGGCTGGGGGGTTGGGAGAGGAGCCAGGTACGAAGCTGAATCCTGAGGAAACTGGTCACCAGTATGTTAGAGGACAATGTGTCATTAATGTTTTGATGCCCCTGGGAAATGGTTACTTGAGGACCTCCATGTGACTGGAATCATGATTGAAAAGTTTGGTATGGTAGTAGTGACCTAACAAGTTTTTATGGAGTTAGGTACAGAAATGCTCTGTAGTTACAATATCCCCCTATAGTGCAATATTAAGGATGGGCAAGAGCTCAAAAGGGTTTCACAAAATGGAGTCCTCTTAGCTGTTGCCCTTTATCATGGATATGATCAAAACATAAAACATCTTGTTAAAATAATCTCTATCCTGGTAGATAGAAAGCGACTCAGGATCTAATGCATAGGAATCAGTATTTCCATAGCCCTTTCCTGAAAGGATTGCAATTTTCCAAGACAAAGCCTGTAGTAAAAACAAAAAGTGTGGCCATTTTTGCCACAGGTCTTGCTTTCTCCAATTTATTCAGTACTTATTGAACCCAGGATAAGACAGCAAAGGGTCTCAGATCCCTAACCAGATTATTATTCACACGGCCAGGTGAAATCTTCTGTCATATTTATTAAGGAAAAATGTGCCCAAGAGAAGTTTTTTTCCACCTATACTCCCTTTGGTTATTATTTTGTAACTCTGTATAAGCAAAGTTTCACTGCACCTGGTAAATATCTGTGGGGGCAGGATGACTCAGCCACTTAAATATGTAGCATGGTTCCCCCTATTTCTGCATTACAGCAACACCCCAGTCTGTGACTCTGAGCAAGTCACAGGCTGTCTTTCAGATGATATTTAATGTGAGGTTCTCACTGCTCGCTAAGAAAGATCCCCTGGCACTTTTCACAAAAGTAGGGCTATTAACCTCTCCGACCTGACCATATTCCACTATTCATTAAGCACCATGGGGGGAAGAACTAGTTTAGTACTGACTGAGAAGGAATAGTGCCACCCACTAAAGCAAAAACATCACACTTAGCAGCAGCCTGAGTATATACGTACATAGACATATGTGTGTTTATAGTATATATACACACAGTGTATGTTGAACAGAAACCAAGGAGTAATCTGATGTGGCAGTTATAATTCACCGTGTCTTAGATTAATGTGTTACATCGTTCAGTGGCAAAACTGACAAGATGTTACACGATCATGTTTAGTCACACTGGGTATGTTGTAAACCAAATAAAGAATTTTCTCTGATGCTCAGAGTTTCAGCATCCAGGGAGAAACCCCTAGTCCATGACTGCAGCCTTAAACTGGTAAATTTACACCAGCAGAAAAGTGAAGCAGAGGAATGAGGCCCACGTTATTTCTCCCATCCCACTGTTTCCTCTCTCCATTATGGCTGCTAAGAACAACTTTCCTGCTTGATATGTTTTCTTTCTGCCAGCTGCCACCTTAAATTAGCTTTTCTTATGTAATTTGGTAGTAAGGATCTTTCAGTTCATGTCAGGAGATACATTTAATGTGCTTCCAACACTCCAGCATAAGCAGCTGTGACATGCAGGCAACTCTGAACATCCACAACCATCACCACCAATTACCCCCTTTATTAATCTGACCTTGCAGTGGATACCCAGAGAGAATTCCACTGTCAGTCTAACATTTCACAGCTTCCTATATTTCATGAATATACATATATATATAAATATATATATAAATATATATATATAAATATATATATGTATGTGTTGTTTCACATTTCACTTGTTTGCTGCCCTCCCAAACACCAGCTTCTTAATTTTAGCTGCTTTGATAATAAGACATAAATCACTTTTTTGTGGCTGCTGCACCATTTTTCTGCTAACAGCTGCCATATTGCATTATGCTACATGATACATGATGAAGAACGAGGGAGAGGTGGAGCACAACATGTGCAGCCTAACAAATTTATTATGCTGTTCAGTTGACAGGCCTATTCATCTTTCAACACTGAGAGTACAGTAAGTCCTACTAACCCAAACTAACAGCACTCCAGGAAAATGTTAAGAATGTAGATTATATACAAATCAGTAAACTCTGATACTGTGTATTCAGCTTGAATAATCTACTCCTTGATAATGGAACCGATGTATTTTAGGCATCTGTTACCTTTAGGATGCTTTTATGGAAAGGCATTTATAAATTCAATTTCCAAGCACAGCACAAAACTGTGCTGAACAACGAAACTGTTTAGCATGTGGTTATGTTCATACAACTCAAAAACACTCAGGACTTGTCCACACTGCAAGCTGTGGGGTGACACAGAGATACCAGATCTCAGCTGAAGTAGCTTATGGCTTTCCAGTGCAAAGTGGGCATTCCCTGGGCCCACATTTTGGAAAAAGGTGAGTACTCACCTAGAACGATGCAGGGAGTCCCTACAGTGCCAGAATTGCTGCTCTCCTTTGCCTGAAAAGCCAAGCCTCATTCCTGTGTTTTGAAGAGATCATCCACAGTCTGAAGCATCCCCAGTCATGTTTATCATTTCAGCACAGCTGGGCTTCTTTGACACTAGCACATATTTTCGAAATGGGCTGTAAAACCTGGCAAATGTGGAAACCTGTTTAAAAGCTCTGACCTCAAACCCATCACGAGTTCTTACAGCTATTTTTGTTGATTCCTGAAATTTCCAAGTGGAATTCTTCCAACAGAAGTTGTTTCTATATGAGGGGGAAAAAGAAAGTAATTAAAATATGTAAATTTGGAGTTACAGTATAGATTATTTGGGTTTTAATAGTACACTCTCTAGAAGATTTCATAAGTGGAACAAAGTTTTTAGAAGCTCTTAAAGTAAGTACTATTCTTCCTTTCCCATGTAAAGACCCCTGCAGCTTCTGCACCTATTGAGAGTTTCTTAAATCACAGCTTAAGACTCCCTATTAAGGAAAACACAAATTCAAACTTTTACAATTCAACCTTTTCCCTTATTATCTCTACAGAGGCGTTCATAGTGTGGGGAATACTGTAATGTAATAATGTAATAATGGTAATTATGTGCAAATGGTAATTTTAAAGGTTTTAATAGCGACCTCTGTAACTAGAAACCTTATTGATCATGCCTACATTCATATGTATAATCACATAGTGCTGTCTAAAACACCAAAATCCTAGCCTGGTTTGTACTGAAATCTGAGTAAAACCTGGGCTGGACTCCCAAGGGAAAAAAAAAGTCTTGTTTGGGTGCTTCTCAGAAAGTGTTAAATGTCTCTCTTCCCCTCAAGAAACTAAAAAGCTGAGCAATTACTGTATTACTTCATAGAACTATAAATAAAAATTATTGAATCAAAACTTCGAACAAAGTAGTCCATGCTGGTTTGAATTTAGAACATTTGCAAAACAATGCTTGAAAGAAGACTTTGGTAGATTTTGTGTTTCACATCAGGATATCAGCACTATTGTACCTAATGAGACCCTTTTATTTCTTGTGTATTCTGAGACCTATATACAATTCTTTCAGTCTTTGCTATTTCAAATGGCGCACACACACCTCTTTTAGAATACTAGCCTCCTTTTTTTTGTGGTTGTTTGACTTTTTTAGTTTGGGGTGGTTTGTTTTGGGGGGGAGGTGGTTTGGTTGTTTTGTTGTTGTTGGAGGGGGGGTGTTGTGTGGAAACAGTCTGCAGACTTGGGACAAATTGGAGAGATCTGTCTAAAATTCCACAATGCACCAAATCACAGATTTCATGCTTTCCATCTCTGTTACTAGTCTGTTCAGGTAGCCAGCATTTTCCTTCATGAAAGTTTTTTTCATGATCCACAAATCATTTAGACACAGAGATGAATAAGCAAGGATCAATACCATGTCACAATATTTGGACAAAAGCTCCTGAAAATTTAGATTTTTTTTTTTGCTAAGACTTAAAAGAGCATTGGACACCACTACGTCTGGTCAAATTTGCTGGCTGCAGTGAGCAATAAATGAGACCGCATTTTTTGTTCTCTTCATCTTTAAAATTAAGTTCATGTGAGCTGCCTTCTGTACTAGCGTACATGCTCAGAAAATCTGCAGTTACAGCTTGCCGCTACAGAGGGGTGTTATTACTCACTCCCTCAGTGCAGCCATACAAGACCTAAGCACATTTTGCTTTGAAGAGGTTAACCATCTCTGAACCTTGTGAAGTGTTTTGAGTGTTAATGGTCTCTGTTCAGTTCTGTATTGCTTTGAAATAGACCAGCTTATGCATCTGTTTATTTGAACTTAGATTAGCTAATGCAGTTGTTTATTTTTCCTTAACTAGAGCACTAAAACACTTATTCTATATAGTTTTAATCATTAATTCCTAAGGAACACATTTTTTCAGCATAAGAACTTGGAAAAAGTTGCTTGCTTTGAGTGGGAAGAGTAAGATGATTTTATCCACATTTGGGTCTTATTGTTTTAAAAGCGGAAGAGAAATGACAAAATCTTGAGACCATTACATATGTGCAAAATTATTTGTTTATTTGATTTTTTAACTTAGTGAAATGCATGAATATATTCAAATTTTGTTTGGATAAAATTTTCCCTTGACACTATAGTCTATCTATTTTAATTTGGTTTACTGCCTGGATGTTTTGCATAAAGCCAAAACCAAAAAGGACACTCTCCAGCTATACATAAGAAGATTGTTAGTTAACCACTTTTTAACCTTTCCATTTCTATGTAAGGAAGCATCATCAGAGTTAAAAAGCTTGCTCTAATTTCCTTGCAAGGAACAGCAGAATGAAATTGTGTTTAAAAAACCATTTTGAAACATCAGAAAGGAGTATATTGATTGTTTTCATACAGAAATTTTCCAGTTCTCATTTTGCATTACGGGTTTCTTTTGAAATTTACCTATATTCATCTTTAATGAATGTTAAAAAGCCTACATGAAATGTCTTCTGACCTGAAATGACATTTCTTTCAAATTTGTGTGTTGCTCTTTGGCAAGAAAACTGACAAATTTTAATTCTGGGTGGACCAAAAGAATTTTTTTTTTTATTGTTGTTGATTTTTTGGTTTGGCTAGCAAACAAATACAAATAAATAATTTTTTTATACAACTCTAGCCTTCAGATATAACTTCATCAGCAAAACTGTCATTTTAGTTTTACACATGTAAACAACAAGTAACTGTATTTGTTTTCACAGGGTTACGTCATACTTATGCAAGAGAAAAAGGAGCAAGATTTCCTGTCAAAATAGTAAGAAAAAAAAAAGGTTAAAAAAAGGAAGGAAAAGAAAAACAAACCAGTGTAATAGAGCCACATCTCTCCTGTGTGTTGCTTGACACAAGCTGCAACAAAACTGACTTGAGACTCTGCAGAAGCATAGTTTGGAAGCGAGAAAAATAAATTGAATCCTGCAGCAGTAGAGCAACTCCCCCAGACACTGCACTGGGAGGAATCAGGGGAGTTTCAAGGGGCTGTGGGTGGAAAAAAGGATTAGGAAGAGCCAGTGGGACTTGGCCGACCTTTGCTAACTTCCTGACCCCCACTTTCCACCCCTGGGAGCTGGGTTCTGGTCGTGGGAACAACACCTGCCTTTCCCATCCCCGTCTCCACAGGGGCTGCTGCTGCCCCATGGGCATGTAGAGCCAGGAGCGACCACAACAAGGGGAAAGCCTCCTGTGCTTCATCTGCCCTGCTCTGGGATCCACAGGGAGGAGGTAACAGTGGGGTGAAAACATCTGATGTGTGATGAGCAATGCGGTTCCTTGCTGAAGGTTTTTCTACAACTCCACCAAGCAAAGTATCCAGCCACAATTCCTTGGGTAAGATCTCAGCTGGGGGGGTCCCAAGGGCCCAAACCAGAAAGACAGCACACAAACAGAAGCTGCTGTCATCTTTAACTGTGCCCAAAGGTGGTTTTGGGTCACACAGGTGGACAAGCAGAAGTTAACCACATGTCTTTTTGAGTCATCTGTAGCTATACCATCAGTATTTCCTTTACACTAAATGTTTAAAGCAATAAGCTATAAGAAATAGATAGGGCTGAACAACATACAAACTGAATACTGAATGCACTTTCTTTATCACTCTATTCTCTTACTGTAATGAAGAGAACTATGGTAGGTTACACACATATTTTAATACACATATACTGCAGACTGAAAATGTATCCACACTTGGGTCATCATCCATATTTCTGTCAATTTCTATACAGACAGATTTTCGTATATAGTTCTTATGTGTGCACTCTGAGCACGTGTGAGTCTGCACACATTTATCTAATGTGCACATTGGTTATCCTTAAATTCCTGCTTAGAGGAATATAATTTACCCTACAGTTGTTATAAATCACATACCATATGACGTGTCAACACAGTGGTCATAAATGACCCAGTATCCATACAAAACACAGGCCATTGACATCACTACTATCAAACATTTTGGCCCTGTAAGGTTGATTGCAGGCCCAGGGCAAAAGCTAAGAGGATTTCTGTTGAAGCCCACTTTCCCTCCGTCCCTGCTCTCTATTCTTCCCTTTTGTTTTGCCCTTCCAGTTTCCTCCTTTCTCCAGCTCACCTTCTTCTGAGTAATACAACTATTACATATTTTTCCAAGTCTACAATGCCTAGCAAATTAACAAATCCTTATAGTAACGTTATGATAGTTCTTTTTATATCTCTCTTGTGTAATATTTCTCTCATTTCTATGACTTACACAGAAATAATAGTTACATTTATTTGCTTTTTTTCAACAGGAAACTACTAGATTATTTGTCATGTAAGACAGGAAAGACTTGTGAATGTCCGGATACAGAAGAATTAAAAATAATAAACAAATATTGTGTTATAATACACATATCCACACATATTTTGTATATCAAAACACAGTAAAGGTGTTTTAGCAAGGTTAGCTTACAACTTCCAATTGCATTTCTGTGCTTGCCTAGCCTAGAGTCAAATCAAATTTAATTAAGTAACTGTAAGAGTCAAGTCTTCCTTTCTGGTTTCCTACTTAGTTTAGCAAGAGAGAAAAAAACTGCAGCTTTGGATCCACCCTAATTACAGAAGTTGCATGTTTCACAGAATCACAGAATATTTTGAGTTGGAAGGGACCCACCAGGATCATCGAGTCCCACTCTTAAGTGAACGGCCCATATGGGGATCAAACCCATAACCTTGGTATTATTAGCACCATGTTCTATCCAACTGAGCTAATCTCAAGTGTTCCCTCTTCCATCATGACTCCTGCATAATGTCAACCTACTTGCATGGCACTGTGAGGAGTAGATTCATAAACTCCTCAGCCCTTAGGAGCTGTGGGTACTACAGGCAGAGCAGATAAGGGGTGGAAGCCTGCTCCCACCTCACTTGTGCTAGTGAGTAATTTGGATAAATTAGAAAGGAAATAACAGAATTAAAACACAGAAACACTCATAACCTTTCATTGGCCTTTATTATTCATTATTTTATTATTACTGTGCTCTCTATATGTACCCTTTTATTTTAATAAGTAGAATGCAATAATGCAATTAAGATACAATGTGAAAGTAGAATTATTCAACATTGAATTCTACATGCAAGTACTAGAACTTGAAGCGGAAAATTATTAATGCAAATAAAAACTGGACAGGTTGATGTCTGCAGATAACTACAGGTTTTGAGATAAGCAGTGAAGCAATTCCCTGTCTGAAGAATCAGCAATGGGAGGGAAAGAACTGTCTCTCAGAATATCAGATCTTGGTGGTTACTGCAACTCCTATTAGGTAAATAAGATTTGGATCTGTCTAGAGGTATATGAGAAGCAGGACGAGGAGAGACCTTCATTCTGATTTTGATCTCACATCTTGAGACCTGTCCATGTCATGATTTTTTTATCTTGATACATTTCTCTTCATACCTGCTGCCCCTTCCCCATCTTTGGAAGGGCAGAAGTTGGCAGATAAGAACTTATTTAGGGTCCTGTCTGGCTGTTGGGCCCCTGTTGCATGAGAGCATAGTCCACATAGGCAGTGGTCATAGGGCTGATCTAGGAGTCGTAACTTTTCTTGTGGATTAAGATATCTTGAAAAAAGCGAGTTGAGGAGTTTCCAAAGTGAGTTGCCCTCAGTGGTAGTTAGGCTAATGCCATAAAAGTGAAAGCTCTTTTTACAAGCCTTTAGTGAGAAATAAAACTGCAAATAAGTTGCCAATATTGCAGGTCCAATAAGGTCTTATATCTCTGTTTCAATAACAACACAGAAACCTGCTGATTTATTGCAGTGTGTTTTTAGAAACTTTGGGATGCTTCAGGTGGCTTCAAGTAATGCTGGAGCTTTAAGCAACAAATGCTTGGATGAGCTCAAACATTCCGGGTTTTCCTGTGCTTAATATGTTGCATTGCTATCTTGGTATGTAATGTCACAGATGGTAATATTAGTCATGAAAGAACAAAGAAGCCAAGTCCATAGACAAATTAAGGTGGTGGAGAGGCAGAGAGAGAGAGAAAGGAAAGGAAAGAGAGAGCAGTGAATGCCTACAGCAAACAAGTTTTATTTTAAAGATTCTTTATACACACTGAACGCCTCCTCCAGAGCTATGTGTTGGTAAGAGCAGCCATAGAAGGCTGTAAATCCTTAACCTGGCTGGTATCCACTGCAAAAAAGTAGAGTAAGTAGTGTGGTGAAAATACTTGGAAACGAATAGATGAACTTAATTTAACAATGGGCAGCCATCCCACAAATTCCCATGCAAACTAGTGGTGGTTTCCTCCTGTTCTTTTTTTTTTAATTAACTATACAGCCCTTCTCCAACAACAAGATTTAGAATGTTTGCCTCAAACTTCTTTGTGTCTTTCAAATGTCTTTTTTAACTGTTCACATACAGTTCACATTACCTACCATGAAGAGCTTAAAGGAAACATTCAAAATTATTGAGTTCAAGTATGAAAAGAAAGAATTAGAGCAGTGATTGAAGACAAGTTATAAAGCCCATGAAACTACATATACTGTATGGAATTGTGAGGGAACCTCTTCCAGCTCAGCACACAACATGCTCACTAGGGCTTCTGCTTGCTAAGTTAAGTCTTTCCATGATCCAAGGTAGTAGAGCTCATGTTAAACAAGGTAGCACACCTCCTGAGCAATTTCTAAAGTCAAATTTGCACCACTATTGAAATAATTTCAAGTGTAGAACTGTACCAGTGAAATTGCCCTTCTAATCTCTGAGTCATCTAAATATTTGGGAAGACATTGAGAAAGATAACAATTGGTCCAAAGAGCTATAAATGAACACAAATGAGAAATTTTGTGAAAGAGGAGTAAAATATTTCACCTGTAGTAAAATGTAACCATTTTTCCTTAAATTCCACTTAGAAACAGATTTCCCGCTTTTCTTTTACACTTTCTGACTTCACAGAGTTTGGAGAATATATCATGACAATTTACAGGAATTTGGTATATGAATCCTCAAGAAGGAAGGACAGAAAAATGTGGCTTACAGGTGTGAATAAGGCAATACAAATGAACAAACCTATTTTTAGACTGAGTAGTAGGGAAAATTTCCAACACTGATTTTATTGTGCTGTGTAATTTAGTCTTCAAGTGAAAGGGTAGATGCCTAACAGCCTGAGATAGAAAATACTGTATACCGAGAGTACACTTTCACTGGCAAAAAATTGCATAATTTAATAGGTCTTTTCCATTTCTATGATACTATAACTTGGGATTATTCCAATAAGGAAGGTAAAAGGAAAGATATATTGAACTTCTACATCTCTTTCATAAAGCACCTGACCTATCTTGGCATACACAGACATATATGTTAAAGCTATTTTGTTTTAAATATTTTACTATTTGGAAGGAGGTTTGATCATTCTTCAGAGACTGGACAAATATAGTGAACGCAGAAATAATGGCAAGTGTTACTTTTCCCTTTAATGATATTTATTTTATCATCCATACTTGACAGTCTTGCTGAACTGCCTTGAAAAAGAAAGAGCAAAGTAAGTTGCACTGTGCATGATGATTTTGTAATCTTGGTCATAAGTCACTCTCATTGTTTGTAGCCAATGCTTTTACACAGCCATAAAGCAGAAAGTCAGATTTTCATTTATCACTTTGTTTTCTTCTATACTTAAGGGCTAAGACAGAAACCTTTAGTTAGTCCTCTGATACTGTAAGAACTTGAGAATACACAGAAATTGGGCTCATTCAAAGCCTTCTATTAAACTGAAAATCCAGAATGTGGATTAACTTCTTTAAAGACCCAATTCAACATTTGGCAGAAACAGATTTTACTGACATAAACTCAAAGGGTTTACATGGTTACAGCGACTGTTTCTGAGTGATTTGGGACAACATAAACCTCATCTCAGTCTTTCTGCACAACAAGAATACAGGAAAATTAATCCTTGGTCAACTGCAAATGTATTACAATTAAGTAACACAACATAGAAGTCCATTCCACGGGGTGTTCTTTCAACGTGCTAGATGCATAGGCACAAAAGTTTACCGCTCACAACACTGACACCAGAGGATCCCCTGCCTCCCAGCATTCTCTCTGATGTAATCTGTGCAGTTAGGCTAATTCAGACATCTTTTCCCAGATCATGAATCTTGTTAACTATACTTAAGGAAAAAGCACAAAGAACTGCTTCTGCTCCTGAACAAACTTCTTCAATCCTTGGACACCAATGTTTATTTCTACTCAGGATTATACTTCTTTCCAGTAAAAAGTGAGATTTCAGAATCTTACTTCTAAAAATAACAAAATGCCAAAATGTGCATGGGTAAATAACCTCATTCTCCTTCACACTAGGATGTACAGTAAGAACTGGATTCACATGGATGTCAAAAAAGGAGAAGGGTGGAAAATAATTTTTATGCAGGTTGTATCCAACCAATGTAGATTTTACGAAAATCTATTGGGGAGAAAAAATAAAAATATGAAAACAAGAAAAAAAAAAACTGAAAAAAACCCCCACAACATAGTCTTGACCACCTTGTGGTGTCAGAAGTATTTAATGTGTCAATGGCCAGCTGACCATCTAGCACATATCAAGTTGTGGGACATGGTTCTATTACCATGGATCCCAAAAGCCATACTACTGTAAAACACTTTGTTGGATATTTAAGTAAGTCCAAGAAATATTTCTCCTGTAGCTTAGGAATGAATACTATGACAGTTCTGAAGATTAGTAACAGTACATGACAGAGTCCTGTTAGAGAAGGTGTTCTTAGAGCACATGAAATATAGGGTTATCCACTGTAAGGTTTACTCTAGGTAGTAAAGAAGGTTAAATGTTCTCTTTTGTGACATTACAAGATTTGACACAAATCAACAATATCCTAAGGATACTATCTTTAATATTCCAAGTTGTAGATAGTTTCTTTTGCTTGAAAGAGATTTGAGCCTTCTGTCTAAGCATTTGTGTTTGTTTGTGGAGAATTAATACCACTGGTTAGAATATATTACTTAAACAATGGCCTTAGAATTACACAGAATACAAAACAAATCCAAAAACCTCAAACCACACAACTTCTTCTATATTTCCCCCCCCCTCCTTTTTTTTTTTTTCCCCAGTTGGGATCCATAGAGCAATATTACTTCATTTACATGCTATCATAATTGTATCTGGCCCTGGAGGGAATAGAAATCCTTTTGTCTTCTTTGGCACTTCTAAGATTAAAGATCTGGTTTTTTCACCTGATCTGACAGTCTTAATCCCAGAGACAGCATGGTATGCATCATGTCTGGGTTTCTTTGCTATCTCAGCATCACCTTGAGGAACAATGGAAAACATGGACTATGAACACATAGATCAAGGAACTTTCTGAACTTTATATCATTTATCAACTCACATGTGAGGTCACAAGATACAGATGGGTTACATGATGCTTTTTGTTGACTGTCCTGATAGCCAAAGATGTCAGTTGCTGGCCCTTGAAGCTATGCAAGAAAGCTACCTCTACATGCAGTTTTTTTGTATGTGTCTTAGTGTTTCTCTTCTCTCTCAGCAGACAGTACACACAGAGATAGGACATACTCTCCATCAGAAGCAGAACAGTTCCTCTTGGAGATAAAGCTTATTGTGCTTGTATGACTTGAATGGGAACCATGTCAGACACTTTGAGTGCTGTGATGGGACACGATCTCTGTGGAGGAGGCAGTGCCCAAAGTGTCCTGAGCAGTCATTGCTTTACTGACCTCCCTCTCCTTTTTGATACCAAGAATGGCTTGACAAAGAGGCTTCTTTTTGCCCATGTTTTTTTCCCAGTGCCTGGACTTCTGTCCCTTTCCATATCACAGACATGTGGAGTGGACACAGAAGGAGGGAGACAAGCTATACCAAGTAGATATGGCAGCAAACTGGGACCGCTACTGTGGGCATGAGGCCATAGAAGACTTCAGTGACAGTTTGAGAAGGGCATACAGCAGGTACTAGGCACATAAACTATGTGTTTTACATCTTTTAGGTGTGCCAGGAAAATGCTGCTATTCTTCCTTATAGAGAATAAGGAGCAACAGACTTCTAAGCTAAGTTCAAGCCTTTGGCTGTTTGATTATTTTTTATCAGCCTTGTAAGAACTAGAATATTTTACTCTTTTCTCTAGCGTGGACAGCTGGGCTTTCTCCCAATAAAAAAAGAAATTGCTTTGACAGAGTTGGAGAGCTGTAGGTCTAGAGGAATCATCATGTTTGAGGTTTTGCTGTTTCAATAATGATCACTCCTGTTTTATTCCAAAAGGTGCTAAACAAAACATTCTTGATTGAATTATCAGCTTTCCCTCCCTTCACCTCTTCTCTCTGTACTCTATTCTCTCCTTAGGTTGAAAAAGAGAGCAAAACTAAGCTATGGAAATGGTCTAGAAAAATTTTGAGGATAGATTTTTGGCAAAGAACCCATATTGTATGCTTCACATGGCTGAATACTAACTAATGGCCTAGCTTGGGCTTGAATAGTAGAATGGGCTAGATGACTCTCTAAGGTCCCTTCCAGCCTACTTTTCTGCTGCTCTATGTGACCCCCCCCCTGCTGTATTTCATGGAAGAAAGGTGGGTCTGCGTTCCTCCTGGAAATGTCAGTCTGCAAAATGATTCAGCAGGATACATGACAGGTTAAAAAGGTGGTGGCTCCAAGACTCTTTGCAGCACATTCTGGCTTTGTCTACCCCCAAGCATCCTGGGCCTCTGGGGACAAAGGTGTGGAGAGATATTGTTAAGAGCATGGCAGCTGATGCAGGCCCTAAAGATGTCAGAGGTGTGACAACAACACAGACCTGGAGAGCTTTCGAGTCTGCATTGTATAGCAAATCACCCATACATTTGGGCACAACCTGCTGCACTTTTGCCCTGCCACACAGCCTTTTGTAAGAGGGGGGTTGGCTGTCCTGCAGCTGTGGCTTCCAACTCTCTTTATGACTTTTCTTAAGGGGACATGAGGGCCAAGGAAAAACCCACCTGGGTGAGGTTGTCGGCTGAGGGAACACTGTTGACAGATCAGGGCCAACTGTCCTGCTGAGACTCTCAACAGAGGAGGAAGCAAGAGGAACACATGGCTCATATGCCTGTGGCTTTTCTTGGACTAACTTGATCCCTGAAGCCTGCAGGAAAGCAGAGCTGAGGAGGCAAACTGCTCCAAAAGTAAATGTCGCCTGGGGACTTGGCTGGGAGTTAGACAGACATGTTACAGATCCAAAGTGTAAATCTAAAATTTTGAAATAAAGTTTGGAATTTTCCTGAGAAAAGCTTGGCCACCAGGAGGTCTGGCTGTAATGCCAATGCCAGAGGAGGCAGAAAAAACTGGACTGAACTTCAACAAACAAGATATTCCCCTATTGCTAGTGATTGACAAGCCTGGCTTCAGCCCCACTCCTTGAACACACCAGAACAGCTATAAGAAAAAGGCACCTACTGTAAAAAATACAGGAGTTCAGTGGGTGGTGAGTCTGCTTTTCACTCAGGAACCCCTTAGGAGTAGGTTAGGAGCAGCACATGGGTCTCAGTAGCAGCAGAGGCTTATACAGTTGAGAAAACAAAGTTGAAAACAAACAGCTGCATAATGTATTGCAGTAAGGCTTTCACAGCACAGAGATAGTGGGTCATAAACAAGTCCCCCAGTAACTGGATATTATCCAACAAGGCACAAGGCCTAAAAAGAACTATTTGTTTTTTTACTCTTCATGGGATGAAATGCACACTGCAGGAAAATCCCGTTCAAATCAACATAGCGTCATGGAAACCACGAGACCATCAATAAAAGTAATAAATGGAAAGGGTTATAATAATATATACTTAGCACTTTACATTTTCAAAGTGCTGACAGGACATTAATCCTCAAAATACCCTTGTGAGGGCAAAGGCAGCTTTAGCATTTTGAGGTGGGCTTGTGAAACAATTTTTGGTCTCAAATTGATCTGACCTGACTTCTGTTCACTAGGATCATACTACTCAAAGTTAAATCTGAGTATAGTATTTTCACACCAGATAACATGATGCTTCATTGTTTCTCTTCTCTGAATATGAGAGGCAGAGCCCAGTCAGTGTTTGTTACACTACACTGTAATGCTAGTGCTGTAAAACTACTTTCTCAGGTCAGTTCTTCCTCTCAGCTTGGGCCTATGGCCCTATGTGTTTATTATCAATGGAGAATCTTATTACATTCAATTACTCAGCTAACCTTTTTCTCATTTAAATAACTATGTAAAACATAGTTGCCTGCAATTCATATACAAAAATATGCAGATTAACCATTTCCAATGAACTGAGAGGAGAATTGCCTCCAAGACAGTCAGGAAGGAAAACAAGAGTTATATTTTATAACTTCAAAGGGCTGCTTTTTATCTTTCACAGATTATTTGTTCAACTGCAGTTTTGAATTAGCTCTACCTCTCCTTTAGCTCGGGTCAGGGACAGGGAATGGGGGCTGCAGTCAGTTGTTCAGTTTGTAGCATATTTTTGCTCCAATTCCAGTTGTTTTCACTGCGGCTGTGATTCTTCTACTACCTCTGTTACTGTTCACGATATCAGTAAGTCAAAATGTCATTTTTTTTAATTAAAGAAACGTCATTTTTTTAATAAAAAAAAAAGAGTCTAAAATTTTATCTTCAAGAGGACCTTGAGATTAGCTCCGTTGGTTAGAGCACAGTGCTAATAACATCAAGGTAATGGGTTTGATCCTCATACTGGCAATTCACTTAAAAGTTGGACTTGATGATCCTTGTGGGTCCCTTCCAACCCAGAACATTCTGTGAGTCTGTGAAATTATATAAACGATTAATCAAAACCTAAACCAGGAGAGGTGAGTTGGTGGCTGTAGGAAGAGGAAAGACGGAAAAAGAGTAGATATCTAGAGACCACACAGACATGCACTTCTTAAACATATGTGTTACACTCCAGATTTTAAGCCATAAGCTGCCCACAGTGGCTACATTTTATTTAAGACTCTTTAAAAGCCTTTTGGTTTGTTATAACCTCCAATTCTCATCTGGAGAAAGAGTCACGCACTCTTCGCTAAAGGAAATTCTTTTAATTTAGTGAGAAAAATAAAATATTTTGGCAAAAGATTTTCCAGGAATAAAATACAACCAAGAAAAAAAATATTTCACTAAAACACTCATCACATAAAAACTATTCCACAGAAAACACCCACTACAAATAATCAATATACCAGCTTTAGTATAACACAGTTCATTGGTTTTAAGTTACCCATAAGGGAAGGAAAAGAGTAAAAGAAGAAGACAGATAAAAGAGTAAAGAAAGAGACATGAAACAGAGGAAGAGAGAGAGGACAGGAGAAATGGTTACTGATAAGATTTGGTGATTCACATGGTGCAGGCAGAAGGAAAAAGAGAGAGAGAGACCACACAGAGTCTCGTGCATTTACAGAGTTCAGTTTTCCCTCCCAGGCAGGACATCCAGTCAGGGCCTTCCCGGTCAGAGTGAGGTGTGCTGTAGGCAGTCACAGGCTGCAGGGGTGTGGTGTGGGTGGGCTACCAGGCAGGTCTGTCTTGACTGACAGCCCGGCTGCAGGGCCTTCAGTGATGCCACAGGCTCTGCATGGGCTGCAGAACCTTCCAGCTCTGCCATGTGCCCTCAGCACAGGCCTGATGGGCAGCCCTTACCATGAACCTGCAGGTCCAGGCCCAGCCCTTCCCCACATGCACACACACACTGACAGTGAGTTGGTTGTGACCCATATCAATAATTCAGTGAGATTCAGATCCTGTATCTCACAAGCAGTTCAGTGGATATTACATTCAGCCCAGCTGTATGATATGTTCTGCCCATGTAACCTTAAAACTGGATGAGGAACTACTCAAGAAGCAGGTTTTTATAAATATTGAGACTAATAGCATTCACTATTTTAAACCCTACTGCATATGATAACATGAGCAAGAATGCTCACTATAAGTAATAGGTACCTAAAAAGATTAAAAAAACCAATCTCAACCCCTCCCCCCCAAACAAAACAACACTTAGCACAAAGTGAGATTTCCTGATAAAGGAAAGACTTGCTCTTTTTCAGAATTTATTAGGAATGCTCTTCTGAGAGAAAGAAGTTTGAACGAAGCAATGTCCTTCTTTGAATCACGGATATACAGTGACTTGCATAAAAATTGCCATGGACCACCCATAAGAAGAATGCCTAAACAATACACTGGTAGCAAGAATTGTGGAATGAATGTGTGCTGCCAAACTGTGGCACGAGCAGATGTTTTGTGGAGGCTTATGGGGGGTTTCTGCATGGGAACCTAGGAGAGGGAGGGAGACTGTAGTTATGGTCTGACAGATCTTACTATGCTGGAGATTCCTAAATGCATCTGTAACATCCAGAAGAAGATTTCTAGCAGACATCTGGGTTGGGTCCCTCTATACTGCTTGACTAAAGAGATAAAAACAGAGCTGAGAAACTACTTCAAAATATGTAAAATATTTTGAGGATAAAGTCCTCTTAATTAGCAGTGATAGTGAGAGACCAAATAGAACTTGAAATGACCAATCACTTCATATCACATGTTGGGAAATCACCTGAGTGAATACAATCCAGCAAGCTAAATGTCGTGACAGTGCGCCTAAAATTTCTTTTCTGCTGACAATTAGATGAAAAGCAATGAAAATTCTGTCTGCACAGAGGCTGTGGGTACAAGATTTCAGTGACCCAAGCAGATCCCAGACAGATAATAACTACTGCTTTCATTTCTCCAAACTATGAGTTCAGAAGTTTAAGCTGATACAAATAGTGTGTTTTGCCATTCTAAGCTCTCTCTTCTGCTTATCTTTATATTTTATGCTGTGCTTATTGCAGTGGTATTCCTCCTAGGCTACTCTTCCCACAAAACACTCTTGCCAAACTCCTAATGATCCATTCATCCTGTGTCTTGATATTAAAAACCTCATGCAAGACATGATAAACACTAAGGCAATTAGCTACACCACCTGCCCCATTCCACCTACTTGCCTGACTCTACAGGAGACACCACCACATCAACAACAACTACAAATCTGAATTCAGATCCAGACCAAGATGATGTCCTTCCCCAAACTTCCAGTTATGTTTATTTTTGGCTGCTGAATAAGACAATCTTCCTTCTTGCATCCTATTAGTTTATTCCAGGAAGTATTTAGAACTAGAAAATGGAAAAGCTTCACTACAAGCAATCACAGAAAGATGAAATTTAAAAAAAAAGCACAGCAAAACATAAAGATTGAAAAAAAAATATGCCCTTCAGCCAGTCAGCATAGCAGAAATGTGGGCATTCCTTTGGAAAAAAGGACGTCTATTTTGTGGCAAAACTGAATATATAACTTGTGCTTTCTACTAAGTAAACCCTAAACACTATACATATAATGCATATGCATATTTGAGGTTGTATGTTGGCTGGGGGATAGAAAAATATAACCAACCAAAACCAGACATTTCTTGTTTCAAGATGGAAGTACCTATTAACTGTTTTAAGAGGGAACAACTAAAGATCTCTTTATTTAAAATTGTTCCCACAAAAAAACCCAAAAAAAATTAGTACAGCTACACCAACTCTTGCAAAAGAGTTGAATAGAACAAAAAAACATAAGGCAAGTATAGGGTCCCTACATACCACTTATGGAAAAAATATGGTTATTACCGCAGTTTGTATTCCTACCCAGTTGTTATCAGTTTCAGTGAAAATACTTCCACTGCTTTAAGATATATAAATCTGACTCAGGAAAGTATTTTAAAGTATAGAGCTTTAAGAATTTGCATACTTTCAGTGATTTTAATAAGAATCAATGACAAGCATTAAGTATTCACTTAGGAATCCTGCTAACTGGGAGCCATAGTGTATTATTTCTGTAACAATGGAACGTAAATAATATTGTTAGGTTGAGTACTGTAAAATTCAGTGGCTATTCTACTGTAGGCTAGCTAACAATACTTTCTGGAGGATCAATATGTGTAATGCTATTTAGATCTGTGCAACAAGAGAAGTTACAACACTTATGAGGAAAACTGTATTACTTAACATAGCACCGGTAAATACTGTAACCACAAACATGTTACTTTTATGTTTCTATTATCATGACGTTAAAATAATGGAGCAAATTAAAAAGCTCTTGTGACAAACAAGAAGATTTAGATTTTTAGGAAAAAATCTACATCAAAATAATAATAATAGAATAATAGAAGAAATAATAGAAGAACTTTTACTTCTAGCACTTTCGGAAGAAGTATGAGCTTTGTACTTAGCACTGTTTCTGATCTGAAAATTTTGTTCAGCAACCAAATGTTTCGTTAAAAGATAGAGGGATACAACAATTTTACACATAAACTTTCTTTCATTTCCTCACCATAGGAGAGAATTATATGAAACACATACTCAAATTTTCTAAATTTTGCAAAATGTTCTTATATTATTAGTTGTTAAAACACAGTAAGTGAAAAAAAATTTGTGTATATGGTACTATTTTTTGTGGACACACTGTAAACACACAGGAAGATTAATTCCAAATTCACTCTCCAGGACACTTTCATTGTGGAACCTCAATTTCTTGTTTCCACTCAATTATAGTTCTTCTCTTAATATCAAATTAGGGGAATTTCTCTAATAATTACTAGATAACGACTGAACTCACATGGAGGCCAAGGCAGTTGGGTAGCAGAATGGAGAACAACTGTGCCCAGTGTCAGATCACACGGTTTTCCCTTTGGACCCAGTGTCTTGGCAGATATAAATGGAAGAAAACTCCAATTATCATGGAATCATAGAATCACAAAATTATTTGAATTATTAGAATGGTTTGCATTGGAAGGGACCTTACAGATCATCTAGTTCCAGCCCCCCTGCCATGGGCAGGGAAGCCACTCACTGCACCGGTTTGCTCAGGGCCCCATCCAGCCTGGCCTTGAACACTGCCAGGGATGAGGTATCCACAACTTCTCTGGGCAATCTCTTCCAGTTTCTCACCAACCTCACAGTAAAAAAAAAAAAGTCTTCCTTATGTCTCTCCTAAATCTGTCTTCTTGCAGTTTAAAACCATTGTCTATTATCCTGTCACTGCAGGCCTTGGTAAAAATTTTCTCTCCATCTTTGTTATAAGTCTCCTTTGTATATTGAAAACTCTCCAGTAAGGTCAGCCCAGAGCCTTCTCTTCTCCAGGCTGAACAATCCCAATTCCCCCAGCCTGTCTTCATAGGAGAGGTGCTCCAGCACACTGGGCATCTTTGTGGCCTCCTCTGGACTTGCTCTAAAGGGTCCATGTCTTGTACTGGGGACCCTAGACCTGGATGTAGTACTCCAAGTGGGGTCTCAGGGGAGCAAAGATATTTTCACAAATAATAGCATTGTATGCAGAAGAGGCTGACAAAGACACCATTCACTGTGTAATTATTAGCCAGATCAGAAAACAAAACAAAAAAAATTTTAATCTTTGTGGTTAAGCTGCGTGCTCCATTTCCCTTAGGCAAGCCATTTGTTGCACAATTTACACTAAATGAAGTGTTCTCCAATTCACAGTGTATTGTTTCATAAAAAGAGGGAAAATGCAGAAGGTATGTGCCCATCCCTCTGACCAGTTCACATGACACAAGACAACATTCACCTACCTTTAGCAACAGTGCTATAGCTTAGCAATATTTGTTTCTAAATATCTAACCTGAATGCAATCACCAGGCAAGCTGCACCAAGAGATTTTACTCCTTTATAAATATGAATGGCTGAAAAGAAAATGTCAACAATAACAAAAAATTCCATACACTTTCTACAAACTGGGATACTTTTGCAGATGACGTAAATCTTTTGTTCTACAGTGGATTGCAATTATCTAAACAAAAGGAATACAACTGCCAACTGATTTTTGGTAGTAATACTGAAAACTGACAGAAGTTTCAGTAAGAGATTCGCCAGTTGGCACAATAAAGAAGGGAAACCCCTCCAACAGGCAGCACATGATAGAATTCCTCCCTCCCAAACACACAGAAGCTGCAGCGCTTACTTGGGATTTTTTTTTCCTTTTCCCTACACTGAGGCAGCTTCCACAGCTTATATTCAGGTCCTCAAAACTTGCTCTTGTTCCAATGCTTCAAATGCAGAACAGTTATGCTTATGTGAGTGAGCATCAAGAAGAGAACCTGGCAGAGAGCATAAACTGAAAAATAGCTTGTTTTCCTGATTCATGAGCTCATAACTTATCTCAAACCAGTTAGGGCAAAAAATCCCTTCCGTTCCCTATGCACATCCTATGAGATGGCTCACACTACGATGCAGCATCACAACCAGCCCTGGGAAACTCTTGTGAAGCATTCAGAGCTACATCAGCAGAGCAAAGGGTCTGCCTAATTTCAGAAAATGGCAGTGTTGGAATTACAATGTGGTGACAGGATTCATCAGAAGAATTTATTTCCATGCTATGGGCCTATGGCCTAATGAATTGGAAAATATTTGCCTATGTTCTCTGCTTAAGCTCTAAATTAGGCTGACACCTTATATTAAAAATGCCAATTTTATGAACTGAAATACATGACATGCTATTACCTGATTGATAATACAAGTTTCCTTGCAGTTCTGTGTATAATAACGTTTTTTCCTGGGCAATTTTTCAAGGGCTATAAATTCTCCACAGGTGAAATTCTTACATCCTGAATAGTGTTTTCAGTACATTGTCTGTATTGTTTCTATGTAAATCAACAAGTATATTGATTAATGCTAGCAGGGGTACAGTGCCAAGTTTATATTCTAAATTACAGATTGCTGAACTCTTATTTATCTGTTTACAGTGCCTGAAAAAAAATAGTCTGTTGTCTATTCTTTTAGCTTCCAGCTGATGAGGTAGGGATTTAACACTGTCTTGGTTTTCAAGAAGGATGATGAAATAAAAGGCCTGTTAGGGTCACTGTAGTATTATGGAGATTATCCTGGGAGGTATTGGAAAACACCTGAAGGACAATGCAGTCATCAGTCACAACCAACAAGGCTCCAAGAGGGGAAAGTCCTGCTTGTCAAACCTAATTTTCTTTTATGACAAGGTAACCCACCTAGTTGATTAGGGGAAGCCAGTCGATGTAGTCTTTTTGGATTTCAGTAAAGCTTTCAATACTGTCTCTCACAGGATCCTTCTGGATAAAACATCCAGCACACAGCTGGATAAACACACCATGCGTTGGGTGAACAACTGGCTCAGGGGTCAGGCACATAGAGTTTTAGTACATGGGGTGACATCAGACTGCTGACCAGGGGTCCACAGGGCTCCATCTTAATCCAACTTCTCTTCAGCATCTTCATAAATGACTTGGATGCAGGATCTGAAGGAACACTAAGCAAGTCTGCATGTTATAGCAGATTGGGAGGAGCTGTTGACTCCCTCAAAAGGCAGGGAGGCCACACAGAGAGACTTCGACAAGTTAAAAGGCTGGGCAATCCCCAACCCTATGAACAAAGACAAGTGTCAGATTCTGCACCAGGGTGAGGCAGCCCTGGATGTATGGACAGACTGGGGAATGAGATGCTGGAAAGCAGTGCTGTGCAAAGAGACCTGGGGGTACTGGTCAGTGGCCAATTGAATATGCGTCAGCAGTGCCCTGGCAGCCAGGAGGGTCAATTGTGTCCAGGAGGGGCATCAGGCAAAGCATCACCAGTTGGTTGAGGGAGGGGATTGTCCCGCTCTGCTCTGCACTGGGGTGGCCTCATGTGGAGTTCTGTGTGCAGTTTTGGGCACCATTATACATGAAACATATAAAGCAATTAGAGAGTGTCCAAAGGAGGGCTGTGAAAATGGCCAAGAACCTTGAGGGGAAGCCATACAATGAGTGTCTTAGGTCACTTGGTCTATTCAGCCTGCACAAGAGGAGACTGAGAGAAGACCTCAAAGCTGTCTAGAGCTTCCTCACAAGGGGCAGGCACTGATCTCTCCTCTCTGGTGACTAATGATAGGCCCCAAGGGAACAGTAAGATGTGTTAGAGGAGGTTTATGTTGGAGATTAGGAAAAGATTCTTTACTTAGAGAATGATTGGGTACTGGAACAAGGTCCCCAGGGAGGTGTTCACAGTACCAAGCCTGTGAGAGTTCAGGAAGCATTTAGACAGTGCTCTCAGGCACATGGTGTGTTTCTTGGGGCTGTCCTGTGCAGAGCTGGACTTCAATGATTCTTGTGGGTCCCTTCCAACTCAGGATATTCTATGATTCTATTCATTGAACTAGACCTTTCATTCTTGGGTTTCTTAGAAGACAGAAGACTACTTGGGGAGCTTAAAAGCTTTTTAGTGGAGGAAAATCAAATACTGCCTATGCACAGTTTTCTGACTAAGAGGAAAGCAGTATGAATTGTGGAGATCTACCCCTAAAGGACTCCTTGTAGCATCTGCTGAAGATCTTCCAAAGAGTAATGCTACTTTGCAGTGTAAAGAAATGATTTGATATTACTCCCTCTGTAGCTTTGAGAGTCAGATAAAGGCAGCAAGAAGAGATTTAATTTACCCTTCAGAGGCTCACAGTTGTGTTCTGCTAATGAAGCAGCCTGACTGTTAGCTTTTCTTGCTGAAAAATATAAAGACTGATAGGTCATGTTAACAACATTCTTATCAGTAGTTTCAGAGATGACATACATATTCTGTGCCTGAGATTTTGCCTAGAGCTATATGAATCTAAATAGTCAAGTAATACAATCCAGCCAATTCTGTCCTAGAGGGGCTAAAGGAAAAGTGAAAACAGAAGCATTACAAGTCATGAAAGATTAATTTTCTAAATACTTATTTCCTTAAATATATTCAATGAAAATTCTCCCAGGAATCAATTCACATCAAGTGATAACAGGGTAAAATATTGTTCAAGATGAACACAAACAAAATTAATCCATACCCCTTAAATCTCCAAGTATTTGTGTTAATTTTGAAGGAGCTGCCAAAACCTCTACAGCTTCCTAAATGAACTGTTACTACGTTATACTCATGCAGCTTAACCTGGACATTCCACAAGAGAGGAATGAAACATCACCGATCACAAATACTCACAGCATTTTTCTGTGTTTGCTGCATACTGCAGGTATGACAGTAAGAGAAGCACACCATGCACAGAGGTCTCTCAACGTGGGAGTTCTGTTCTCCTCATGAACTGCCTTCCTCCTCCCCTGTGAACTGCTTGTATTCATTTTTTTGACCATCTTGTATTTTGTGTTTCATCTTCCCTCCTCTGCCCACAACAGTTCCTAAAGATCCCTTTAAAGAAAAAGTTTTCATTTCCCTCTGCATACTACATGCAGATATGCAGACCCACCTATCTGCCACTTAATGGTGTTTGAATTGGTGATGTTATACCAGTGTTAAGGTGGTGTGAAAGGGCAATTTGGCTCTGTCTAGTCTTCATCTGTTCAAGTTCATACCAGCACACTGAGTTCCAAATAATTAGGAGCTTCTCTCCAGCTGGTGTTTTGGTAGAAAAGGTGGTTGAGCAACCAGTCTGGATTTTCCTACATCTGAAAGAGCCTGAAGATGCCTTCAACATTACATACACTTTCCTAATATGTTTTCAGTGTCTGCTATAGCACAGCAGTGGGTGGAATGACAAATAGGTATTCTTTCGGAACGAATTGCCACTGTCAGGGTTCAGAGGAGTTCAGAGCAGTAAATTTATATTTATTTACTGGTGCTTTTCCCTGTTTACCAAGATTTTTCTCCTGCCCAATTCATGCAGCTATACTCAGAGGAGAATTCCCTCTGTTTTGCTGCCAGATCTCTCTTGGACTTTATCTCCTGCAAAGTCTGCACACTGATGAAGGAATACAGGGACTTTAAGTGATATTTTGCATATTCAGGTTTCCCTCCTGGTCCTGTTAGTGATCTGCTGTGCCACCTTTCTATGCAGTCTTTTTGGAGACAGCATGAACACAAGGTTAATGGGGTGTGTATTACACAACTTAATGTTACTGATTAGATTTATTTCCTTTAAAACTAATAGATATATTTCTCTGTAATAGGTTGTGAAGCAACAAATGGGTAAGATGTCAAACTTGCTCACCTCTCAACCTCTCCTTAATAGCATATTTTAAAAATGAAAAGGGAATATGAGGGCTGAAACCAATCAATGGAAAACTTAGCATGCTATTACATAGGCTTCTGGATATTATAATTCTGTTTCCATTGGACTTCCCTCCAGAAATTCAGGTGGTTTCTGTTAATAGCTAGAGCATAGTGAAGATTTCTAATTTGATATCTGAAAGACTGTTTTAAAGAATGACTACATTAACAAGTATTACCAGCTTCCTGCTCAGACTAAAAAGAATTTATTCTTTTAATACACCTAACTCCAGGGTGGGATTTTTTCCCATCTTCTGCCTCCTCTCATCTTCATTTCCTTGGGTTTCACAAATATAGAGTAACAATTAGTTATGACTCAGACCAAAGTGGTTAATACTGTACTATTAATAAAACCTTTCTGGGGAATAATAAACTACTTTTGCATTCACAGAGTACCTAGGTAGCAATATTTATCCATGCATTATACATCAGGAGATGATGAGCTGGATAGGGAAGATTCTAATAGCGTGGATAAATTAAGAACAGATGAATACCTCACCTTAAAAATCAAACTGCACATGGATTTCTTTTTCCCTTTGGAGTCTTTAAAGTGTTCTTTCCCTTTCTCTCCTCACCTCTTTAATTATTTATATAATTCTGGTAGTGCTCCCTCTGCATTTCCAAGCTTCATTCAATTATAACATTATGGGAGGAAAACTGAAAGAAAACGGAAAGAAGTGTCACCACTAAAATAAAAATAACAACAGATTTGCAGAGGAGAGAGGATATTGTAAATGCTTGATTAAAACGATTCCCAACATTGTTATTTGCACTTCCATCGTTTATCTGGAGGAAAAAGTGATAAAGTCACTAATGGTTCATTTCATGCTATTTAGACATAAAGAAACATTAAGAAACTCTTTCCACAAACATGTTAGCACTGGACTATATATTGTCAATACCTGTGGCTCACACAGACCTTGCACATCACATCTTTGAGCATACAGAAAGTAAAACTGCAACTGAGCTCATATATGAGTTCTGAAATGGCTGTCCTTAGATGATAAAGAACCAATAATACTATTGGAGCACACAGTGACATTAAACACCAGCTTCAGACAGTGTAGCTTAGTAGTGGAAGAATTTATTTAGGCATGCTGTCTCATCCGTAACAATGACAAAATGTATATGAATTTAAATGGTGCTCAGATCTCATTTCTGAAGTGCCACTAACTGTATTAAAGCACAGCCTAAGCAGGGGTTTACAACTGTCTTACTGAAAACACACACACACAAACTTCAAAACCCCCCAAACTTCAAAATCTCAACCCACTGAGACAACCTATTAAATAATGTTAAACCATCCATCAAATAGTCCTGAATTTGCTGTTTAATTTAATTTTAAATAAGATGGCACTAGATCTGATGAAAAGAAAGTGGCAGTGTTTTTTATTTGCAGTAAAATTTCAGTGGGAAAATGGTCTGCATTTTCAATAAACACATCAGCACAGTTGCAACTCTCTCACTCAAATATTTGAAATATTGAAGTGGCTTGCTGTTTAAATTATGGATTTCACAAAGGAACCAGGATATATCTGAATGAAAATTTTTCTCTGTTTTCCGAACAAGTCTAACTGCCACAATATAAAGAGAAGTTTGCTCACTTATTGAGTTATACATACCTAAAACCTTTCCTTTATGTACTATTGCTGGGGTGGGAGGTACATCTGGAACGGGAGGATGAGAAGAATGGGACATTAAGAAAAAATTTTGACATCACAAGTTACTGCAAAAGAAAAAGAAGGTACTGCCCATTTTCATTCTTTGTTTATTTTCCTTTTCTTCTCATAACTAGCTCAGTTCAAGAAGCAGTGCATTCCTGTATGATATCCACTTCAGATTTCTTCAGCAAACTATGCAACCTTACATGATACATTTTTTTTTATCTTTAATTTTTAGTGGAAAGGTAAAAAACTATATTGTATTGCAATTATGATGTATTTAAAAATGCATTTTTTCCAGTACCATTTAATGGGAAAAGTATAGGCTTGATTATTATTAAGCTATATATATAGCTACATACACACACACAAGCACATGTACACACCCCTTTCTGTGGCTTGGAACAATTGCAAAGGACAGATGGACTTGGGAGGGGTTTCACAAGTACTGCAAAAGGTCTCATGTACTCATTTGTTTACACCAAGTATTTAAAAACACATAAATCAGCCACTTAAGGGCAAGCAAAGCAAAAAATTAAAGGAGGTGCAAGTAAAACACATATGTACAGAAAGCTAATGTATCTGCAGTAACATATAATAAATGTGGAGAATGTAATCTGCTGTAGCTCATGCTGCTCTTTTTGCCCTTTTATTCTGCTTACCCAATGTTTACTATTGGGTTATAGGGATATCAGAAGAAAAAAGATACAGTAAGAAGAGCATGAAACTAATGTGCAGTCAGAAAAGGTCACAGACAAGAAGTTCCTGAACTCAGATTGGAGCTTATATAGAGCTGTATTTCAACATGAGAAAAAGTTCCTAAAACAGTCTTGGCCCATTGTAATATACCAGGCTTGACAAGGACTTAATCCTACTGAGTAAAGGGCAGAGCTGTGCTGAAGAGTGGCCTTAAACACATTGAGTGAGAAATAGCATCTGAAAGCAATAAATCCCTTGAGGGGGTGTATGAAGAAACTTTGAAGAAACAGCCTTTTCCCCTTCCCAGAAGCCTTTTTAGGACTGCTCTGTGTGGGAAGAGGCAGGTAATTCCCAGAGAGGCTAGAGGGCTTGCATTTCAATGAATGGCACTCACATAAGCAATCTTTTAAGAACAATGTTTACTGGCCAACTCCCAAACTCCTTCCATTTAGCTCCTAGCAGCCAGGACTTCGGTCCCTTACTGTCCAGTAAGTCCCTGGCAGTAATTGCCTCTCCTTTAAGAAAGCATTGGTAGCATCAGACAGGTCTATCTACCTGCTCTGTGCAAACACAAATATGCTTTCATTCAGAAAAAAGTACAATAGGCAAGCTCCCATCTTTTTCCTCTCTCTTGTTTTTCCCCTCCCCACATGAATTTTTTTCTATATTCCTCCTAGTTGCTGAGACTGCAACTCAGCATTTTACAAAGATGATGTACTTAACATATCTATCTGCCTGTTTGAAGACATGGCACTTTCAGTGCATACTTGGATTTGAGTGGCAGTGTGCTGCCCACTCCAGAAAGCAGTTGGTCCATGCGAGACCCTCAGAGAACTTTGTGGTGCTCCATATACGAAAATGCATGCTTTGCTTTTAGCTTAAAGTCAGCAGACTTTATCTAACCATCAAATTCGCAAAGCCATTTTTTTATATTTGTCAAAACATATTTATGTGGTCAGTCAAACGTGTAAGTCAATGAAATAGTGTAGGGAAGGATCTAATTATCCCAGTTAGTGTCTGGATCCTTTCTTTTCCCTTTCTGAAGGGAACAGCTTCCACTGAGCTTGAGTTCCCACATTGTGAATAGCAGAGAAGAGGCCTGAAAATTTTGCACTTTCACAGTATACTCTCTACTAAAATTCCTCAGAGCTTCCGAATTGCAGCCTTCATCTGAAGGCTTTTTGGGGACAAGTTTTTTTCTTTCTATTCATTTCTGGATAGATCATTTGAAATTGAGCAAAATCATATTTCCCCAGGCAACCAAAAATAAATCAATATGCTCTACACTCCCAATATTTTTGTACAATTCAACAATCCCCCACGTTGCTATTGTGTGTTTTCACTTGAGAATATAAAACCACTTTTCAGTAATGATGCCACTGGTAAGCATTATACTATAAGATCTGCAGCAATAAGAATCGAGGCACAGCAAAATTCATGGCATACTCAGATTCACAGGGTGTGTTAAGAGTTATTAGACTTCAGCTACCATTGTGCCTGTAGACCAGCTGAAGCAAGTTTGTGTACTGATGCTAAACATGACCTTAATTTCGCTTAAATAACAAAAGGCGGGGAAAACTTGCATGCCATGTTGATCTGAATGCAGAAAATCTGACAAAAAGTCATACAGCTTCTGTATTTAAACATGCCCTTAATGGCAAAGCTGTTACAAAACCCAGCAACCCTGGACATCCCTATTTCCACTTCTCTGAATTCAGTGTTTCCTATTTCAGCGCAGGCCAGATGTAACAAGAGGGAAGAACAAAGTTTGTACCTCTGCTGTGCATGATGAATGTGCATAATATTACGGTAGGCTAGACAAAATTATCCATTATTCATTGCAAAGGAATTATCCAGTCATTCAAAATATGCCAACAGTCAGAGCAAAAATATCAGTATCAAAATTTCCTAATCCAAATCACTATTAACTTCATTATGTTCTGTCAAATCTTGAAGAAACCACATTTAATTTAATGAGCTGCTTCTATGCTTTAAGTGAAGAATTTTAGCAGCAGCATAACTGTAAGACAAATCAGAAGACCCTAAGGGGGTTTCTGAAAGCTCTCATAATCACTTATATTGTATGATTCCATTCACTCAATGCCATTTAGTGAGGTTTTTTATGATATCAGAGCTTTAACAGTCTGCGTGCTTGGGTTCGTGCACAAGACAAGATTGTATTGTTTAGTATTTAAATGGACAAAATTGCTTTAACAGGAACAGAGGTGTAATATATCATCTTTCACTGGCTACTGTGTGTCCTGGTTTTCTTAATGTAAATGCTGCATAGATATGCTGGATTGGCTTGCTAAGAAACCACAATGCATCAGTCTTTCTTCAGATCTGCATCAGCTGTCAGTCTCCTCCACTGATGCTCCACTCTGAATTTTCCTTAAGGTCTTTTAGCCTTTCCTATTTTGTGCTTTCTCTGTTTCCTCATAAAGCTATTAGTTTAGTTCATGGACAACTAAAAACAGTCCATACGTTTACTCACTGCTGCTGAACCTTCACAGCAAGCCATACAGGGAAAACCACAAATGAGTGCCATGAAGGTGCTATTTAGAAAGTGATTGTATCATATCTGGTAGGCTTATTACTCTTACGGAAATCCCTGACAATAGCTACACTTTACTCAAGTACAGAAAGACACTAAAATCCTCTCTTTCCAGGGACATGCACAGAGCACTCCACATCACTGGGTGTCAGCTGCAGTTTTGGTCTCTGACGTACACTGAACAGAATTTAGCAACTGATAGGCAGAAGCCAATCTCCACAGTCAGAGGGGTTTATGTTCAAATTACACCAATTCATTCTGATAACATTGAAAATAATACAGGATAGTCAAAGAAGTGTGTTCCAGTTACATGCTTGCTATAAAAAGGGTCTTATTCACTCCAGTGAAAATGGAATCCAAATGGAAGAATTAGCTTACTACCACAAGTCATATGAAGATGCACTTAATGTGCCTTATATTTATCTAATTTACAGATTGTTTAATGAGGGAAATGTTGCCTAAGAAGCAGTAAGGGATGAGGTTCAGGTGCTTTAGTAGAGGCACCCTGCTGTCTGAGACATTTGCAAAATACTTAGAGTAGACATTTGAACAAACACTAAAGGCCCATACTGAAACACACAGAAACCTATCTCAAGATGTTTGAAATGCACAATAATTGGAGGAAGTCAGAAATAAGAAAAAAAAGTTGTCTGAGAAGAATAAACAGACATGCTTAGTTAAGGAGTCTCCTATTGCTTCCTGGGCTGGGGTCTTTGTAGGGCCTGGCAGACCAAGGGAGTTCTGCTTAGCAGGACTAGCTTGAAATCTTTGAAACTACATAATGGATACAAAAAATGGGAACTCACTCACTCTGTGCTAGAACTCAGAGTATACTTCAGGTTCACGAGCAAACACTTAGAAGTTGCTCATAATAATTCCATTGCTGTCAAGAACAAATAGGTCAGATGATCACTTTAAAAAGTCTATTGATCATCATCAGCCTCACCAAAACCTCATTTCAAGATGTCAGAAAACTTAATTATAAAAAAAATTATTATGTGCCATTGCGAGCATTATCTACTTCTGTTCATACTTAACAAAGAGAGACAACTAATTCTTTTTCTGTGAACAGAGCAAACACAGGAGACGGATGAGATATATCTTGCAAAGATGCTGAAAGATGGAATTATGACTCCTAGGAAGCTGGACTACAACTTTGGAGCCTGTTAAGGAGTGACTATGGAACAGAATAGCTGGAACATTTCACAAGGTAACTGGTATCATGCAGTGACTTAGATGAGGAGGATGGACATTAAATGAAAGCAATTAAAAAGCACTGCATTCAAATGTATGACTATTATGCCCACACTGCAGGAGACAGCAGGAGGCATTGAATCATCCAACATTTAAATCAACACCCCCTTAAAACAAAATGTATTCAGCTCAACGTGGGTATCTCCAGCGGGCTCCAGAAGTTCTGACAATGTGTGGCATGGGTTACTCACATAATACTCTGCCCATAATGCAGCCACCATTTAGTAATCAACTTGATTCAGAGGTATAGATAGTTTCTGATGAATCATAATATGCTCAGAATCTGATTTAAGGGTTTTCAGTCACCACTGTAGATTTTCTAGTGCTAATTTTATGTAGAGAAGGGCTTTCAGGGACAGAATGATGATAGGGTTGAGGGGTGGTAGGGATGAAAAAAAGAGAAGGGAGAAGTGAATTCAAGGGTCTTAGGAAATTGACAGTGAAAGTGCTGTGGTAACAACATGTATGTTTTCTACATTTTTGGTTTTGTGTTTTAAAAGCAGTGAATATTGAGGAGACATTAATCAAGTTGTTAAAAACCTGGCAGAACAAACGTGTCAACAAAACTCCTTTTTAATCACATTCTATTAAAACACTTTTAAGGATTTCTATGGAAACATTAGGTTGTTACAATAGGAAATGCCCAGCATAGTTGAAAATGTCAATCTTCCTTTCAGCAGCAGACTGGCCATAAATAGAGATTCAGAGCAGCAAAATTCATATCACTTGGAAGCAAAGCCTCAAGTAAGGGAAGCACAGCAATGCAGGAACACTTACAATCCAAGACAAAGAATGCGACTACCTCTCTCAGTAGCAATAGCAGCACGTTAACAATAAAATATGTAATTACACTACTTTTTATTTTGGAGGAGTGTATTTGGATGTATCAGGATATAGCATCTACTTGGATATACCAGAATAGTTCTGGCTTCACTTTTTTTTGCATTTGGAGATAACTCCCAGTGACAGAAAAAAAGGGATAGCTCACAGATTGCCCATTTTATTGGTTTGTCTTACAACTGATGACACCACACATCACTCACAATTAGCAATACTGCCACTGTGTTACTTACTACCCACTCATGCCTTCTCTTTGACCATATAATTTTCAACATCATGTTTAACTCTTTGTTGTGCCTTTCCCAGTGCCCAGAGTAGAAGTACTTACATGGATTTTAACCCACCACCCTAAAAACACACTGTATTCTTTAAAAGTGTGTAAACCAAGAAAGAGCTGCTCTTGCTCTTTTCAGAAGGCCCTCAGTTATGCACACACTCCTTCCCACACTCTTCCCACACACAGATCCTATGACTGGAATAGCTTCTTCCTAAAGCATGAAATATTGTGAAGGCTCATTTTAAATCTCAGACTGTTAATCTCACCGGAATCTTTAAATCTTAAACCATAAATAAAAAAAGAAAATTACCCCTCTTTGAGTACTCTACTTGTTTAGCAATGTATGTGAAGAGCATATTGGTCTTTACTACTAACAAGCTCTTCAGCAACTTCCAATGAACAAAACAGGTACCAAAATTCCTACATAAAGATTTTTTTCCTATACTTTGCAAAAGGATGCAGGGAAGCGCAGAGACATCATAAACATACTTTTAATGACTGCTTCTTAAATTCTGCCTCTGAAATTCTGGATAGCCACCTCTTGTGTGCCACCATTTTGCACACAAATTGGAGTCAAAGGATTCTCTTGGTGGCAAGCAGCAGTTTGGATAAATGAGTCAGTGACTCATTGGTGATGTATATGGTAGAAGCTACTGGTCTTGGCTGCCATAATGCTTCTGTGTTAGATTGATATCACTGCCCCCTTTAGTCATCAAACACATGAACTGCTGTCAAATACTAATAAAAATGCACTATTTTTTCCCATGTTTCTTATTTCCCAAGAACAGTATGCTTCTCGCATATGGACGATGAAATCTGGAGGGCAATGACATAACTTGAAAGAAACGTTGCCTGTTGCATTGTTATTTGTTGACAAGTCCATTTATTAAGTGTGCCAAAGTAATAACAAGTTGGAATCTAAGATAAGCATTCCAGAACATATTATTGAGGAATGCTGTGGGCAGCATTGTGTTTCATGCCCTGTGTTGCCTGTTGTATCAGTAATGAGTTCATGACTAAATATGTTTTTGGGCAATTGCCAAACTAATGGGATTGTGAAAGGCTGAGGACCGCAAGAATGATGGCCTGATACTACAGAGCCCAGCAATGCAGAAGGTCTTTTCTAGACCAGCAGAGGGTTTCTCTGTAAATTATGCAATTACAGCTGATTAGCGTCAAACTCAAGTGGACACAGGGATTGAATCAACACCATACAATTACACTGACCAGAATAAAACAGAGCAGCACTCCTCTACATTAATAGGACTTTAGCAATACGAATGACATATCTGCTCCAAAAGTAACTATTTTATCAATGATAAGGTTTTTTTCTTGCAGTCTAGTCTCAATCACCTCACACAAAGATTTGGGGAAAAAAAAAAAAAAGAGTCTAAAACTTGGAATTTGTATTTTACTTTGGAAAAAAGTTCCAGTGTTCAGATGCTTATGAGGAAACAGAACATCCTGATCCTGTAGCATCCAGCTTGTAAAATTTTTGGGAAGTCTGCCTCTAGCTGAAATTGGGACCATTGATTTAATTTTTTAAAAAAGTGTCTTATGCTTGATTTGAAGAGGACGGAAAATTCCTAAGGGACAATACCTTCCAAAACCATGCTTCTTTGAGAATGCTTTGAACTGGGTATCCCAAGAATGACCCATGTTTATATAACTAGTTTCTTTTTAAAACTTAGGCTGTTTTCTGGTTGCCATTTAGACCACTGAGATTTTTAAGTATAGTCAGAACTGAATCTTAAAATTAGTACAATCGGACAGGAAAAAAAAAAGTTATTTGCAGGTAGGGAATTTCTTTTTTAACAACTTAAATAACTTGTACCATGCCTGCATTAGGAAATATAGCAAAGATGCAGTTTGAGTTATTAAAAAAAATAAATCACTGCCTAAAATACTTCATATTGTACAAGTAAGGAAAATCATAAAAACTTCTGCCAGAGAGGAAAGAAGAGGGGGAAAAAAATCACCATTTTATCATTCCTAGAAATGACAGAAAGTTCTGAAAGGTTCAGGTGGAGAAACAAATTTCTGCAGCAAATTGTACACCAGATTTTTGACTTTTTACATATTACTCCATCAGTCCAGCCATTCTGCTAAATTAACAGTGGGTGAATAACTGCTCAACAGAACAAGATACAGATTCACAACTGACAGTAACTATCTCACGTCCAGAATGTAAAATCATTAATTAAACTATAACAGCACCATGAAAATTTGTCTTGGGTGAAAATCTCTTCATTTTATTGTGGGTTTGAAGAATAAAGACATATAGAAAGTAACAAAGTAATAACAGAATATGTTGTGAAGACTTCTGTCTGTAAGGAATGAGTTTGAATGAATTTTAATGACCAAAAAAATAGCTAGAGGCAATTGCTGACTGGCAATTCTTCCTAAGATGACATATGGCATCACTCCTGACACCACAAGGCTAACAGTGCTACATGATTTTGTTTTGTTTCTTCTAGCAATATTACCAGAAAGGGGAGGACTTCAGTGAATCACAGTGGATGTGTTACCTCTTGGATTTTCACTCATTGAGATGCACTGTTATATTAACATAGTGAAAATGGCTTTATGTTATTTTCCCAAGTTGTTGTCAGGACTTGTTTCCCAAACTTTACACTATCTGCTTTTAAAATGTCATTTTAGCATGTGTGTTTCATTCATAAAATCAAAAGCACGTTATCTTTTAACAAATGTAATCCTGAATCTGTTTTGAATTCTAATGTTTTTCTTGCTGACAGCAAAATACATGCCCCTCAGATGGAATTACTGAGCAAAAGTGCTTGATTGTGTTAATAGCCTTCATATGGGTAAAGGAAAATTAATTAAAAGAAACATATCTGCGTACACAGACGAAACCAGAAATTGAACATCTTGGGGGAAAAAAAAGACCTCTTTGAAGACTTACCATGAAGACTTAGGACCCATGTTAATTTTAGAGGTACTTGAAAGTCATTCTTCTTAACTAATGAACAGATTAACTAATAAAACCTCTGTTTTTACAGATATGCCCCTTTTGTCTCGTGAAGAATTTCCCCCTTGCATTAACCCACTTCCCTTCCCAGTTTGTTGCTGACACCCTAGATGATGTCTCTTATCCTCCAGGGATGACGTGTCCTGTCACTCGTCCAGAGTGGTACTGAGATGTGAAGGTCTTCTAAGACAGAGGTCATAACACCTGTTCCTCCTACTTCATCCTCACTGTGTCTTCCTTCGGAGCTCGCTACCCAGAGTGGCTGATCATACCCAGAAATGTGCACAGACAGACCCATTTTTGAGATGTCTATTTGCCTGCCAAGCCTGGCCAGAATGCCCAGGAGTTAAATGACAAAAACTGTGGCAGAAAGGGTGAAGGATGGGGAAGAGAAGAAAGCAGAGAGATCTGAAGACTGACAAGTAAATAAAGACCAGTTACTTAATTCTCATCTCCTTACAATGATAAGGAAATTAAAATAAAAATCAGATACCTATACCAGTGAGAGGATGGATCAGAAGATGCTGTAATTACATATTACTCAAACCACAGTCTTAAGGGTACCCAGCTATAACACAGCAGGTATGAGACACATTTATTAAGCCTTTGTCTCTCATATTAAAAAATAAAAAAGAGTGTGAATAAAATTCCTTTCTAGCCCGTTCAATAAGAAGGTATCCTCTGTAACCCCAAATGATAGCTCTCCATGAATTTGTTTTAATTCACTAGTAAAGGATTTCAATATTACTTGGGAACAAGACTAGACTTTTTCTGTGTATTATTCAAAACCTGTTTCAGATACAGTTTGAGGTAAGGAATATTAATCAGGGTGCAGTTGACTGATGGTATTTGGTAAAACATTTAGTTAGAGTTCAGCATGGAACTGGGGCGGGATCTAAAGTCTCACTGCAATTGTTCTGAGGCCATTTGTACATATATATGCAAAAATTTTGATGGCTGCTTTCTTTGGGAAGTGTCCCTTTCATCAGTCAAAGACACTGTACAGGAATCAACTAAAGCTCAGTACATTGTCCACCAAAGATAATATTCTGGAATATAAACCCCCTCCAGACTCTCTTAAAAAATCTGGGACCAGTTCTCTATTAATCTATTAGGTTCGTGTCAGGCTTTCCTTTCTTAGTAAACATCCTCAGTGGTGTGCTTAGTAACCCAGTAAAAAAGAATAATTCCAGCGTGCTTGCACAAGCATTGGAGAGCACTGAGTACACAGTAATGTTGGAATGAAAAAACTGAGTGTATGAAGCTAGAGTATGACAGAAGTGGCTATGCAAAAGTACCAAAATCCAGTTTACCAGATGGTGTCAGAAGTAGAAAAAAGGAGGGAAGAACATGGAAAAATATTCCCCAGTGGGGCTTTCCTGAAGATCTCATGCTGCTGCTAAGACGAAAATTGCAAAATTCCAGAAGGTCAGTGCAGAATTCATATTATTTCTGCCAATAGAAATGTGAACATGTGTCCAGGGGCAGGGCTTGTACATTTGGAGCAAGTGTTAACATCAGTATTTTCAGCACCATCTTTCTTCTCATTAGAGAGGTTAAAATGTGAAAGCAAAAAAAACCCAAAACCAAACAGAAAACAAACCCTACATTTAAAAGCATGATTGACATGAACTCCTATATTTTTTTTAAAAATTCTTTTGTTATGTTCACAGCTAATGGCTTACACTTTAGACATAGGAGCTACTGCTACCATAAGTGCCATTGATAATTTTACCACAATTTTAATAAAAATAAATAAATAGTTAAACCTTTTAGTTTGTAATCTAGGGAGGGAAACACTTTTCTTAAAGGTGTTCAAGTGGTTTAACCAACACTGGTTTTTATAACACTGGTCCCTTTGTTGTAGATAATAACACTAGGGGAAAGACTTTGGGAGGCAAACCACACATTTATTTGGTCCTTAAGAGTCACAGTGGTGTTGGCTTCTGTGTGATCTTTGTCAAACACAGGGATGCAATGTCCGGTGTTTACAAAGACCACTTCCAGCACATGACTTTCTCACTGTTATTTCTGAGATACTTCTGTTACTCAGTCGCATGAATTGCCTCTGATTCTGTAGTCTTAGTGCTCAACTTCCCAGTTTATTTTCTTGAGTTGGATGCAGCAGGGCGTAGATGTGATATCGAAGATGTTGTTCAGTATGTTCAGAGAAGGCTGTTAAGTCATGATGCTACAATAACCCGAAGCTTGTTTACCTGTGTGTCGGACACAAGAGAACATGGCAAGAGAGACTGCCACTGCCTCAGGGACAGCCTGCAAGGAAACAGGAGAGTTGTTGCAAGTCTCTGATGCCTATCTCACTGTCTATATTACTTGTTTCTTTGGGGCTAATGAGATGAGGCTGTGGAGCTCCAAAGAGACCACCCCAGATTTTGTACCTTTCCTGCCCCACCCTGCAGGGAATGTAGAGCTCAGGGATGCATGGGACAGGAGAAAGAGAGGGCAGTCCAGGCCTTTTGACATCTACTTGCTTGCAAAAGAATTACTAAGAGATTATGTGGTATCATATGTATTTGAAGTAAAAATGTTTCACAGCCTGCATATTTACTGGTTCTCCAACCTTATGCAAGCCATTTTGTTTTTTAAGTATCCATTAAGTGGGCTGTTCAGTTTTCTGCTTTTCAGATTTTCATTTTACTTCTATGAAGATATTTCTTTCAGGGAGATACTGTAAACTTAACCTAATAATGGTTGTTACAAACTTAATGATTCTTAAAGCATTCATCCTGCAAAAATGTCGCTGCTTCAAGAAAGATAAGAGAAGTCCATAGTATAGCTCCTGCTTCCAGACAATGACAGATCTTTCAGACAGCTATCACCAGGATTATATTTTCTGAGCTTCTAGCCACAGGTGATTACTTTTAAATCTATATTTTTCCCAAGCGTGAACAGTTCAGTCATTGTAGAAATAAAGGGAATGGAAATGTAGGGAAAAGAGGAAAATTCCACCACAGGAAAAAGAAAAAAAAGCTCTTTTCCATTTTAGAACAGCAAGACTTTCTAGAAGCAGCTAGAAGGTAGAAACCTGGGGTGAAAACAGTTCCCAGGAAGAGGATTTCATCAGTGCCACTTTATTCTGATTTGTCTAATTACAACACTTTGAAAATCCAATTTTGTGCTTTTACAGTAAAATAGATGTGACTTACACCTTTTCTCCGGAAAATTCCAAGTCAAGAAAAACTCTGCCTGTACAGTCACACATGCATTTCTAAGTTAGCAGCTTTGTGAAGTATTTGATAAGGATATACGGTAAAGGAGGCAGGAATTAGGCATTACTTGTGTATAGATATGAGGCTTTGGGAACACCTCTTTTGTACTCCATGCTGGCTTGGTTCCAGTTCCCTACATTAATGTTTCCCTGTTCCTGAGAGGGACAACTTGTTTTGGTGCCATCTGCAATTAAAATTGATTTCTTCAAGGCTTCATTAACACACACCAAACTTAGAAGCAGCAGGGGTTTAAGTAATTTTTAAATATCTGTGAGTACTGTATACAGAGATAAAAGTGAAGCCTGTCTGAATCCTAATCTGCATTTCAAAGTTTATCAAGATGTTTTAAAGATTCTTAAAATTTCTCAGGAAATATCAGGGAAGATCTTCTCTAACCTTTACGAAATACAAATACAAAAGTTTTTCTGTATGGGAACATGCTTATGGATTTTACATTAAGGCGAACCAGAAAGCTCTCAACTCTACAGGGATTAATAACCTCACAGAATAATAGACTGTCATGTGTATATTATTTACATGACATAGTACTTTCCACTGAGACTTCCATCACAGGAAGAAAACAGAACAAGTGCAAGTGAAATATTGTAGGAAAGAACACATGGCAGCTGAAGAGTAATAATTTCTAAAGCAAGAAAGTTGAAAGTTATTAATCAAAGTTGTTAGTATCTTCTTCCTTCCCCACTCACTTCAAAGTACTAGTTGATAAATTAGTAGCATGTCAGCATAGAAAAGGGGCTTTTAAATTTTATCACCTTATAGGATATTTAAATAGCTTTAGAAGAAAGTTTAAAAAGGCTTAAGTGAATGTAAGTTTCTTCAATTTGCAGTTTGTTCCAGCCTTTCCACATGTGGAAATTCACTTGGAAAGTTCCAGAGATATAATTTTCACCCTCCTACATGTCACCTCTCATACAGTTCACAGTTTGCAAGAATGCAAATGACTAAAACGTTACCTGACATTGGTGATTGCAGACGGCCCAAAACAGAGCACATCCACTTACCTTTTGGGATTGCAGAAACGTATGCCCACTCACCCTTCCCCGTGAGACAGAGCAGTTCAGAAGCATGCAAATGAAAAAAATTACTTATGAAAAACGAGTTTGCAACCTCAGCTGGGCTGGCCATTTGCAGCAAAGGAAAAGCCTAGGATTGAATTATGGCACTGACTTGTTCACTACCGTGTTACAAACTCTTAAAACAGTACAAGGAGGAAAAGAGAGAAGACATTCTCTGCTTAGTTTTCCTATAACAGTAATAACATGAACGATGAAAGCCAGCAGATAAATTTTGCTTCAGGCTTTTCGTTCATGTAAGTTTTTTGCTCTAATACTAATTTTTCCTCTTCATACTTGATCATACCAGCTTATGGTCTGTTTGCTACCATTCATATACCAATATCTACCCAACCCAAGAAATGATAGTTTCAGTTGTCTTTTTTTTTTGTTGTTTTGGAAGATGGACTGACCATATTTGGTTTTGATTACTGGTCTTTGAACTTATTTCATTTAAGTGCGGTCATTTTCTGAATATATCACTCTGTAAATATGTCACGGTAGGGTTTCGTGTTTACTGTTTCTCAATGACTTCCAGATCAAATTTATTTGGTTTGAAACCAAAAAGATGGTACGTGAGCTTGGTTTTGGACTAGGGTTTGTTTTGGTTTGTTCCTTTTAAGGCATGTCGGGGGGAATGGAGACGGAAGCAAGGTTAACCAGTATTATGCTGTCAGCCATGCCTCTGAAAGTTAGGCTGTCTCAGGAATCCTCTCCATGGCGAAAGATTTTGAAGCTGCAGTCTTTGAACAAAGATTTTGAAACTGGGATTTCACTAATGAATCCATTGGTGATGTCACAGACATCACACCATAGTGTTTGCTCCCCATAGCCCTGATGGCACTCCACAGGCAAAAGGGTTGAAACGTAGTAACAGACTCACTCTAAGTCAAGCATGCATAGGAAAGTGGTAAACACATAGGGAACGGATCTGTTGACTGAGAACATGCCATTTTCACATAGTCATTTTTCTGACTGTAACCGCATTTTATACTTCAGACATGGTTCTGTTTTCCCCTGCTGTGGCACAGCAGATGTGAAGCATTTAAAACCTTTTAACAGGACCCAACCTACAGCTGAATGAGAAAACCCTGACAAAATAATCCTTAAATTTACATCCCTGGCATTTTTAATGTTCTGTAACAGGGTCAAAAATCTTGATAAATCAAAATTCTCACACTGAAAAAAAGCAAAACAACAGAGTCATGACTCATCGAATGGTGAGAGAGGCAGATGTCTCCATGAAGTCCTGTTTTGAACATTAAAAGTTTTAAAGATGCAATTTAGAAAATACCTCAGCTTCCCAGCTGTATTTGCCCACCACAATATAGTGGAGGAGGAGACAATATACAGAGCTTGGTTTCTGGGAAATCTCTGCTGCCTTCCTGCTGATATGCATGTTTCTTTAGTCTTCAGGTTGGAGTCTATCTCCCCTAAAAGTGTCATGTATTATATTTTTCTTATTGAGGCAGTGGAACATGGGACATCTCAGCTTCATGGCTTCATCTTGCTAAAGTAAATATTACAAAGAGGGGCTTTTGCAGGAGAAGGAAGTTAGCAAAAGAAAGTCCCTCTATCTGCTAAAATATAATACAAGAGACTGTTTTAAGGCTCACTCATCATTTTTCTTGACCCAGCAGAATACCACTGGCACTGCAAGCATCATGGGTTAGTCTGTCTGTGACAGTTACCCTCTTCTAAAGGTAATAGTCCCAGATTCCTATTTTACCCTGGAGACATGAAACAAATCAAACTATTCATATTTTGCAATCATTTCTTGGCATGATCTGTGTGGTAATTAAAAAATTTTTAATGGGAATTGCTGCCACAATTTGCAGGCTTCCTTAATCCGGCTATGCTATCTGCAGCACCTCCAGGCACTTGTCTTGTTCTCATAATACAAAATCAACAATACCATGGCAGGACTTGAGGGGATGTCTGACGATGATGAGAACTTAGAAAGGAATGCCAGTACGAAAACTTGGCTGGGGCATGGTGGATTTTTTTCGTTGTTGTTTTCGGTGTTGGTGGTAGTGATGTTTATTTATCTAACCATTCTTTTACCAGGAAATATCACACGGACAAGTGAAATCTTCTTTTATGAAGGTCTCCAGGCCAACTAGCACTAAATGATTTGAACACAGAATTAATTAAAACAAAAACATTTAAACACTACACTTCTAAACATGGCCTTCAGCTACATACATGCCAAGCTACAGCAATTGCAATGCAATAAATCAATGTGAGATATATACTAATGAAGTAAAAACCTGATTTTTGCCAGGACAAGGGCAAAGCTCTCTTAAATATTTTGAAACTGCAGTCTCAAAATGATCAATTATCAACAGACAGCTGCATGGAAGTTTTTTGGTTTGTTTTGTTTTTAGTGAAGTTTAGCTGTACATTGCTGTACTTGGAGTTGGTAACTACCACTTGTTTGGTTCTGACTTGAATAACCCATGTTACTTTCTAGTTTTCAAATTCTCATCCTGTCCCATTGCCCAGTTTTCTCTTCCCCATAGTATTCACGTCAAACCTCTCAATGAGAAAAGTGCACAATATCCTCCTGAACTAATTCTTTGTAATAGTTTTTTGAAGATTGAAAAATCCAAGTAGTGTTATATATTCTCCTATGAATGCACAATTCAATGTATTTCTTACGTTTCTTTTGTGCTGAATACAAAACTCTTTAGCCCATTCCAATGAGAAGAGTCACCACACCATAATACCCAGACTTGGAGTACTCAACAAGTTTTTTTTCTGTAAAATGTAATATCATTCCAGAGAGATGCTTGAGAATGTGGGGGAGGAGGCTAGCGGGGAGAAGGGGGGAGCACAATCATTTAAGAGTGACTTATGTCTGGTTTTCCATCTTACTGCTCTTTTGCATATTAGTGGCATAGTTCTCCACATTGGTTTGCTGCCCATCAAAGTGCACTGAAGTATAAGATAACAAATCACCCTCCACTTCACACTTTCCCTTCTGGAGGGCTGCAGTTTCACAGAGTTCATATCTCATCTGAGAAACGTACTCCAGCTGCATAGCCATTCTTTAATACTAATGTTTATCCACTCGGTGGTATATGTTGTCTCTACCTTTCCACCTCTATGGAACATGAACACAGCTAAATTCACCAAGGATCAACTTGACACATGGCTTCTCTGTCCAACCTGTCTAAGGTGACACTGGCTCTGCCTGGGTCCCCATTCCCTGTAGTAAGACTGCAGCTGCTCTCTGTCAGTCTCAGAGGAATCTGACAAGCTGGAGCAGGTCCAGAAAGCAGTAGCCGCTGGCCTCCTGCCTCTGCAGGTGGGATGGCTGTGAATCCACAAGCCTGCCTGGACCCATGGTGCCAGCTTGTTTGTGCCTGGGCTGTACTTGAAGCCTACAGCCAAGTTACAGAAGTGATTACCTTTCCCCTTATATTCCCCAGGGCTGCCTCAGGTCTATTTTCCTGGCTTTCATCATCCAGAGCAGGCAAGGGTGCTCACCAGGAAGTCTGTCACCTCTCAGACATGCCTCTCCTGACAGTGCATTGGAACACTGGCTCATCACAAGCCCAGGATGGTGGGCAACATGCGCCTGTTTGCAGAGGCCTTTACAGAAAGGACAGTAGAAGTCAAGGAATTAAACAGTTAAAATCAATAACCTTTGCTCAAGACTTTGTAATGCTTATTTGTTTTAAAACTCCATCAACATGTGTTCCACAAAAATAAATTTCTGATATTATTTATGTGCTGTATATGCTTTATCTTATTTGAAGCAACAGATTAGACATAAAGCAAGAGGCAGGCAATTTAGCCTTCCTCAGCAAATACTGTTTATCTTATCATGTAAATTATGAAAATAGACCTAGAGGATTTGGCAAGGGAAACCTAACACACAATAGGTTAAATAAAGCTTTAGGAGAAAATACCAAGCAGTCTATCATTAAGACAAAGGGGTGAAGGGTTGGATGACATGCATTTGAACTACCAGTGTCCATACTGAGACTGACTAACTGAAGATTTATAATAATTCATTGCTGTCTTACTCTGATCTTAACTGGTAAAATACATAAATCTGAAATCCTGACATTTCCTGTAATACTGATTTTTTTTTTTTAATTTTGGCATCTCTTTCACTTGACATCTCTTTCTCTGAATAAAGGATGTGTGAATTAATCATCATGCACATTTTTCAAACCCTCTGACACCACTAGCTTGAATAAAGTGTGATTGGTTTCTAATTCCAATCAGAACATAAAAAAATGGGACAATCAGGACATCACAAAAAGAAAAAAATCATTTAGAATATAATCAGAATTCAGTGGATAGCATATAAAAGGAATACAGGACAAACTAGGTGGAAAGAGTGAGAACAATTTCTGTGAGATTTGAACTGAAAAGAGATTTTTATCATCCAATTGTGACTGAGTCAGCTTATGGCCCTTGATTAAATTCCTAAAATAATACTGACAACACTGTACTTGTTCCTTGTGCTGGTATTATGACAAACAGTCCTGGCATGAACCATGACTATGTGGCCCACCCTCAACCCTAACCTGTCTGAAACAAAGTTACGGTACAGCTTGCAGGCACTTGACACACATTCTGCACCTCATTTTCAAAATCTTCTCCCTGAGCATGTGCAGCCTTACAAAAGGGAAGTTTCAAGCTTCTCAGCTATCTAGGCAACATCAAATTTTGCCATTCTGTGGGTCGAGAAAAAATCGGTGCAAAAATATCTCAATACACCGACTAGGATAAACCAGCAGCTGGGACACATGGCTACCCAAGACCAATGCCAGGCAGCTCGCTCTTGCACAGACTTATGTCATTCAATAAGGGCAGGGAGCAACTCATTACTGCTGTGATTTTGCTGTCTTCATGAGTCTGCTTTCCTTAAACTAGAGCCTACAGACTTTCCCTTTCTAAGAAGTACTGGCAGTGGAAAGTATTTGTTATTGTCTTTAGAAAACACCATCTCAGAGCAAAAAGACTCCACTGCCATTCTGAAATCTTCAAATGTAAGAAAATCACCTGTAGCCAAAAACAGAGGGGGGGAAGGGGAAAGGCATGCCTTCCAGGCAGGATCCATGCTCACCACGTGAGGGGTAACCCTAAGTTTCAGTAAATACAATTATGTTCCCTGCTACTGCTGTGAGACTCCCATAGGAGGATGTCTCTGTCTTGCAAGATTGCTGCAGCAACCTGACTGCAACAGGCAGTCATGAAGAAGCAGCCCTTGGTGTGGAGGTAGACCAAAGGGTAGAACACACCCTTCAAATAGGTTAGAGCACATTGACCAGATGAGGTGGCCAAGAAACTGTCATAATGTTATCGGATGGTGTACCACGCTGGGCATGTAGAAATTTGAAACTACAGATGGCTTTGCTTCCTGCCAGACATTTATTTTGCAATACAACAACTGAAAACAGGCCTTTGCATTGCAAACGTCCTATTTCATGAATGTTAGAACACAAAAGCAATTTGTTGACCTTTTTTTTTTTTTTTCCAGCTAATACTTGCATGCAAGCAGAAATCAAATCACATTACCTTAGAGTAGCAGTAGGACAGCAGAGGTCAGAGCAGGGAGGCTACTGCAAATCGGTGTTCAGTCACCTCAAAGAGCCTCTGCCAAGCTGCAGAGGTGGGCAAGGGTATGATGGCCTCTTCCCAGTGTTTCATGTTACTCTGCAACAAAATAAAAGCAGGCTGTTGAGTGGAAAGCTTCTCGTGGTATCCCTATACCTGTATATATATTCCTTAAAAAATGCAAAATTGGAAATTGAATTGCTCATACTTAACACAGTCTCACTACTCCCATATAAACTAAGGTTTTGATGTGGTACTGACTTAGAGGAAACTATTGCCCTAAACTCATTTCACAGATGACTAAACAAAGAGGAGATTATCATAATTTCATTTGATGTTGGTAATTAAAGGTTTTGTAAAATAAAATGAAAGACAACGCTCCCTTGCAGTCTGGAGACTAAGTAAAAGCATATATAGTTTTACAACATATGTACTTAAAATGGCAAGACTTCATCTCCTAAGCCTTTATTTCATGTATAATTTATGTAGATATATGGTACTGTGGGGTTTTTGGTATATCTAATGGTTAGGCAGAGAGCTCTTTAAATGTAGTAAAGCAAAAGGAAACAAAATGGACACCATGTGCAAAATCCACAATACGTGCTGTCTTAACCCTTTCATCCTGTACTCTCCCCCGCAATCAACTTTTATCTCAAAGGGTCAGCCAGCAGTTAATTTTTTTTTATATAAGAGTTGACACAAGTACATCCAATACAGTACACTGATGGAGCTGTATAAAAAAGATTCCACATGCTTAGGGGCAGAGGTGGCCTGTGAAATGAAAAAGTAATATTGTCTACTTTTTCATAGCTTGTAAATGGTCTAAGTAATTATTATATGAATTTATTTTATTAAAAGGAGAAGCAGTTTTGTTTTGATTTCTTTGCTCTGATCCCATTTATTACTGCTGTCTTTGAAATTCTACAGACACTGCATTTCTGTTACTGACTGGACATTTTTGAAATAGTACCACTATCAGGTAGATCAAATTGTTGGCAAGAGCTTTGGCACCAAAGAGACTCAACAAATAAATTTCATCACACTGACCCTGTACTAAACAGCAACTTTATGTGGATAACCTCATGGGAATGGAAGTTGAGAAAGAGCTATTTCAAGGCCTCCAATAACTTAATCTCTGTTCAGTTCATAATGCAAAGCCATTTTTGTTTCCTTTGCTCACAGTACTGAAGAGTTTTTGGGATACTGTAATCCTCATAAGATGGGGAAGGCAATGTGGGGGGTAGGGGTTTGCGGGAGGGAGAGGAGATCACACTCAAATTATGTTCCATTAAAAAAAAAAAGAAAAATAAATAAAAAGCCAAAGTTTTCATCTTGGAAATTCTCAGCCTCAGTTACGTGAGTGCAAAAAGTAACTTTTATTTGAAGAACTAACACTTACTTCTTTGTTAAGAAAACTTAGGGCACCACCCAGCAGACATGAAGGCTCCTATGTTATCAGCAAACTATTTCCTGGGTATATGTTCACCCTTTCCATGTAGCTTGCTTATTTTTTCAACTCAAAAAAAAAAAAAAAAAAAAAAAAAAAAGAAGAAAAAAAAAGAAAGAAAGAAAAAAAGGCAGTGCAAACAAATTCTGTAACACTGCTGAATGATCTGTGCTTTGCTGCAACAACTACTATATTGATGTAATGGAAATTTCGTAGGTGTCCAGTTTTGCAGAAAGAAAATTGGCAAAATGCCAAGGGGAACCCTAGGGCAGCCTCACATGTTCTTTCCAAGGTCTCTGTGCAGTGCTGCTGCCTGCAATCTGAGAACAGTCCCTAAGAGGCAGAGACAATGTGCACAGCTGAGCAAAGTAACTTAGGTGGAAGAACATGAACTCCCGTTCCCCTATTCATCGTTAACCTAACCCTTTACCCACAAATGTAACTCCAATTACTTTGCAAATCCAGCATTGCGAGCTTGAGTTCTGTAGAGGAGTGAGCTTGCATGATTATACTCCCTGTCCATCTGGTTCTCCTCCTAGGTTTGAACCTTTATGCTAATCTGAACTATGTTTTGACAAGGGTGGGAGAAGGTAGGACTTGCAAAGATATCAGATTCCCATAAATGTCTGGAAAACCAAGGAAGAAAGAAGAGCAGGAGATGCTGGTCATGCCTGCTCTGCAGCACCTAATGCATAGCACCTAACTGGGAAGCACTCAGGGATGCTAAAAAGATGGGGGAAGAAAGGGGAATGGATATACAAGGGTCAGCTCTGGATTGTGTGCAAAGAAAATTGGATACACAGCGAGAGAGCCCATCGGGAGAACAGGGAAAGGGAACCAGGTCATTGTGGTGGAAATAGCTTCCTTCACACCACAGTTTAAGTAAAAAATAGTCCTCTTACTGGATCCCCCTTCTCCCCCAAGAAACATTTTTGTTAGAGCTGCAGAAATGGTGAGGAAGGAAGATTATACAACATCCAGAGTCAACAGCAGACATGCCATGTAGAAAAGCATTCCTTTCAGTAATCCTGGGGGTCACCTCAAGTAAAAAACACACAGTGATATGGCGATAACTTAAATCCTAAGATACTCAGCCCTGTAATAACGCCTCATGTATCAGGATTAGGCAGTTTTCACTGCCCAGTGTGACTATACAGTGCTCACCACAGGGCTGCAGTGCTCAGGGATCTTCTGCCCCTGCGGCCTCAAAATCACAGGTCACTGCCTCCACAGCATAGTCTGGCAGCATAACCCAGGGCTTGCAATAAAGTCCCCTCTACACTCCTGCAGGTGAATCTCATTGTTTCCCAGGAAAGCAAAGCAGAAACCCAACATCTGCTGGCATCAGAACACTGCAGTCACCTCTGCTGACTCCAGCTCCCGTTGAAGCAACAGAGCCAAACCTCTACGGAAGGGTTGGGCCCCAGTCGCCAGTGAGCTGCACAGACCTTGTGGGCTCACAGCTACAGAATAGCATGAAGAGTAATATTAATATAAAAACCAGGCGGTGCCCAACTTTTTCAGTTGTTTTGCCTCCGTGGGGGAGAGGTAGAACTGAGAAAGACACAGATGACCTCTATCCCCTGCTACTTCGACTAAATCTTCAGAACGGATTTTGGACTCGTTTTAAAATACAATACACCTTTTCACAAAGCTGCCCTTGTAAATCAACTATACCAATTGTTACTGTATATATCAAGATACACTATACAGTGTATAGGATATGTTAGTTTCTACAGGACTGGAAGAAGAGATGAAGAGAGAGGAAGCTTTCTTAACTCGGGGTTTATTCTATGGATTTCACAGATCTAACTAGCAGCAGCCAGTCATGGCTTTGCTATTTCATCAAGCCAGAGCTTTAAACACACCTTTGCACTTCACCAAGTTTTGCCCTTGAAAAAGTCAGGTGTCCATGACTGGTGTATCCAGACATTTAAGCAGATACCCAGTCCAAAGGCAAGAAAAACAAAGGGCTGTTGTAATGGGATAAATGCTTTCCTCTGTAGCTAGCATTTGCAATTTCACTCCCTTTATCTCTTACCATTGCCCTGGTAAGGTATACAGCAGCCAAAACCAGAAAACAAAATTCGAGAGAACCTGCAAACGCAAAGTTAGCTTTACTTGAACATTTAGCAAAAGAAGAGTCCAGGCATCTTGCCATGGTGAAGTAAAGTAGCAGGACAAAACAAAAACAAAGTTTAAAAGTTTATCTTCTGGAAGGCTTTTGCACCCTCAACACTTGTATTTCAGGGCCCTTTGTATTTCAGGGCCTTTTAAGCTGGCCTTGTCAGGCTAGAAAGACCTCTGCACAGTCAAGAAAATACTCTCATAAGACCCTGAGATATGATAAGGCCTTAAATCCCAGGTTTTAAAGAAACAATGACAACAAAAGACCAAACAAGTGAAAGAACAGAAGATTGGGATCAGAAGAGGAGCTATGAGGTAAAATTACAATGGTTTACATTTTTTAAATATCTGGGAAAATGCTCAACTGTAAGAATGATTTTCATGTTTGTTTTTTAGCATCCCCACCTCTCCAAGAGAGCTTTTTTTTTTTTCTTTTTCACTTCGGCTGCTAAAGACTAGGATTTTCCCCTTCTGTTTACTCTTTCACTAAAATGTCAGCAAACAATTGTCATTTGGTATCTGTAAAAGATAATGCAGGTGCAAAGGGGAATACTGAAATCCAATACCTCCATGTAAAACCCTACCATACTATCAACACCAGATAACTTCCTTTTCTCTGCTAGAAACCTGACCTTGTAAATATACTTACTAGGATAGTGGTAAGGGAATACCTATTCAGCTTTTTTTGGGTAAGTTATCAGCAGGTCTTCCCTCTCACAAGACAGAAGTTTTCTGGAAAATAAATACCTGATCCAGCTTTGCAATGGTACCTTAAGAAAGCTTTTCTCTGGATCTCAGTATGAAATGAGTGAGGTTGCCAAGATAGTTATAAGGAGTTCTACTCTGAAGTGCTGGGCACAAAGCAGCATTAAGGTCAGTCCAGCATATTTACCCTGAATGAAGTAATTTGAAAGAAATCACCTCTACTTAGCTTTCTCAGCACCTCACATGCTCAAGCATTCAGTTTGGCTTTTGAGTTTGGAAATATATTCTCCTCAGAACTGCACTTTAAATTCTAGATATTTGAGATTAATGTGTTATTTACAAGATGATTTAAAAATAAATTTAGGAACCACTTCTGATCAAAAAGTGTTGAACAAATATCTAGCAATATATTTCTTTAAAAGTACCTCTTTGAAAGTCTGTTGGGGAAAGATATATCTTCAAAAAAATATTTTTTTTTTTAATTTACAGTCACCTGTAAGACACAGGAACCACCTGCATTAACAAGAAAAGCAGGATTTGGCCCTGAATGACTCCACTGAGCTCCATGCTGTCAACCTAAATTCTAAATGTAATTCAAGTTGGTCACTACAGCTGTGTTGTTTCAACAGAGGCTGTTTTACATGTCAGAAATGTCTGGACCACAACAATGTCCCTACTACACAACTTCTGACCTTGATATGCTTTGGAACTTTGGAACTGTTGTAAAAAAACTTTGTTTCCCCCTTCTTTGGTTCTAACCTTTAAATTGAATTGGGGTATAACTAATGTAAGTATAGAGCTTTGAGGTATATAATCTTAAATATGATAAATGACCAGTAGAAAATTAAAGGTCTACTGCTACAACGCTGTCAATCCTTAAATGATGTAGGGTCATGAATCACAACATCCACATGCAACCCTCAAACCTGTGTTCTGAAATATAAAACAGCTCCAATAATCATCTTACACAAACATCTATGTGGGTCAGATTTTAAAGAGCTGCAGTCAGTCCATGTGAAGCCTGGAATTAATAAACATGTTTGACAAGGAACTTTGAAATGTCCTTTGATGGAGTTTTCCCTGTCTGGTTCCATCTGTATGGGTGTTCTACCTGGTAACTCTTTTCTATCTCTTCAGCACACCTTTTAAATAGTATGACCATACCTGCTTTGCCTTTTCCACTTGTACTTTAGGCACCATTTTGAGCAAATGAGGAAGACAACACATCTTCATCAGTTTTAACTACAATGGGGTGCAATAATATTCTTTGACAGATGACTAATTATTGCTTTAGTTCTGCACCTTTAATTCACCATTGTTAAGTACCAGCTCTGTTGGGGAGCTCCTGCAAAATCCAATGAAAGGCATGAAGACAGTATGGAAATATTGACATTTCTCTCCTGAGACCAGCATGGGGAAAGCCTGGAGCAAGGAATACTTACCCTCAGGGCAGGAGGATCAGTTTGATGGAGGAGGAGGGAGAAGTGAATGTTGTCTACCTGGACTTTAGTAAAGCCTTTGATGCTCTCTCTCATAATAAAACTGATAAAATACTGGTTAGATACGTGAGTGGATAGTAAGGTGGATTAAAAACTGGCACAATGGTTAGGCTCAGAGGGTTGTGAGTAGTGGCACAAAGTCCACTTCGAGGCAAGTCACCAGTGGTGTACCAGTCACCAGTGACCCCAGCAGTGGATGCTGGGGTCAGTACTGTTCAACAGCCTCATTAATGACCTGGAGACCGGGACAGAGTGTACCCTCAGCAAGCTCACAGGCAACACAGAACTGGTAGGAGTGGCTGACAGGCCAGACGGATGTTCTGTGATTTTCAGAAGGACTTCAACAGGCTAGAGAAACAGGCTGAGAGGAATCCTGTGACCTTTAGCAAGGGAAAAAGATAAAAAGCCCTGCATTTGAGGAGAAACCTACACACACTGGGGGAGACGGGCTGGAAAGTAGCTTTACTGAGAAGGACCTTGTGGTCCTACTCGACAGCAAACTGTCCAAGAAGGCTGATGCAACTTTGCAGCAAAGCCAGCCAAGTGCATTTTGGGCTATGCTAGGAAAAGCATCCCCAGCAAGTCAGCACCTTTTATCTCTGCTCAGCTCTGGTGAGACCTTATCTACAGTGCTGGGTCCAGGTCTGGTCTCCATCCACAGTACCTGAGAGAGCACGAGAGAGACATGGACATAATGAATAGTGTCCAACCCATGAAGAAGGATAAAGGACTGGAGCACCTCTCTTTTGAGAAGGGTTGAGAGAGCTGGGTCTGTGCAGCCTGGAGAAGACTCAGGGAGATCTTATCAATGTATATAAATAAATGAAGGTAAAGTGCAAAAAAAGACAGTCAGGCTTCTTTCAGTGTTGGCCAGTGACAGGACCAGAGGCAATAAACACAAACTGAAACACAGGAGATGCCGTGCGAACATCAGGAAACACAGTTTTATTCTGAGGCTGACCAAGCCCTACCACTGGTTGCTTAGAGAAACAGTGGAGTGCACATCTATGAAGACATTCAAAAGCTGACTGGACACAGTCCTGAGTGACTTGGGATCTCAGTGACCCTTTTTGAGCTGGGGGGTTTGACCAGGTGATCTCAAGAGGTCCCTGCCATCCCCAGCAGTTCTGCCTTACTCTTATGGGAGATGAGGGAAACACACAGTGGAAAGCAGTTTCCTGCACCATCATGCCTCGTCTCCAATCTCAGAGGTATGATAACAAACTTTTGTAGCATGGTAAGAAACCTTTGTAGCTCCACCTTCTCTCCCAGTTGGAAGACTCAGTGCTATAACGGTCAGGAAACTTGACTTAATTACCTGCCTAAATTTAACATAAGTCAGTAATGATTCTATGGCCCATCTCAATCTTGCATGATTCTTTATTTTCCACTTTGTTTACCCACTGCATATATTTTTAGTAATTTCTGTTTAGTTTACTATTTTTCAGACTGAAAATCTTTTTTCTGCTCTAGTTCTAATTTTGAGACATCTCCCTCAAATACAGTGGCAGAGGCTTTGTAGCTGTTTACATAACTTCACAACAAGGACAAAACCTTGCCTCTTTCAGTGAACACAGACCTTGAACTTTCTTTTTTGTTGCTGCATTACCAGCAGTACCTAATAGGTTGGGACGCTTTGAGCCTGACTTTCCACCTTGCACTCTGAGATCCTTTTTTTTTCTCTCTCTTTTTTTTTTCTCTCTCTTTTTTTTTTTTTTTTTTTCTTTCCCCTGGAAATCCAGCCATGAATTCTGCCACACTAGTATGGTAGGGTCTATCACTTTTAACTCACTGGACTCAGGGCTACCTTTCTCCCCATTTTCCTTTCACCAGATCTATATCTTTTTTCCTTTTATCAAAATCTATCTTAGCAATTTCACAAATACAAAACTCTAGATTCACATTTATTCTAGGCTGTGCAGTACTCTGTAATGCTGAAAGACAATGCAGTTATGTCCATAATGCATAGTTATATGCATGTGTTCAAGCATTCCTATTTAGAAGAAACCACTTTCCACTTCTCTATGAAAGCATAAGAAATTCCCACTGAATTCAAAATGACCGTGCATTAAAAACTAGCCAGTGAGACAAGCAAAGAGGTTATTTTTCTCTTTGGATTTCTACTGACAGCTTTTTAAGAGATCCCAGAGGCAAAGCAACTGAATAATATATGCGCATTCAGGGGCAGATAATGCATATTAATTGATAAAGCAGCATGGCAAGACAAGAAGAAGAATTTAAAACTTATTTCAAAATAGCAAGTGGTTAAAAGATCCAAGTAAAGGTTAAACAAAACCCATCCCACACCCAAACTTTATTGTTAAAGTCATAGGGAAAACGTAGTAATTCTTGCTTTTCTACAATCTTCTTTATAAGGTATCAATTCTGAGACACACTATACTCAAGAAATAAATATGTCAAATATTTGCACTGTTTCCCTGGTTTTTTTACATACCATGCCAGCCACTAGTTTTAGATAAAGATTACAATGTCTTTTATGCACTGTCTTTTGATACTCATTCATCTGGAACTTGGACAGTACTTTACTCTGTATATTAAATTATCATAAATATTGTCATGTACTTACAAATCATAAAACCAAAACCAAACCACCCCCTGACAAACAAAAAGAGTTATAGCACACGTATTTCAATGCCACAATGCAGATTATGATGTAAAATCCATTAAAAACAATGTTCTGACAGCAATGTACAGTTATTTATGCTAGAGGGCCAAGTTAATTCAGAAGCTGAAACACAGTGTGGGAATAGCTAATAATAACAAATATAGTCAGTAACAAAAATTTATGTATTTTATTAAAAGGGCTTGAAAAAATGATAATGTGAATGATGACATAATACACTGGTCTTCTTGAGTAAATAAAGTCAGCAAATAAAAGCTGTTCAGTTCTTATGGGATTTTCTAAGAAAATACTGGAGTCCCAGTGTTAAATTGTGAAGATCGAAGAGAGCCAACAGCTCACAGGTGATTACAGTGCTTGCCAGAGATGTGAGACCTGACTTCAGAGCTCTTTTCAGACAGTTACTCTCATACCATGTAAGACTCTTAAAACTGGGCCATATCGTGGGCACTCATTCTCACTGCAACCACCCCATTTAACATTAAAAAAACACTAAGTGCCATGAAGGAGCTTCCATGCCTGCAAAAAGGAGCCTAGAAGAGATCTACCCTGGAATAGCCTTCACGAAGCTGGTGAAAGACAGCACAGAGCTGGATATGCACCCCAAGCACAGGCATGTTGGATGATCTGCGTGTTTGTGCTAGTGCACACTTTCTTTGCATGATGGAAAACTTTTAAAGATATTTCCTGCCCCCACCTATGCAACAGGAACATTTTTTATGACATAAACATTTTCCCAGAATAGAAAATATATTTGTTACCCAGCTCTCCATATTACTCCCCCCCCCCAGCTAATACAATTATTGTTAAAAACTGTTTTTTGTAAAACCAGTTCCTATTCCTATGACCGGTCTCAATGCAATCTGTGGTATGACCTAAGTAAGGATGTTTTTTTGTGAGCAATGGCCAGAGGAATGGGCCCAGTATTTGTGTGCAGCCAGAACCATTCAAGAAGCCCTTTTTGCAAACAAAAAAACCCAAATATTATTACCCAAAGTGGGTAATTTGTGATAAAGTTTATAAAAACTCACTCCTTACTCCTACCTCACCATTAAATATTTTTTACTTTGTAAAGAACTGTCCTGAATTTCTTTCCAACTTCTTATAACCATCCTTGCCCCCCAAAAGAATTTAAATAGCAGCTCCTAACTTCTTGCTGCTGTTATTACATCAGAAAATGCATACTCTGACTCTTTTCGAAAATATGGCTCAGAAGACAGAAATACTGAAGAAAATCCCTTTGTAAGGAGCATTCTTGTGTTGACAGGAAAATTGACAATATGACCTAATAAGACTTTTCCATCTCTAATTTCCCTGGGTCTACTACTCCTGTGGGGAAAAATAACTTGTCAGCAAACTTATTATAGAAGAAAATATTACAGTAAAAATAGTTACAGAAGATAGCCCACCAATTCCTTGATGTAAGATATGAATATATTTACTCTTGTGACAGTTACTTATTCCGAACTGAGAAAAATATGTTCCAAGATTCTGTACAGCAGTCAAAAATCTCAAGTAGCAGCAGAAACCAAGTAAGAAAGTTACTAAGCAATTCTCAAATACATAGGAAATTAAAGAGGTTCAATCAAACCTCTGTTTATTTACTTGCACAGTACATTTTTTATGTCTTATAGAACTTTAGATATATCTTTCAGAAATGTTGAATTTAAATAATAAAGGAGCAATACCAATCTTTTGCAATTCTCATATGCACCACCTTTTTTTTTCTTCTTCAGTTAAGGTCAGTCTAGTGCCACCACCAATAACTATATCTTTTCCTCAATTTAGGAAGATTTTAAAAGTCAAAACAACCAAACAGTAGGAAATATCTAAAGAGATGTCTTTATTTCAGACAAACATCTAATCAGAAACCATGCATTTAGCAATGCAAAAGGCCAAGAAAGGGTGTGATCCTGCCTGTGGCAGCACTCTCACTAACCTTTAGTATTTTACCTAGTTGCTGACATTAGGACAATGAAGAGGAGAACAATAAATCAGGATTATATCTAGCACTGCCCACCATGACAACAACTTTTGAACATCACTGTTTGTGAAACTAAATTCTTTTATTTTGAAAGATACCTTCAGGGAAGCACACGTTGACCCTTCTTTTAACTTTTCCAATTTGCTGTCCTTCCACAAGCATATTTTCCCCTCTTCTTTTTTTTTTTCCCCATTCTGCTCTCCTGGTTCCACTAAATGTGAATTTCTTTTAGTGTATAGCAGGAAAAACTCCTTTTTGCAGAAAAACAAATGGTGTTCTCTCAATCCATCTCAATTATGAAATTGATTACCACAGAATCATAGAATATCCTGGGTCAGAAGGAACACACAAGGATTATCAAGTCCAACTCTTAGGCCCTGAACAGGCACAAAATTCATACCATGTGTCTGAGAGCATTGTCCAAGATCTCAAAATAATAGAGATTGTGTATAATGATCTCTAATCGGGATATATTCTCTAACAGAAAGTAAGACTTGATTTTCTCTAATGCAGCCGTTGTTACGTGCAGTCTATCTCACCTTGTGGATTCAGGAAGTCCTGTCACATCAGGAGTGGTCTGAGAAATGAATATTCCTCTTGCATTTGGTTTTTGGGGTTTATTTTTTTTTGGTTGGTAGACTTTTTGGGGCTTTTGTGTGGTTTGGCTTTTTCTTCTTGCTTTATAGTATTCTAAATTTTCCATCTAGATTTTATTCAACTGAATTAAAGTGGAAGATAATGAAATACGGTACTGTCTGCTCATGTGATTAATTTTCCATAATTTTCCATAAATAGTTATTGGAGAGCCACATTTCACGACTCCTTTCTGTGTTTATCCCATTCCTTGAGGATTACCACGGCATTATATCAAAGACAAAATAGTCATGAGAAACTTATAAAACTCTTGCATTAATTACAGGAACCTATTATAGAAACTGCAATATATTCCATTGTGTACCTGTTGTGTACTTGTTTTCAGTTGAGCGTGATTACAATGAGAAGCATGTGAAACTGAATTTGTGTTCACAGCAATATATGAGCATTTACAGTCACAATCAACAACATAACTCAGAACTGAGATGATATGAGACAGACTCTCAATATCTGCCTCAGTAAAGATCAAACGTGTGTTTTCAGCAGTGTAATGTGTTCTTTAAGATTTCAGAGAAGTCATAATGTGTGTGGTATGTTAAACTATCAGCCGGTTCTGTAAAAAGTCCTTTTTTTTTTTTTTTTACACATGCATTAATTACTGTGAAAGTAGATCACTTTGAAAAGGTAATAATCTTGGGTATTTTAATATTATTTTCGGCACTTAATTTTTTTTTAAAGTAAATTATAGAGCAACAGTTCCCACATTTCTTACTTTCTGAATCTGTCATGTCTGTTACACAGGATCCAAAATTATTGACTATTGAGGGAGGATGGAGGAGAGGGAAAGAAGAGCATAGTTGGTCTTAAACACATAGCCTAAGATTCCAGCATGATTTTTCTTCTTCCCTTTTTCCCATCTTTTTCTTTGTTTATTGTAAAACATCAAAAATATTATATGCATCTGGAGATACAAATACGGATTGCCTTCAGAAATGAAGGCAAATGCAAACTTCAGGCCAGACCAGGTCTATATCTATGGGGAGTGGCCACCCCATTCAGACCTGCAAGTGCACCTATTGCACCTAAAGGCAACAGGATCACAATTGCAGATCTTGTTCATGTCTTCAAAACAGCATCATATAAAGAGATAAAGAACCAGTTAGAGAGTAGGTGGCTGTTTTAAGACAAAAATATCCTCCTTCTCAGGCAACTCAAAGGTTTTCTTAATCTGTAGATTCTGTTTAGCAGTCAGTGGAAAATATCCTGAAGTTAAGGAGTTGAATTCCCTAATATGGATTGGGTATCCGTGATCTCATGTCCCCACAGGGTAAAAGGCAAAAAATCCACTCCACAAACAAAAACCTCTCACACAACTCAACATGAGATGAGAAAATGGAGAAAACAGGTAATCTTCCTTCTGCAAATCACAGAAAGATCCAAACCCTAACACATGGAGTGATATGCCTCACCGTGGCATAGCTGATTTCTTTTCCTTACACTACCTTCAACACTAGTCAAATATATAAAACCACATTAAAAAAAAAAAAATTAAAAATTAATTAATGCATTTAAAGCAATAAGAGATGAAGTCCAGAAATTTATAGGAACTGTTAATAAAGTAGTTTCCTGCTCAGAAATGAGTAATAAGATTTTTGTAGTTTACAGTACTTTTTGCTTCACCGCTTGTGAGTTACAGACCTTTGTAATTCTCCTGTTGGGACTTAAAAATCAAACTATTGTCCACAGTTAGTATTCCATATCTATAAATATTTTTTCAAATCTTGTCAGAACCTCACAAAGAATTTGTTAAATCAGGCTGTGAAAAGATCTCACTAGGCACTCACACTAATAGAAAATTATTATGAATAGATTTGCTGTTACACTGGGAGGGATTTTTTCTTTTCTGATTTTCAGTGCCATGGACTGTCTCCCAGTGATAAAACTATTTGTGAAAGTCCTACGTCTCTGAGCAAGGATTGTAGCACACTGCATTGGCTAAGCGTGCCTACTCTGCTGACAGGGAAGAAAGCTTTCTTGCCACACACATGTTCATATTTTCCTATACTAATAGAATACTTCAAAGAAAAACTCAGGGTAAAATATTTCTCCATATCCACCAGCAGTAAACTGGTCTATGAATTAATGATACCCAAAGTTTCATTCACCTCTTTGTTCAGTCCACTTTATATTAGAATAATTTTTAACATGGGGGTCTCTGATATCACCTAATTGATTCAAATGTGGGAAATAAAACAAGTGTCTATTTTGCATTCTGGTGATTTAAAAATGGGACAATCTACAAAAATGTTGTGGCAGGCTGTGCATTCATGTGTTGGGAGTGGCAAGCCAGCTCTTTATTTTCTTCTGTACTTTCTTCTTGAAACACTACCTTTTGTCCCTAGCCAGTATTGTTTCAGGAGTGATTTTAATATGTTAAAGATGGGCTTGCAACAAATGCTCTCACCACTTTTTAATTATTTCCACTGGATTTCAAAGCAGCCATAATGCAATTTACAAGAGAAGAAGATTTCTGTAACTATTTGAGAAAGTTTTATCTGTTGCATCATGGGCATTTGGAGATTCAGCAGTATAGGCTTGTATATTTCAGTTTGCCAAGGACTGGAATAATTAGGAAGACAATTAAAAGGTATATTTGATGGAGTCTCACAACATGATGTCAAAATGAGAACCAACCATAAACCCAAACAAGAAGAGAAAATGACAGAAAGCTCTAAGATAGCAACCAGGTGAAAGTATGCAGTATTTTTGGAAGAGTGATTCATGTTTTACTGATATAGGTAATCATTGCATAATGAAGGTTGATTAATATCACATCACTGACTCAGGGCACATGACTATCACCTTATCATGGACCTACTATACAACTCTGCCTTTTCCAATTAAGGAAGAAGAGCCAAACAAGCATGTGACTTAAGACATGGAAAAGATCAGTCAACAGGAAGGAAGCTGAGGAGAGGACTCCAGCCTTCACTACCCCTTGGCTCTCGTTCCTGCCCTTAGGTATGCTCGTCCCTTTAGGAATTTTGAGTGCCAACACTAGCCGTTACTTCCCTGCTAGCTCCCAGGCTTCCTTCCCTGAGAAGGTTAAATGCTTTCCCTCCCTCCTTTGTTCTTGCAAATATTCCAGCCTCTTCTGCTTCACCTTCCAGACTGCTAGAGGGGCCTTGCAGCCCCTTCAGAATACTTCAGAGCACATTTCCTATCTCTGACCCATATATTATTTGCAGTATATGTAATCTTTATCCTCTAGATCACGGCGTGTGGACTTTTTTCTAGTTCACAGGTCAGTCTCTTCTGTGATTGAGAAGGTAAGTTTTGCAGAGATTTCAATGCTATTCCAAAGAAATCCAAAGTGCTAATGATGCCAATGGCTAACATGTTGACATTGCTATATTTTGAAACCAAAGGCTTGTATTAAAACCTGAAATCTAGCTGAAAGGAAATCGGTTTGGAAAAATAAAGGTATTAAAATGCTACAGCAAGATCTCAGCCAATTGCTCTGAGACTGGGAAGAAAGCAGATGCATAAATTAAAGTTTTAATTTATACTGGACTCAAATAGGAATACTTTAGGGTATGTCAAGGACAGGATCACTATTTTGACTGTGTACAACTGAGAGAGACACCAGATTTATAGAGCACATTTGATAATGGCCTAACTGCTGCCACTGACATCAGGGATAGGAGGAGAGCGAATCAGTGACTTCAATGGGAATAAAGCTGGGCCAGTAACAGACACCACTGAAAACTCTGATGTTAGCATAGATCATGTAAGTATAAGCTATACAAAATGTTGAAACTAAATTACACTCCACAAGATGTCAATTAAGGAAGATAGATCAAAACTAAAACTGGGAAATATAGAGAAGAGACAGAGGGGTGATTAACTTCATTTAATGAAAAATTAAGTCAAATAAACATAATGCTTCCATCTGGAAATACTTTTTTTCGGGTGAGGTTCATAAACCCAAAGATTTTAGACTTCTTTTCTATGCAATGTTCTAATGATCTGAGGGTACTTAAATGCTTCAAAATCTTTGTTAAAATGTAAAAATTTAGAAATTTCAAGTGAAATTTTTTTTCAATGAAACAACATAGGTCTTGTAATTATTAGAGTTAATGGTTGAATATTGCACTGCAGAAGCTTTTGGTTATGATTGAAAAATTATGTATGCTTTGTTTCTAAATTACAAACATTTTCTAAGATTTTCATCAACAAATTTAAAAATATTTATAATTATTTAGAATATCCCTAACAGCTCTCCTTTATTGACTTCAGGAATTGCAAAAACCCTCGAAATTTTAAACTAAGAGTATCATACATTAAAGAAGTTGAAAGTGATTAAAATTGAGGGGGTTGCATAATATTCAGAAAGAACCCACATGAAAGCGTCAAAGTCTTCTGGACTACAATGTAGAACTTCTACATTATTTTCTGTTTGTTTTACATATAAGAGTTAATCTTATCTTTTATGGTACTAATAAAAAACAAATAAATATGTTATTCAGTACTTCTTTACAGAACTCAAGCATTATCGTTTGGCTTGCTGCTCTCTCTTTCTCTTTTATAGGCCAATTATGTTCCAGGTTGTTACAAACAAATACATTATATTTGACTAAAACTCCTCATAATAAGTAATGTATTGGAATATGATATTGTTCTTCTCAAGCCAAGAGGCTAATTTTTATGTATTCTGAATTGTACCTGTGATAGCTGTATTAAACAACACTATATTTTGTTCTGAATTATGCTGTATTGAAAGGGTTTCTTAAAATATGTTTTGCCTTCTTTGACGATTGTTTCCTTACAAAGATAATTCAAACCAGCTAGGGCCCACCCAGTAAGAGCAACAAAAGGTCTAGTCCATGATGAGCAGTATTTGTAAGCACTCACTACTAATATTAATTAATTTGATAATTTATCCTCTCTTTCTATTCATCAGTTGTCTCCATGTGGTTTAAATATTCATTCTCTATCCAAAACTATTCACATTGGATGAATTTCATTCTTCTGTGGAGGACCAGCATAAAGCATATGCATCACTTCAATCCTCCGAATAGGGTTCAAATAATTCTCAAAGTATTAGATTGTCTCTCAGCTCAGGTGAATAAATTTCACCATTTGGCTAAATGTAGATTCTTTCTGAACTGCTTGTTGCAAGTCATTCTCTGTGCTTCAGTTGTTGCTGTGATGTCTAAGACTGTCACCTTGCAATGTCAACTCCATAGGTTGGGATGTTTATTTTTGCACTTAGCGGTCCATGAACAACACCTCCTAAATACCTATCCCTGATGCACTGTATCAGTGATTTGAGCCCAGTTTACCAGATAAATGTAGATCACCATCCTGTACCTGCCTGTGATCTCCACATGCCCCATGAGCTGATCACTCACACTGCATCTAGGTCATTCACACACCTCGGACAACGTCCAAAGTATTTCCATTTCTACACGATTTGTGTTGAAAAATGGCACATACTGAGAGACATCCGGACAGAGGATAGGTTTAAATTTAGACTTGTAGTGTCAGGGACCATCATTGTCTTACATGTATCCACCAAGCACAACAGAGCATTCTTTTGTGACTGGATTTCTTATACCCTACTCCACAAATAGGAAAGCAAAAAATAATCAAAAACTCACAAATAATATTGGATATTTAAAACCAGAACTAAAGGGAATTATTTCAAGTCCAAACTTTGCTCTTTTTGCAAATATTATGCCAATAAACTTTTCCTAGATTTTATGCACAAAGCAGTCCCAAAGGGTGAAGTCAATTGCAAGTTTTAGTAATTAATTGTAGAAGTATTTTTATAGCTCTGGCACTGACAAGCATCCCTTCTCATGATTTTTTTTTATGGTTCAGTATCATAATTAAACCAAAGCTGAAGCAAACAGTTTATCCTCTCTAACAAATAAATTTATCAGAAAGTTACTTTGAGGGTGGAAGATAAGATAAAAAAGGAGCTTTCATTAAGAACCCAGACAGAACTTCTTCATTCATCCTCCAAAATCATTATGTAGATTGGCAAAGAATGAAAGGTAGCAGTAGGAGGAATGAAAAGACATTATTTTTATACAACAAATATGCTACAGTGCTAAGCAATAAGAAATGGTGCTGTATATACTTAAAAGTTCATCTAAGAAAAAAATCCTACGCTTTGTAAAATTGACACAGGCTAGCCTCATTGCCTATTAATATTACTGGAAAGTTTTAAAAGATATGGCTCTGAGAACACTATGTCAGATTAGGAACTGAAATTTAAACATATGCAACCAACAGGAAAGACAAGGGCATTTCTAACTACCTCTGCTCTTTGCCACTGCAAGCTTCTACAAAGTTAAAATAACCCTATGGATCAACAAGGGAGCTCAGGAAAGTGGCTTTCACTTATATCTGAATTATGTATGGGCAGTTTGATGACATACAAGCACTCAAAAAACAAATAGCAGAGTGCTGCCTGCTGTATGTCCCCAACACACATCTGGGCTATGTCCCAACAACACAGACCAGCTATACTGCTTTCTTGGAATAAAGTGTGCTCTATGAGCCAGGAATTATGAGAAACTAGCTAGGGAATGATATATCACATTCTGAAAACACAGCCAGTATGTCCATGCCTGATTTCTACCTGATCCTGCATTCTTCAGGCTTCCAAAAATTCTTCCCACAGAGAACAGAGCTTTTGTGTGCAAAAGGGAGCACAGTAAGAAAACACAGCAAGCACTGTGGTATAGTAATGGTGTTCAAATAGTGGACCTCTGAGAAGCATTTCACCTTTTTTGCTGATGCAATTATCTCAGTTTGTTCAGCAGAAATGCAAAGATTCAGTATCTTTTAGTTGTAACTCATTATCCTTACTGTCAGCTTTGACATTTGTTCATAATTTGGTTGCTAGTTCTGAAAGTTAGGCCGTGAGACTTAACCTCATCAAAGCAGAGCTCCTAGCACTAGCCAGGATCTCACTGTAGGAGTCTATTTTACCCCTTGTAGCACAAGACTTGTTGATTTATGCCACATAACATGAGGAAAGACTCTCACATCCTTCAAAATCCTCATCTTCCCTAGACAACACAACAAAGAATGGCATGTGGCACTTCATGAGGCTAATTAAATTAATTGGTGGAGTAGAGAAGGCACAACTCCTCTGAAAATAATGCTTACCCTCCCTGTTTACCCAGAGGTTTACGTTGGCTCCCACTCTCAGCTATCAGTTGATAGTTACAGCAATTGCAATGACAGCATGAATCATAATGCAAAAAACATGTTACATATTGAATGATAGATGGGCCAATTTCAGGCCAGTTCCTACTGGATCATCTTCATAATTCACTTGACAAATCAAAACACCTCCTGACTAGAATCACATGGTTTGTTTTTGAAATTTTGACTATTGAAGTGTATGAGGCATTGTCCCCAATGGCTTGTGACATAGAGGAGCTTCAGTCAGATGGTCACATGTCATTTAAACATCAAATCTTGCATATTTTCATGTGGGCTCCATGTCAGACTTCTTTCCCAGATGCATTAATGTCAAGTCAGTGCAACATGCATTTTTTCTAAAGGACATAAGAAGTTATAGCTTTGCCATACAATCTCTGTATCTTGTTTTGGAATAAGACTGTAGTTTCTGTATGCTCCACAAGCTCCATGGTCTTCATACGAGCTGCCAATAAAATGAAATCACAATCCCAGCCAAAAGAGACAGGTTCTGTCTAAGGCAGCAAGGTTCGGACAAAACTCTTTTAATACTTGCTTACTTAAAATCCACTGAGTTGCTTATGACCTCTAGAAAACTCTGTTAGGAGTACAAATGGAAGTGGTAGTCTCTAGAGATCCCATAGCAAAGAAGTTCTTCCTACTTTCTTGGGCTGCTTACAGGAGCATAAGCACTCCTACATAGTATAAGAGAGAGGTAACTTTTTTTCCCTATGACATTTTTTAGGGCATTTGCTTCAATTTTGGTGTTTTTTCTCCCCTGAATAAATGTTGAAAAAACAACTAAAACAAAAGATTGTTTCACTGCACCCTGCAAGTCTTATATATGATAGCACCCCATCTCATTCAATACTTCCTAAATTATGCACTTGATGAGGCTCAAGTCTTTTACTTGTTTGAACATAACTTTCACTTTCCTTGGGTGGTCCTGAATTACAGACAACAGCAATGAAGAAGCTTGACTTTGGCAATTAAAGTATTGACAGTCTTCCTTGCACCCAAATCACTTTAGCCAGCATCCCACTACAATTTTTAAGGCACTGAAAATCCTAATAGTTGCTTAAATTTTATTATGTAGTATAATAATAATAATAATAATAATAATAATAATGGCCAGTCTTCACGAGCGAAGATCCGGGGAAGGTCTTTACACCTTCCAGCCTGCGCATTGGATTTTTTAGGTGAGACACAGTGTGCGTGGAACTGAGCTCACCCTTTAATCCTGGCTACTCCTTTTTCATTTCCCAGTTCAAGTGAGTTTGACTTGTCTTGTTCTCAAAACAATTTGAAAAAGGCTGGAAAAATTGGAAACATAACAGAAATCTTTAGACAGTTCCATCCGCTACACAGAAGCACTGATAATATATTCATTCAGGAAGGATTGCACTACAGGATATATTTCATGCTTTAAAAAGTAACAGCCAAAAAAGGGATGGGGGTGGAGGGGAATGGATCATGCACAGTAACTGTAAAATTATAGCCCCATTGTTTTGGATCTGGTTGCTAATGTGCTCAAAAAGATCTGTACTTCATCATATTTCATAGGGAGGATATACAGTATGTGCTCTATGTGGAGCCTATACGAGTCCTAACGTTGCTCAAAAGGACAATTAAATAAATTACTCCACCAGTCAACTCACTGAAAAATTTGTATTTCTGCCAGCTTGCTTCCAGCCTCTTTGCATCGATGGATTGTGGTGACAGCAATTATGTCATCCGGAAAGTTAAGAGCTGGCAATTCTTACATCAGCTCTCAGACTTGCTTTATTGTCCCCCCTACAGTTATCACTTGTTATTCTCAGTATTACCATATTTTCTAAGAGACTATGATAACCAGCACAAGCACTATGAAAACATGGTTGAGCTGAAGCTGCTTTAAATGATCACAGTCTTCATTCTCTAGGGTCCCTCATACAGAATACCAAAAATTGGAACAGAGTATGTGGCTTTTTCCTTCTTCTGTGCAAGCACACATAACACCACTTAAAACAATCTATTCCATTCAGTCCTTAAGTGCTTATATTTTGTACCCATCTCAACAAAATACAGGTTGCTCCTTGCAACTAGGGTGATTCAGCTAGAGACAATTGTATGAATCTATTGATTTTTAGGCATTAGAGGGGATAGCTAAGCAATAAGATTATTTTTCTGGGTTTATCAGAACATCCTGTATGAGGAAAGACAAGACATGTCATTTTCTGAAGCATTACTTTATTTTTTTTATACTGCCTCTTTGCTGGGGTTCATATTTTAGTAATAATTTCTGAGTAATTTTGGAAACTGTGTTGTCAGCATTTCCTTTCTTACTCCTAATGTCCACAAAGCATATTCAAGAAGGCTACTGCTCCACAGTACAGTATCTACAGCTGCTGAGAACGGAGGAGGAAATAATCTGAAACAATGCCGCAATGATTTTCCAGTGGCAAACTTTACTTTTGTGATTAAGTCAAGCATGTTCCACCTTAAAAATTATGCAAAAGCCTGTCTTTTATTGGCAGAACCACTGACAGAAGTCTGGCTCTAATAGATGGGTGATACATTCACGGACAACAATTTATGATTTTGACATTGCTGTATTTTATGGCTGTCTTAGAATGAGTCATGTTATTTTCTATTTTTTTCCCCAAAAAACATTCCAAATCCTCTCAAATGCTGAACTCAACACAGCTCTGGTTTTGCAATGCGAGTCCTTCACAAGAAGCAGGCATCTGATTTGGTTTCTGAGAGTGTGCCAATGGGATATACAGTCATTGGGTGACTACTATCAAAGGCCGATTTAACCAGCCACAAGCGAGAGTGCTAAGAAACACTGGAAGGTTGCTGCATCTCATTGGCAAGGTGCTCATTGCTCACTTCTCCCACCCACAGAAAGGGTAAATCAGGTAAGTTGGCTGCATCAAGCCAAACTGACTTCAGCTGTACATTACGTGAGATGAGTAACAGGCTGCATTCGACAGCAGACCTTGCAGGATCAGGCCTGAGTGTCTCCACAGCCATCTACTGCTTAAAATTGTTACTCCTACCAGCAGCTCTCCGAGTAGGGGCAGGAACACTCAAGCTGTATCTCGTGATGTTGAACACACGCTACTGGTTAGTTTATTGCTTGGTACTAATAAAAGGTTTCCAAAGAAGACTGACTCCTGTGCAGCATGCAGACTTTGCTTGTACCACTTCCAGAAGGGCTCCGTGCTCTTTTCCCAGCTACCTTGAAATGACACTCTCTTTTCACCTTGTCAAGATGACAGGTACAGTGGAGTCAGTATTCTCTCCATTCTCTAAATTGTCTGTGATGAACATGAGTGCTATATATAAACACAAAAACGAAGTATTTCAGAAGCAAGTTCTGAGTCTATTTTTTTCCTTCATCAAGATGTTATTGCTTACAGTCTTCTATCCTAAGTTTAGATAGCATTACTCTTCACTTAGGCTACAACACTTGCCAGACTTAACAGACATTTCACAATAAACTTAAAATAATTATTTTGATTAATCAAATCCTATGAAGCAAAAAAAAACCTGAATTAGGGGACTGACAGTAAAACCCAACAGCTGTGTAATTCAGAGGCTGGACAAAATGACTAGCATTGTAAGACTGTCCAGAAAAAAAAGAAAAACAGCTTGCATGGCACCAACACTTTTCATGAGGAAAAAATGTTTCAAACAATAATGTTGCTGTTCATATAAAAAACAGCTTTGGCATTCAGATTTAAAGAAACCTAAGTAAAATTATATTTGAGTTGATAAGTTAAATTAAAACAAAACTAGAAACAACAAATATGTTTTCATCAACACATTTTGAAAATTTTAAACCTCTCAGATAATTTTTTTTTTCAAAGTCATTTCTTCCAAACAGAAAAAGATTAGGACTTTAGATTTGAATATGCCTAGTATTTGGGAAAAGCCAAGTCTAGCTCCAACAAATTTTTGTGGTTTTAAGCTCATTTCTACATTTATTTATAGGATTTATTCCCAGTTATTCTTTGGGAAGCTTTTATGTATTTCCCCATCTATTGAGTGCATTGGAGTACTTTCTCTAGCATAGCTGTCAACACGGTTTAACACAACAAGCAAATAGAACAGACCAGATACAGTCTGATTAAAAATCAAATCAGTACACAGCAAGAGACACATATTTCTGCTATATAATGACTAGTCTTACATTAGTTAGCTATAATTTTTTTTTCCCTAACAGTTTACTTTTGGTTTGTTTAAACACTTTGTTTTGCCTTACTCTAAATATTCTGTGTCAGAAGACAACAGTTTGTCACCTCTTCCATGAGTCTGGAAGATATTTCTGCCTGTTCCACTGGATTTCTTGATAATGCATTTACAAGGAGCTATATAGGAAATAGGTAACTCAAAAGATGACTGATTTGGACTCTAAGACGCATGGACCTTGAGAATGCTAGGACTGTGAGTATAAGGAAAGGGTGTCACCTCTTTTATGTAAAAAATGCTGAGCTGTTTTTGGTATCTTATTTCACAGAATCATAGAATGGCTTGGGTTGGAAGGAACCTTAATAATTATTTAGTGTTCTAATCCGCCTGCCATGGGCAGGGATGCCACCTGCTAGAACAGTTTGCTCAAAGCCCCATCTAACCTCGCATTGAACAGTTCCAGGAATGGGGCATCCAACACTTCTCTGGGCAACCTGTTCCAGTGCCTCACCACCCTCACAGTGAAGAATTTCTTTCAATCATCTAATGTAAATATCTTCTCTTTCAGTTCAAAACTGTTTCCCTTTATTCTGTCACTATGTGCCCATGTAAAAAGTCAATCTCCCTCTTTTTTTCATAAAGTACTGTAGGGCTGCAATGAGGTCTCCTTGGAGTCCTTCTCTTCTCCAGGCAGAACCATCCCAGCTCTCTCAGTCTGTCTTCATAGGAGAGATGCTCCAACTCTCCGAGCATCTTCATGGCGTGCTCTGGACCCACTCTGACAGGTCCACATCTTTCTTGTGCTGAGGACTCCAGACCTGGATGCCACATTGCAGGTGGGGTCTCACGAGGGAAGAGCAGAGAGCAAGAATCATCTCTTTTTACCTGCTGGCCACCACTCTTTTGATTAAGCCTAGGATACCACTGCCCTTCTAGCTTGCAAGTGAATTCTATTAGTTCGTGTCCAGGTTTTCATTCCCCAGAACCCCCAAGTACTTCTCCACAGGCCTGCTCTCAGTGAGTTCTTCTTTCTTCATGAGTCTGGACTCATGTCTGGGATTGTCCTGATCCAGGTGCAGCACTATGAACTTGAAACTGTTAAATCTCATGAGGTTCCTATAGGCCCACTTCTCAAGTTTGTCCAGGTCTGCCTGGATGGTATCCTGTCTGTCAGTTGCACTAACTGCACTGCTCAGTTTTGTGTCATCTGCAAACTTGTTGAGGGTGGTCTCGATCTCACTGTCTGTGTCAATGATAAATTAATCAGCACCAGTCCCAAGACAGACCCCTGAGGGACACCACTCATCACTGGCCTTCACCTGGACACAGAGCCATTGACCACAACTCTCTGGTTATGTCCATCCAGCTAATTCCTTATCCATCAAATCTGTGGATGCAGTTTACAGCTGAGAGCCCAGCTAGTCATGTTTTGGTGGACACAAAAATATTGTGATGGGGAATTCTTTGATGGTCCTATCAGTTGTTTCATCTCATGTGTCTTCTCCCATTAGCTTTCTTACTTTTAAAAAGGGCCAGGTCTCCTCAGATCTATGCATTTTTGGCACACCATCTAGCAGATATTACTTAATAGAAATCATTGTATTCATGCCTCCATCCAAAGTCCACGTACAACAGAGAATGCTCCAGTGCATTAGAGGCACTTTCCATCCTGTCCACTGTAGAACTGATTTAAGGATGACCCAGGCTACACCATAAAGCATGTCAAAAGTGAGCCTAGAAGTACTAGGTTAAAGTTCCTTGATCAGAAGAACTCTAAAAAAGAGGTTTAGCCTTCTTCCCATCCATTACCCCAGCTGTGCATTACAGCTGCCATCACTGCTGATTTACATCTCATCAAAACTCTTATCTCTCTGGACTAGTGGCTTAAGCTTCTGCTGAAGTTTGTGCTCTCCATGGAGAAGAACACTCCTTCAATTTCCTATCCTGACTTTTTACCCTCTTTGTAGGGGATACACTTTTGATCTGATTAAACAGTATATTTGACAAAGATCTTCTAAGTTGCTGCTATCAGCAGAGCTCAGGTACACTCTGTACCAATGCAGTATTTTAGACCTAGAATTTTAAACAACTGTTGGCATTTACCATCTCAGTAGTGTAAGAACCACATTAATCATTCGGTTGAGATCCATTTTAAAAAGTGTCTTGGATACTTTGACTACCTCCACATCAACACTCCAGATGTTACAAAATCTAGCTTTTGGATGTTCTGAGAGCTACTGGAGTCCTAAGGCCTGCCTAGGGGCCAGTATTATACCTATACAGTGCAGTAGAGATCTAACGAGAGGTATGTGTACAACCTTTAAAATGCTTATGGCCTTAAGACAGAAATAAACTGAAGCATTTTTAAAACAGACAGATATAACTTCAGGAATAAAATATATTCAAGAGGGAGGACTGAAACAGAAGGATTTGTAAAAAGACTTGGATAAAATCCGTGATTTGAAGATCCAACCAAATGTAATTATCTCATAATGAGTACATGCTCTAGGACTAAATGTGTGCTATGACACTGTTGTCAGAGTGAATGTATTTTGTTTTCTTCTAAAAGAGCTCTACTGCTCCAAAAAGTAAAATAACACATAAGAACCACAAACATTCCCCAAAAGAGGATGTGGATGTAAAGGGAGAAAAGTGACCTGGACTCTTTGGAGGCAAAACCCAGCACACACTACTGTGTCACCTGGATTCCTGACACTCTCCACATTTATACTTAATCAGCATCAGTCCTGATAAATTATTTACCCTGGAAGAATGTAATGGGACGCCAGTTTGTCTGTGCATATGCTCTTATATGCTTGGTGAAATAAGCAAGGTTGGGGGTTGGGGAAAGAGCTCTGATTTCTGTCAGTGGGATTCTTTCTAAACTCTGTTGGCTTTACTTTATACAGCACTGGCATCCCCCCTGTGACAGAGGCATGTTTGATACACCCTTGATATGAGTGTCCTTAAAAGGGAAGTTCAGGGTGGTGGTCATGCTTCAAAGAATGTAAGACACAACAAGTCTCAGAAACAATAAACTATCACACAGTAAGGTTGATAGAGGAATGAAATCTAAGGGGTAAGAGATAATACTTAGTATCCAGAGGAAAACAACAGCATCAATATCTCAGCATAATCTTGCTTAACCTTACTCTTAAGGACTGGGCTTAAGGCCATAAAAGCCAGGTTTGATAGTAGAAGTGCACACTCTTATGCAATACATGACCCTTAAACTGCAGTTGCATTTATATGGTACTCTTTACATGGCACAGATTACTTTGCATGAAAAAAAGGTATTGAATGCCTGTGAGAAGTCTCACTGTAACTTTCGATAGCTTGTTAAATTGTTTTGTCCTAACTTTAATATTAAATTTAACCAAGGTCTTAAGAGATTTCATTTCTAGACCACTTCCAAATAAAGAGTTGCCCTGTAATGTGTGTTATGTAAATAATTTAATGGGAGATTAGACAGCACAGTAACAAGAGTGATTTAAAAATTTTAAAAATGACCCAGGTAAATATAGACAAAACCAAGCACTCAATAGGAAGATTAAAGGAACACTCTCCATGGATAAAGCATAGATAACTGGTAGGCTCTGTATTTCCATTTTGTCCCTTTGGTTTTCCATGTGGAATAAAGAGCTACAGCCAAAAATAAAACAACTCCAGCTCTCCCCATAGCACTTTAGCACCAAAAAGGTGAAAAATGGGTCACAAAAAAGTGGAAATAGAAATATTTTTTGGTTCCTCATGTAGAATAATCTGGAATCAAATCTGTTATAGTGAGAAACCTACCTGAACTTTAAAGGGGTTCAGAAAAGCCACAGCAGTAACAATTTTGAGTGGACTCAACGCAAGCACGCTGAAGGCAGACTTCCCTGCTCAAAGAACATCTCTCCCCTGTTAAGATAGTATTGTCATCCTTGGAGTGCAATTACTCTAACAAGCCCTCTCTCCAACCTTTAAAACAGATTACAAAACATTAAATTCTGCTTTTAACAGAAGCTTACTTTCATTGTACTTGATTTGGAGGGTGGGGTGGGGTGGGGAGAAAGATACTCCATGCCTCCTAGCTTTGGATCAACATTCATCCTTTATCACAAAGTATAGAGGGAACTTTTGGTAACCATCCCTTGTTGAAATAAAGACAACATCTCCTTGAGGAGGCTGGGGAAGAGAGAAAAGAATGAGCCTGGCTAGAACAAGAGAATAAGGGTGACGACATGGAAAATAGAGTCACATTTCCCTCCCATCTCTGATCCTGTACTGAATCCAGATCAAAATCTCTAAGTCACCCATCTGCTCTCCTAATTCTGGAACAGAATGAAACTGTACCCAGTCTGCCCAGATACAACTCCTACATGCCTGGGTGAGAAAAGTGTGCAGCATATAGATGACTCCATTGGAATTATTCCATTTTCACTAAGAGAAATTCTGCCTTGTTAGGGCAGGCCTTACTTCCCTGAGTAGCATATTGCAGAGGCTTTGTGTGAGCAAAAGGGGTAGTTTTTATGATCGCAAATGGGAAAAAAGCAGTCCATGGCATAATCTCCCTGTTAGAAACTCTTGATCTGAAGTCTGGGATGTTATAAGTTGGCACCAAAATAGAAACACTCAAGTGATAGACGAATGGACAAACCCCAGGCCACCAGATAGGAAAAAATATGATACTCTAATGTGAGGCCCCACAGGCAGGAAAGAAGATCTGGACAATGTTACCAAAGAGGGGGGAAGAGAGAGAGAGGCAGAGAAAGGAACCACAAATATATATGCACAATATTATGACCAAACCCAGAGATAAGGGTGCTGCATTGTCATTTTATGTCTGTACCAAAAGTATACCAGTTAGCTTAATTGCTTCTATGATTCTGAAAACGTACTTATGTATCCATCCGTTTGCTTAAATATGAGCTGCAATGCTTTGTCAGTCTGATCCAAACACAATGCAAAGACTGCTATTGATGGGAACGTAATTTTGTACAGACAATGTTATTGCTGTACCTAAATGTGTTATTTAACCTGTACTTGCTGTCGACTCCTTTCTTAGTCTCATTCTGTAATATACCATCTTATAATTTTTTGGTGTCATCAGTATGGGGACTTAGTTTTTTATTAAGCTATAGTAAAACTTGAAGTTGTTGATAGCACAGTGTCATCAATTTCTCCTCTTCAGGGTGAAATGTTCATGGCCGCCATGCAACACAAGGTGTTAACTTCATACTTAATTTGATGTTCTATTGGCAGCCTCCCAGAAAACAATTTATCTAGGTACTTGTATAGCACTCATCACTGCAGCATCTGGTGTCTTCCAAAATTCAACCCTTATAAATATATGTGCTTATCCACAGTCTCAGTGTCTGCAATGGAGTAATACCACCCAAAATAGACCCTTCCCTCATTCTGAGCTGCAGCTCTCCAAACCTGGCTGCTAAGATATCACTGCTGAAACACTTCATGATGCCAGCCTAAGCAGAGAAGGGCAAACTCCCTGTGATTCTCTACAGCACTTGTAAGCAAACCAAGAAGCTGTAAAGCTGGCTTATGGCAAGGGTTGCCAGGAAGTCAAAATTATGCTGAATGAAAGAAAGGTGGTGAAATACCAGATACTTCTGATGACGAACCCTGCCTGTGCTGGTTCTCTGCTCAGCTGAAGAATTTTATGGGTGAATACAGCACAGAAAAATGCTGTCTAAGAGCATAGATGGTAAAAATATTGACCAAAGATTGTGAAAGTTCAAGTCAGCACTGGGACTAGCCTTTTCAAAATCTGCTTAGTGTCAGCACAGCTATCAACAGTGTGGAGTTTGAATACATTCCTTGAGAAGCCTATCTTTACTCACAGTGATCTGCCAGTTAAAGTCAGTGATGCTGTAACATACATGAAAGACGGCAGAGAGGGAAATCTTACTTCACCAGATCTGTTAAAATTGACAAGATCTTCCTTTAGTCACAGCTTCTACTTAACCAAATTTGGATTTTGTAGAAAAGGAAGTTCTGCAGAGACCATACCCATAAAACATGAAATGATGAATACAAAATTTCATTCAGGAAAAATGCTTAGAAAGAATATTTTGCTTTCATCATAATTTTTACTTAATTCTTAGAACACTTTGATAAAATGATTTTATCTGGAATTTACAGCCTTATGGTTAAAACAACCCATAACAGAGTTCACGGTCCTTCACACAACAGAGAAAAGCCTAGTAGAATTATGTCTGATTCTTACAATGGCAAGTAGTGCCAGCAATGTTGTGTTATATACCTTTTTTATATTACAGCAGAGGATAAGACAACCTGCAAGCTTCAGTTGTAGGAAGACTGCCTCCCCTCTCCAGACAAAACCAGGCCAAAGGTAGACAATTAAAATATACTTTTCCTTATTTGTGACAGTGTCCTGGTAGTTCATTTCAAACATCATTGCTCCTTCATACATCAATTTTCCACTTTATACTTAAGGAACTTCAAGTCAGGTTTGAGAACAATGAGAGGCCATTCAGCATTTTAATAGCTTTCTGAACTGGTGGTTTTATTAACCCACCAGTTTAAATAAAAGCAAAGTGTATAGTACATACCATAGGAAGAACACATACAACTTCCAAAGCATGCTTCAGTGAAAGATTCTTCGTAGACAGGGAACACTATCAAGGCCTGTGACAACACTGATTGGAGATACAGGAATGTGCATCCAGATGCTGAGACTATCCTTTGGCAGGCTTACACCAGCTGAATGGAGTCAGCCTAGAAAACTTTCTGCAGAACTAAGAACATCAAAGCTGTCGCATTAGCCATGCTTCTGTGCAGGCATGAGAGAGTGCACTGTTATGAGTGATGAAGCATAGCAAGCTGACTAACAGCAAAGCCTTGCTCTGTGCCAGCCACACATCCACCACAACACACACAAGGAAATCCACCTATAGCAGTTTCTGTGGAAGGGGGAGGATCCTCTGGTAGCAAATTATTCTACTGGGTGGTGCATGAGGAAAAGTGCATGAGGAAAAGTGCATGTAGTCAACTGCCCATCCACCTGACTTGTCTTCCTTATTCACCCATGGCACTATCAGTCTCAACTTCTTTGTTAATTAACTTCTGGTAAAACCCAAAACTTCACTCAATGGGTTCACTGCTCCTACAGCCTCAAACATCTCTTTTGGGAAAAAAAAAAAAAAGATGGGGCTTTGTTTGATCTCTGAAAAGGTCATTATACTTTATAGCTTTAAACATGACATGCAACCAAGGAATGAATCTTTGAACAGGCTTTTGGTACATTACACACAGCTGTCATTTATTATTGTTAATAAAAGTTTATTAGTAATGTTTCACAATCATATCCTTGTAAACAAATAAAAAGGAATAAATCCATGGTGTTTGGTTTAGATTGGTTGGGCTTTTTTTCCATAAAAAAAAAATTATTCAAACAATTGCACTAATTTTTGAGTTCTATAGAGTGGAATGTATTTTAGAATCATGTGAGATTTTCAGTAGCAGTCACCACACATAATGAAGGAGTCTGGAATAACTTTGATTTTCACTATGTGCTACTGACGCAGACTCACACAGGGAACAAAATCTGTAATGGATAAAAAACTTCAATTTCACAAACCTGGTCCGCATCTTCCAAGGCATTCCTTAGCAACCACGAAGTAAACAGTAAACAGTAAACCAAACAGATCTTCACTGATCACCCATCTACTTTTTGCTATTGATTATACCACATTTTTCAAGGTGGGAAGGAAGTGTTTTTCTCTTAACTACCTCTCTTATGATTAACCTTAGTAGAGATATTTCTACAGTATAAGCATGATTAATTTGCTTCAAGCTGCTAATATTATAGCACTGTTATAACTTTCTCAGTTTGTTGCTAATTTTCAACTTTTCCTCAGATTCCCATATTCAATGGCTATTCTGGGAGGCACTGACCTACTTGAAATACCTCTGAATGTTATCGTAGGATGAGATCTCAAGAAATGTTGAGATGTATTCTCAGCTGTGGCACAGACACCAATTGGGATCTGAAGCAAACAAGTAACTTCTCTGACTTGATGTGACTAGGTAGATCTTAAGTTGGTAGGAAGGATTTTGCCTTTCATCAGCAAGAGGTGGGGTTCCCCATTTTCAAAATTAATTAATTATTTATCTGATGAACATGTTCCCTCCCTCTGCAAGAAGAATTATCAGGAACAAATTCAGTTGCTCAAGTTCACTCAGTGACGGTGTTTACAACTTTTAAATGTAGATGATTGTCTTCTACTAACACAGTGTATAAATGTATAATGTGTATTGTGTTAGTTATTTGACCTTAGGGCTGAGACAAAATAATGCAAAAATACACACTGAGAACCATGACCTTGCCAAAAAGTGGAAAGAGGCAAACTCAAAGGCTGGCCAAAGAAAATCAATAGAACCTTTCAAAATGCACCATTCCCCTCATCCTCCCTTCAATGTACACACAGTTTCAGCTGTTAACTTATACCGGTAAAGCAATCAGAAGTTTAAAAGACTCACCACATTAAGAGATGGGCACAAATCAAAGTTCTGAAAGGGAACGACCTAAAATTCTCTGATGGTTTGAACTCAAATCTATTTGGCAGCATGGACCCATCTTTGATTTAACAGCTAAGTAACAAATGTTTGTCTGGGAGAACATGAACAAACTGCTTCCCGAACATAAACCAGAATCCCTTTGAGATTTTGGACCACACAGGCTTGTTCTTCCTTAATGGACTCCAGTAATTTGAGAAATTACATTTTATCTCATAAGTAAAATATAAAGAAGGATCCTTCCAACACACTGAAGCATGTTAAGGTTTTGGTTTGGTTTAGTTTTGGGTTTTCTCTTTTCTTACAGTATAAATTTTTCTTGGCATCATATCCATAAATCAACCATTTGGTTGAGGAAGACAAAGTACTTTCTCTTATTCTCACTGGTCTTTTTGTCGCATCTGAATTCTTTAAAAATTATTCCAGTTACAGGCTAATAGCCTTTCCTTCTCATATCAAATAAATGTCACTTTATAACACTACCTTGTAGTTTCCCATAGCTGGCTTTTAAAAATAGGTAGGCATATATTAGAGGAGCAGGAGTCTAAGGGGACCTGAATGTCTAAGAAAATATAGATCAACATCCTTTTAATCAAAATCCCTCGTCTTTTATATTTTCAGGTTATCAGTATCCAATATGTTCTTCTTTAAAGCCAATATGATGGACAAAAACTCTTCTCCTTAAATAAGCATAACACAGTACAGTGGGTGCAGCAGGCTGCCTGTGTATGATGTTAAAAAATCCACTGATGATACAGTAAAAAATTAGTATCACACAAAAAATGCTAACACTTATCTAGATTGAAGCATTTGCTTAGTTTTACATTTTGTTTTGTGCTGATGATCAATTCTATTTTCTATATAGCATTTGTATTTTCTGTTTTATATCTTACTTAGCACTGGCTCTTTGGGTCATTCCTCTCCTGCCCTGCCCTCTCCTTCCACTGCCCCCCTTTTATTCATTCCCATGTTTAATATTTTAATTTTTCCACATTATGCTTAGTTATAGAGTTCAGCTGATTTATGATTCTGTTTTTATTGTTTGCTTGTATAATTTTGTTGAGGTGAAGGTGGCTGTTGGGTTTTATTTGTTCTTTAAATTTGTTGTTCCCATGGTAACTCTTCAGTGCATTTTTTCCAAAGGTTTGAAGGATGCTTCTCTTTGCCGTGATGGTCTGGTAATCTTCATCAGACTACAACATGTCTTTACATTTTTCTTCATGTTTGAACAGTCTTAGTTGGTTAAATCTTTGATGCTTACATGGATCTGGTGGCCTCATGCATTGCAATTTATATGCTGGCATTTAAATAAAAGTGAAGGAATGTAAGATACAAAATCCATACAGCAAAAACAGATACACAATTTAAATATAGTCTATGCATGGGTGTAAGGCAATCTATTCCTTTTCAATCTAGGTTTACACTGTTAGGAAGATCGCCTGTCCTTTGTGGGGACTGCCGGTGTATGTTGAATGTCCCAGCCCTTTTACAACACACAAACAGCAGAAGGACAACTTAAAATATGACCTACCTCTCTGAAAGGAATTTCTCAAGATATTAAAAAGAAATACAAAGGTAACAGCAGGAACTCTAGATCACTTGCACAAAGCTCTCCACACAGGACAAGGGACTAAATTTCCTGATTACTGCTCTGCTCCATTCACAGCAATGGACAGTGAGGTTCTGAGGTTACTCTGGTTTCTTGTAAGAACTAGGTACATCTGAGGACAGCCCTAGACTTCAGAGGGATCTAAAACTGGCTCAGAGCTACTCCTGTCCCTTCTGTTTCCTGTCCAAGTAGAGCTGAGTTAAAGCAGGGCATCAGACTTGCTGCATAATTAAGTGACCTGAAACCATATTAAATCCTCTGCCACAGAGCTCCCATCCGAGACATGAGAAAGTGGAGTTAGCTGTCCACACTTCGAAGCTGTGTTTTCGAAACAAATTTGCTACTTTTGTTAAAAGCACAGACCACCTGTGTGAAAGCTGCAGATTCACCTTACAGAAAGTATATCAGAAAAAAAGGCACAATACTGATGGATTCTGATTACATGCAGCACACCCATATCCTGGTATGGCTCAGTGCCAGGCAGGGGCAGTTATTCAGCATGTTGTACTAAACACAGAAATGGAGATGTGCTCCATGAAATGAAAATGAAAATCTAACTTTATTTTTCTGACTACTGTAATCATATGCATTTAGAAAACCCAGCTTACTTTGCTGTTTTATTTCTTTTGAAATTCAGCTTGTTACTTGTGCTCAAGTTTTCAAGTAACTTGTTCCCTGTGTCCCCACAGCTTCTTCTCTTCTATAATATTTACCCTTTAAACAGCCTTGTAGACTAAGAAATTCTTGGTATGGAACGACTATTTAAAAAAAGAAAATGAGCTATAAATTACTCATAAGATAGGCTAGTGTTCTCAAATAAATTCTCTAAGATTTTTCTGTAATTGTCCAAATAACCTTTAAAAATAGTACTGGTTGAAAGTTTTACATTTTGCTTTCTAAGGGAAGCTCTGTTACCATCATTCTCCACATTCATTTATACTAAAGAAGATGTACAAAAGGAAACAATCTAAATGCTCCATGCAGACTTTTGTTTTAAGAAAGTACAAAAGTAAGAGGACTAAGGGTATGTATGATCAGATGGCAGAAGTTCAGAGCTTTCTGCACTCATGATGAGAAAATATTTGAATTCCTGGGGAAGCATCTAAACCAGTTGTTAAAAGGGAAATTATTGAAACATTTAATAATAGGAATAATGATATGCATCATTATTTTTTCAAAGTGGCAGAACAGAAGCAGCTTTGAGATCTGATTCAGGCCATCTGCAGACTCAGGCAAACCTCAGTCAGGTAACACTGTTCATAGTTGGAAAGTAATATTTACAATCCAAGAAACTACAGGTCGATTTAAGAGATTTAAATTTGGGAAGTCTTTGATCATTCTGTATCAGCTTTGTAATAAAAAGGAAAGCATGCAGAAACAACTCCACCAGGGAGTAAGCCCACCTAATCTTTCTTTTGTTCGTGTGGCTTATTAGATTAACCATTAATTGCTTTAGATTAGTCCTATTTTTTTATACCTAATTTTTCTTTGGTAGAAATGGATTACAGCAGCACAATTGCCTTTAGAAAACCTCTTCTTGAAGGATGTGCTAATTTTGGAGGCTATTTATTTGAAATATTTTGGAAGAACACTATTGAATTTAATGGAGAATGATAACCACATAAGAAAATCTTGTAGTTTGTTTTCTCAATCATCCCACAGTAAAAGCAATTCTGTGTTGCAGTCTACAGAGCACAGAATTGTAATTATGGTTAGTAAATTATATAGGCTTTTAGATGAGATAATTCTGTTGGGTTTTCATAGTAAAGCACTGATTTCATTCTTACTAAAATCCTGTAGGATTTCGCCACAGAGAAAATTTGAGCTAAAGCAGAATCTCTGCTATCTTGCTCTTGGCCTCTAGCTACTACAGAGCATAACAATTATAAACTGATAAATCACTTGAATGGTTATGACATCTTCCATTGACTAGGTCGGCAGTGGTACATACACACACACAGCTGCCAACGTTAAATAACTGTCAACCGAATTGCATAAATGATGATTTAGCCTCAGCTAAGCTTTTAAGGGCATTTTTTTCCCCTCAAATAGGGATGATGGTTGTTCCTATATTCAGATCTTGTTACCCTTTTAAAGTGCAGTTTATGAGTTTGCTGATTTCACTAAGCATTCTGCCCATGCTGACAGAGCAGGATATTGGAGCTGAGTCCTACCATACAGATTTAGGAGAAGGAAAAGGTATGCCAACTTTGAAAACTCTTGAATTTCCACTAATGTGTGAACAAGAACAAGTTTCACGTGGCACAGGTACACAAGTGTGCTTTATTCCACACATTTTTACATTCCACAAGGTTTAAATAATTTCCAACCTTTGGATGTATTAATTTTGTTGTGTCCTCATATCTACATGTAAAAACTTCTAAAAAAAACCCCTAACCCAAACCCAAATATATTAAAAGTATTGACAGTGCTCTCATAATGGTAGGCAGTCTGAGTGGCCTAAGTGTATTCGTTTAAATAGCAGTCTTTGACCCAAAGAGCAGTTCTTATGCCAACACAGTTGCAGTAATATTTGTAGAGGCTTACTAAATTATCTGGAGTTTGGCTATACTTTTTCCTCTTTGAGAAGGGATACAAAGGCAAAATGGTGTAGGCTGGGAATGCAGAGATGGTCAGGATGAACACAAGTACTTTCTAGACTCAGACTAACTGTGCAAACAATTGCTTCCTGACAAAGATGGTGTCAGTTCTGTTTGCCAACATGCACTGCAGCTATATGTAACCACTAAAAAAACCACACAGACAATCAAGATCTGCCACTTTTGGAACAGGGACCAGAAATACTGTATAATCTCAGTATAAAAAACGTGCAGCAGACGGTCCTTTGTTGCTCATCTCCTGCTCCCTCTCCCCCCAAGTGACACTGACAATATCTGCTCAGCAGACAGCCAAGGACAACAACATCATTCCATTTAGGCCACCTTTTTGGCACACCAGTCTTGTTTTAATTTTGTATTTGCTGCTGTCTGATTCTAACTGTTTTAAGAATACAAGTTTAACTGTATGTAGGAACCCTAATACATTTATTACAGCTGTTAAATGACATTGTAGAAACAAAAGGAAAGCTGAAACACAGGGTAAAGCAGATGGAAGAGGGGAGAAAATGTTGTTCATCCATGAAGAAAGACAAATGAAGCAGAGAACTTCATTTTCAGAAGATGTTTTTTAATAATGTCATTAGTATGCAGGTCAGCTCAAGAATTACAACTTCATAATGAAAAGAACACAGAATGGACTTTGAAACATCTGATTTTCCATACTGGCGAGGAGGAGCAGGCCTTGTTTTAACTGTATGTTCACTCAGTGGCTACATTTAGAGTGGTCTCATTGCTGTTTTCTGTACTACCTGTACTGCATGTACATTGGCCATGGCTCATTAACTAATTTCATTACCACTAGATGGGTCCGGTTTTGCCTTTCAGTTAGATCTGGAAATCCCATTTGACTATATCTCAAGAAGCAAAACAGAAAGAGACTGTCACTATATGTTTGAGTATACCAGCATATCTTATTCTTTAGATACCAAAATATAAACATTTGCTTGGGAATACAGTCATGAAGCCAAATATCCTTTGTCTTGATGACAAAATAAGTCCTCATTTTGAAGGCAAAGAGACCTCTCTACTTCAAAATCATTTGAAGTAGTACTTAGAGAATGCATTTTTCTATGTCACACTCACTACAGATTTATATTTCTCTCCTGTCCTAATGTTACTTTAAGTTATGTTCGATGTTAACATTTTATGCAGAATGAGTATATTTCTCCTACAAATTATGCCCTGACATCCCTACAATTTATGGACAAGTGATGAGGTGTCTAAAGAAACTGGGGAGAGAACAGTATTTAAAGTATAAAATGTTTCTAGATTATCTGAAACATATTCCTTATATTTATATTTCTCATATTATTGTTTGAGACTGTTGCTCCTTATTAAATTCTGAAAACAACTCTTTAGCTGAGAAATACTGCACAATTTTCAGTGACATTTACCAAGAAGAGCTATTTTCAGCTTCACCTTAAGTAGGGAATACTTACTACACTTACATTTACATATAGCAGATTAACCTCTATCTCTTCTCTACATTTCCCATCTTCTTTTTCTGTTCCTGAAACATATTTATCTCACACACAGAGTTTTTTGCTCTCACAGGAAAGAAACTAAAATGCATACCACACAGAAACAGAATAAACAAAAGACGAGTCCACAAGAGAAAGCATCTAGGACACTGGAAGAAATATTTTCCCATGAATCTAAAAAAGATAACAGGCACTTGCTTATATGTGTCCTTTCATCCCTGAAAGCTTTAAAGTTAATTCATCGTTTCATAACTACAATAAAATAACCATGTAGAGATTAAAATCAGGGCCTCTTTGTATATCAGCAGTATGAATCCCACCCAGGTCTTTCTAAAAGCAAGCTTGGCTGACACTCCAAAATGCTTCCTCAAGTTCATCTTCAGCCAAATAAGAAGTGGTCTGGAAAGGATTCATCCTTTTAGAGTACACAGAAGATCCTCGTCTTGGATCTATAAACCAAGTCTTTAAATTCCATTGTAATTACTTTGCAGTCATAAATAGAGCACACTATTTGTGGCATCCCAGCTGGCTTTTTAGACAAGGTGCTCATGTCTTCAAACAGAGCATTCAAGAAAAAAGTGGGGACAGTGGCAGAAACCTGACAAAGGAATTCTCAAAAAGAAAACAAGAAAGAAAGGAAAAAAAATCCCCAAAACCTGGCTTTTTCTTTAATTCAGTAAAAGCAGAAAAGAATTTTCTGCATTGAGGAACATTTGCTCAAAAGCTGAATTCTCACCTTGAATGTTTGTTTTCAAGGAAGATAGGGTGTGGTGCAAATGAAAGTTCCGTTATAGCAAAATGCTTTAAATCATTTAACTCTCAAGAAATGATGACTTAATAACAGTCTTACACAAATAACTGAACTCCTCACTTTGAATTTAGCAATCAAACCAAGACAATATTTTCCCCAGGAGACACATTTTTGGAGATGCAGTCATGGAAATTCAAGCCTATGGCTAGGGTTAAGGCTTGTTAAAGATTTCCATGAAGATTACAAGTCATTCACACTGCCTCTGATATCTATAAATGCCTAGCTTTCATGGAGGCATGTGCAATGGCCACAAGTCCTTCCGTTTTAAGTTGGGATAAAATTATTTCCATAGAGTTTGAAGGACAGGGGTCTCCCCTGGCCCACAGCATTTGCTGGCTCTTCTGCTGAACAGCAAATGATATGACTATCAGCGAGACAGCCAACAGTGCAGCGTTCTGTTTAAAAGCTTAGCATAAAATGAACATTCAATAGTTCTTTAGCATGCCCAATTTTTCATGGATTTCTAAAACATTAAAGAAACAGATCCTAGAAGTTTCATATACCCAGCAGTAAGACATCACTGAAAAACATGGATTATTAGAGCATACAGCAATTCATAATAATATCATCTAGTTCAGTATCTAGTCTACTACATTGGTCTGAAGTGCATGTTGATGAAAAAACAACTGAATAAGTGTATATGATACTGCTACTGCCTAAAGTGGTAATCTCTTAACACAAGAAGTACTACATCAACATAAATTGATTCTGTATTGTTATCTATCATTGAAGTAGTAGACCACAGATGAAGAGGAGTTTTAGAAGAACAAAGTTTCTAGTGCAGAAGAATGCAGTCAATCTGACTGGTAGAATACCTTCTGGGTTGTGGTAAAAGAGGAAACACAGGCATTGTTTGAATGGAGTTTACAGGTATACAGGATAGAACTATGCATGGTCTAGAGAAAATATTGTCTGCAAGAGAAGACTGAAAGAACTGGAGCACTACCAAGCAAAGTAAACCAGGAGAGACATTATATGATTTTTAAGCTAAAAAAAGCTCTCAAACCAACCAACCAAACACAAAACACACAAAAAAAATAACCCCAGACTACTGCAAAGGGCAGGCTAGCAATCTGCTTCCCATATCCACAGTGACAAGAAGTGACAGGCTTAACAGCAGAAAAGAAGTTTTTAAACATTAGCAAAAAATACCCAAGAGTAAGGGTAGTGAAGCTCTGTAATAGACTGCCTGGGGGCCTTAAAAAATATTTGTAAAGCTTTGGGACAGATTAGACAAACATCTGTCAGGATTAGCTCATGCTGCCTTGGGGCAGGGTAATGAACTAGATGCTCTCTTGTGCTCCCTTTTAACCCTAAAATTCTATAATTAATAGCAAAAAGCCACACAATTCCATGGTAATACCAAAGAACATCTTGGTTCATTAGCAAACCAAAGACAGATTTTTAAAAAAAGCAGTGGTCTACCACTGGATGAAGATGGTAATTATTTAATAGTGCTGAAAAGCAAAATTTTCAAAACATATTTATATTCTTCAATACGAGAGAATATCTCCTTGTATTACGTTTTCAGATTTCTAGTTTATGCAAATAAACTAGTAAGTTTCTCAAGGAGAAGGAGGAAGAGATTCATCTTCTAAGCCTCGTGTTCTGGTGAATTAGCTAACAGCTAATTAGAGAAAAAGAAGCACTTTCACTAGGTGTGAAAGACCTCATATAAGGAGGGGGTCGTGCTACATCTGATGAGGCTTGGTTATTTACACTTCACTGTGTAAAGTACCAGAGATCACACCATGAACTGCATGTACAGAAGCTGTACAATCGCACTGTCATGGACTGAGAAGCAGGTATTTTCACTGCATCACATGAGCTAACCAGGAGGAAGGCTGTGCATCAGCCTTGCACCTCGCGTGCAGACCAGCCTAATCAGTGCTGGCTCAGGATTCCCTCGGCTCTCAAATCTACCGAAGTAAGAAAAAAAAGTGATTAAAAGAGACTTACATTAGATTTGCTATTCCCAGGTAAATATTTTTTTACCTTGTTACACGTGTTCAATTTCAGGTTACAGTTAGTAATTAATAATTATGTATTTGAGTTAGGGAGTGACTTGACAAAGTCCTATGCAATACCAAGAGTTAAGTTCCCACTAATATTTTTAATTTTTCTTTTTCTACAAAGTGGAATAGTTCCACACAAGAAAAGTCAAGGGTATAACAATGTGGTGACTCACCTGATACCTTGCAGAGATGTGATTTGAACTTCCATATTCCCATTTCTCATGTTGTAACAGCTACCCTTCTGTTGAACTAGCTGTTTCTCTCAGATTAAAATTTGTGACACCCTCACAGAAAGCAGAAACATTTTTCAGCGCACCATCCTTTGAAATGTATGCTTCTTTTAAGAGCAGCTTTGAAAAATCAGCATTATTAAATCAGTTTCATACACAAATATTTTTGTCATGTTTCAGAAGGTTTTTGGTTTGGTTCCCTTTCTATGCAATGTAAAAATAACATCTGTGAAGGGATGCACTTTTTATAGTCTTTCACAAGTGCTGGACTAGACTGGCAGTCCCACTGCCCCTCTTCTTCACTGCCCCTATGAGAATGCCCTGCCAGCATTCAAAGTCATTCCAAGGTGGGTGCTAATGAAAAGCAGCAAAGCCTACGCTGGATCCTCATCCTCCAGGAAGAAGAGCAGTTACACTGACTGAGAGAGATGGAGAACTTGTGCCAACCCAAAGGAACAGCAGAGAGCTCAAGAGAAACACAGAAATGTGGTTTGTAGTTTTTTGCTTTGTCTTCCCTCTCCAATTCTCCCCCTCCAAGTGTATTGCTTGTAAAACTGCATGAAGAGAATGCAGCTTAAGATTTGAGGTCAATTAGTGTCCATTTGTATAAGCCCAGAACTCCTGCAAACCTACCCTAAAGAGTCCCCCAAATAACTTCTCTTCCTTCTCATTCCTCTCCAGGCCTGCACAACTGCTTCTCAGGTGAAATACAGTAAGTGGTTAACTCAGGACGAATGCTTGAAGTGACCCTGCACCATTCCAGAATCAGCAGAATAAAATTATATTGGATACTAAGCTTATTTTAGATCTATATAATCAAATACTTCATGTTTAAAAATGCTGCCTATGCATTAAAACACTACTTAGAGCACACAGTTGCTTTTTTAGTTATTCTATTTTACAAAAAAATATTTTAAAATACTTCTATCTATGTGAAAAATACAGCACCAACAGCTGGGGTCCAGCACGGTATCAGATTTACTGGTGGAATAAAGACCTATCAATACTTTAGAATAGAAGGGCCAGCCTCCTGAAATGCAGGTAGCCTTCACAAGGTGTCATCACATTAACCCTCCACCCACTGCTTGGAGCTATGATGTGAACACAAACAGGGGAGGCTCACATTTGTGTCTCACACCTGTTCTAAGGTCTCCCTAAACTGAAAACACAGCTGGTCACACTGTGCAACTTTCACCAACTGACAAGGCTGGCATCCCTAGATGTAACAGAGAAATTCAATGAGGTTTCAGTATGTCACGCTAATAGAGCTGAAACAGAGCTACAAAGGTTGTCAGTGACGTTATCCTACTGACTCCTCACCCTGGACATATAAATGGCTCCTGAAGAACAGGACTTATCTGAGCATTAAGTTGAACAGGGTTTAAATAGCGTAATTAAAGATAATATGAATCTATTCATGCTAAATATGCTGAAATACTTCAGATACTAGAATAAATACAGTCTAATCTCTGGGGAAGGATTAGTGTGATAAAGATGACTACAATTCCACTGTTTAATTTTGTCATGTAGATGTTCCCTGTAGACACTGCAGAGAGATATTTTTTCTAAAATAGAAAATTAAGTTCTCTTTTGAAGGCAGGCAAATTTGAAGCTTAAGAAAACAAAATCTTATTCAGCCTTATGAAAACAGAAGGCTAAAAGCACCAAATGTAAAATGGTATTGAATAGCATTCACACTCATCCAATTTAATGAGGTTTTGGACTCTTGATGTCAGCTGTAGTGCTAGTGGCTGGGGTGGTAATTCACAACCTATGTACTGAACTATGAAATCATAAGCTATAACTTCTGTAATGTCTTTAATATAGGTAAATAATTGTTGCTTTTTGAATTATGTACATTAAAAACAAAGTAACACAAAGATTTCTTTTAAATGGTGAGCAAGGTCGTGTTCTAAACAGTAGCTCAAAAGCTATGAGAATAAAGGATGTATAAATTGATTTTTGAAATTTATTCAACTCAGATCAGAGTATTTTGGTAATGGTCGAATATTTAGTAATACCAACTTCTAAACTAAATAATTGCTGAGACTTATGATAAGAAAAATCACCAGATGGTAAACTGGTGATAAGCTTTGTAAAGACAATTGACATAAATATACCTCAAGCATAGTAATTTTCATTGGATTTGCCATAGAGTGCAGATATGGACCTACTTACATTAAAGTTAGTTAAAAGGTAAACTTATCTTACAGATCACCAAAGACCTGCTGGGTGTGATGCACATATGCAACATACAATTAGAATAGGATCTATACTGCTGAAAAAACAAACAAATCCTAAATAAATTCCTTCAGGTGTGTAATTAAGAAAGTAAGAAATTTTAATTTATACAAAAATATGACTGAACTACATACAGTGGTGTTAAAAAAATACTATGCCTGGATTACTAATTCTCCCTGTCTGACCCTGCACTTCTGCAGTCAATCAAATCAGAACTGAGACTTACAGGAATGCAGAAATGCTAAAATTCAGTGAGAGATCTCTATATTTGTTTGCTTTTCCTAGAAGCAGTACTCTGTACTGGTGATGCCGAGACATTAAAAACCAAACTAATTTCTCAAAAATATAGGAAAAGACTACACTTGGACAAACACCAAGCTGTAAAATTTTGGTTCAGCAGGCTTTATTTCTGAGAAATCATTCAATGAACTTGAGAGGCTTTTATAAAACTTTAACTTCAGACAGCCACTGTCATAATATTGTAGCTACATTATGCTAAGTTTTAAACATACTATGTTGTGTGAAAAATATGAATAGTTTACGTCTCATTACAGGGAAAAAATAACCCTGACTTAAGTCATAAAGCTGAATGAAGACGAGAGCAAACAAGTCCAACCATGGGATATGCATAGAATTTACACTGGTCCCAAAAATGACATTGAGAATAGTCTTTATATTCTGCTCTACCAAAGAACTAATAAAATGTAATTTACAAGACCTGTTTAATTATATCTTACTTTACTTTAAGGAATAAAGAAAATACTGATAGATACCAGGGACAACAAATATAAGTACTCTATTTCTATATGAACTATGCTTATTGCAGTGTAGTCAAACTCACACATAATATATTATTTACCATTTATATTATTAATTAACAGGTCTGACAAATTCTTCTTACATTATACTGACCCTAAGTGGTATTTAATCTACAATATATATTGTATACAGCACATACAAGAATAGAAAAACATTACCCATCATTTTTGGTTGTTTTTTTAGAGAACAATACAACTTTGTAAAATGAATACTGGTCGGGAGATTACCAGAAATTTTGTCCTATTTTTTTCTGCGTGAGGGAATGGGAACATTTTTGGTATTTTCATGAGGTCACCGGAAACACTACAGCAGTGAATATAAATAAGTCTTCATTAGGTGACTGCTGCTTTGTGGTCATTACTTGGGAATGGTTCTGGATTATTATCTTATTTTTTTTGGCTCTAATTTAAAGATACCTTCTTCAGTTGGTGGAAAAATAATGCTCCTTCTTTAGTTCTAAGAAGAGCAGCCTAAGGCTGGAATGTTCTAAAGAAACTCAAGCTTTTGTAAAATGATGTCATATGCCAACTGTGCCAGGCAAATGTTTAGTAATAGCTAAAGCATTCTATAATTAAAACAAGTCCCTTCTTAAAAGAGACTGAAAGTGATCAAAGCTCTTTTGTCTGTTGAGACACTTGATAGATGTGAAAAGAGTTTTGCTTACAGTGGGGATGGTGCAGTGGTTTCTGTCTCCATCTTAAGCAGCAATAGAGTGCATCCTGAACCATCCCTACTTGCAAAGAAACTAATAAAAGTAATACAGCAAAATGAATGAAACAAAAGGGGCACTCAACAAAAATAGACAGGCGTTTCTTGTCCCTGCAAGACAGAGTGGAACCTTAAGTATCTGAAACTATTATTTAAGAGTTGCAAGGCAATAAAGCAGAGATATTTAGATAGTACTGCCTACAATTTGTGTACTAAAGCTAACGGGACCATTTGATACCAGCAGTCACTTGATTACAGCATGTGGTCCATGACTATTCCTTTACACTATCATGTTTCCACATTTACCAACAAACAGTACACATCAGAAAATACTTTGAAAATAAAGTATTTCATTGATTGAAACACATTTCTCAGTTTGCCTCTGACCTTGTTCCTGCTCTATGCCCTAAATTACCTTAAAAGGTTGCATAGCTATTCAAATGTAACATTTCTAAGGAAGAAGAGTTTCTCATTTAAATGCACTTCAGTACAATTTTTATATGCCAAATTTGTTTTTTCCTCTTACACTTGCAGAGGTACAAATAAAACAGGAGGCAGAAAGTTCTAAAAACCAGTCCCAGCCACATTTGCAAGAGACATATCTGGAAACTTTAAATTGAAGCTTTTTCGCCTGTCATTTCCCTTGCACAAAAATCAAACATTACTGTACCTACCACATTAAGCACACTTTTAAAAAATTCCATCTGCCTGACCCAGAGTGGCAGAGGAAAAGGGTGCATACCAGCATTAACAGGGAAATTACACTCCAATTCAGAATAATGGTTTGAAAGAAGCTAGTTAATGCTGAACTCTATCCTGGGCATTTGCTACTGGAACTGAAGCTTCTTCATAAGAAGACATGAACATAAGCCTACTTCTTTCCACCACACAGTATCAGATCAAAAATAAGTCTGACACAACCCTTTGAGAAGGTGAGTAGATTCCATGCTCACACTTATGTTCAAGATGCAAGAAATTATTTCCTTGCAAAAGTTGGTACCCTTGTTAAAAGCTGAATTTGGAAATCTTTGACTTCCTAGTTTTTAACTAATTCTTCAGTTCACAATTTTGCTGCAACAGCCAAACTCTTCCCACTTTTCTCATCAAATGCCCAATGAAAATGCTAATGTAAGCTAATGTAAACATTGCATTTATATGACTCAAATTTATCTGGGACAAATTAATATCATAATGCAATTTTCATTAAAAAACATAACATGTAATTTCAGGTGCAGGTTCTTCATTCCTATGCTATTTGAAGAGCAGTGTAAAATGTGAGGTGTTATGCAAAGTAATACATGTATGTTCCATCTTTCTGACCCAAGTAATATTTGTTTTGAGTTGACTCTTGCAGTAAAACTAAATCAAGTGTTTCATTATAATTTTAAAAGACTTCAGACATGTTCTCCCTGAGGGAAACAAAACAACTGATTCATGAATCATGAACAAGAATTTTCCAGATTAAAAAAAAACTTCCAAATTGATCTACTTATGTTCCATCTGCAAAGTGTAATCATTCAAGGTAAAAACCACAATGTGCATCTTCAGATTTTTTTTCTTTAGCCTACCTGCACTCTCTACCCTTTCCCATTATAAATTACCTACAATCACACATGATTTCGTTTCTCCATTCAAAACTGCTCCTTTTTTCTGATAATCAGCGCTACACATAACAGACCATACTCTTCCAAATAATTTTTTATATCTCATTTCCTAGCCCATATTTGACTTTAGAAAAAACAATCAACCAATCAAACCAAACATAGGAAAAACATCACTTTATACAGAGAAGCCTTCTGAAAGCAGGCCATTTAGGGTGTTTCTACACATACCATATTTTCCCAGATGTTTTCTGCCCACTAATGCAATTTACCCTAAGAAGGAATTTGATCTGTCTCTAAAAAGCTTCATCACTAAAGGCAAGCCTAATGATGCCTGACTTCCTAGAACTGTTTTGAAAAGTTTTCTTTCTTTTTTTTTTTTCTACTTGTCTTAAATCAGGGTTAATGCTCATTCCTTGTAGTTCTCAAAAAGGTCTAATTTCTAGAAAAGAAACATTAATGGATTACTAAATTCTTAAGTCTTTTCTTTGCAATTCCTAATGTAATATCATTTGATTGAGCTAGGGTTTATTTCTGTCATCTCTTCTTGCACTCATCATGTGGATGAGATGGGGCATGCAGCTGCACATGTTTTCCTCTCATGCAACCTGTGTTAAGTGGAAAGAGTGACCACAAGGGCTTGTTAGCTGTGTATCTTCAACCAGCTGGATTTGTGAGGGAGAAAAGTAGGTCTTCACCTAGTGGTCTTAGTTCCAATTTTTGCATCTATAACAATAGCCTTACCCAATGACCTTTTACCAAACCCAGAAATAATCCCAGTAAGATTACCATGAAATTGATACTTCTCATTGCATGATGTGTGAAGTTTTAATAATGGTACTCTTAGAAGGTCATAACAAAGTAAATCTGAAGCCAGAAACATGCTAAATAAGATACACAATGGAAATATTAAATCAAAGCACTTTCTAAAGAAGCAAGAGAAGTAGTTTTGTCTCTCCATAGGTGTCATCCCAGGGAACTGTGATCTCATAGAATAAAAACTACAGATATATTTAAAAAAAAAAAAAAAAAAGAAGGCGGCAAGCTGGATTCTATTGCTGGATTCTATTGCGGGATAGCACAGAAGAAAACAAAGGGGAATAATGTTTCTTATCAAAGGACGGGGGGAGCTTGCCTGAATCTGAAAGATCCACAGGGGACTGTAAGGCAGGGAAACTACATCCCTGTAATCTCTACCAATTTAGAATTTTTAAATGTCACTTCTGTAGAGATCATATGAAGATCCCAATCATTGTCCTACTCTCAAGAAATCCAGCAAGAGTTCTTCCTCTCTTTTGTCTAAACTTGCTATGAAACAATCAGAAGTTAAATCAAAGCAGTTCATCTATTCATTATAATTGATAACAAGAAATACTAATACTTATGGCAGACTGGCACTGTTAAGAAATTACAAGTGAAAGCCTCCCACTGGGGCTCCAAGTTCCTGCATTCTTTTGAAATGCCTGCATACTTGCCATCTCCCTACCAAAAATATCATGATGATACAATGGAAAGTTGATACAATAATAATAAGGCATTCAAAAAATGCCTTTGGGAAATTACTTCAGTACTGATGAATGAAATCCATAAATAAAATGTTAATCCCGTTACACAACATGGTGAATTCCCAGCAACTCTACATTTGGTGCTGAAGAAGGAACAATCCAAGCATTATCAAGAACTAACGTAATTCAGGATAAGTAAAAATGCTCCAGGCTAATATTTTATACTGTACTAACTTCATTCATCGTGTTACACAATTTGGTATCACTTAAATTTACAGACAAATCAGTACTTCAATGTGTCCAGAAAATATTGTCTTCTTATAGTTACTGAAACATCTATTCCTGAAAACAAAGAAAAGACAGCACCTTTTCCCCATAGGAAAAAGCTGCAGAGTTTGAAACATGCTTATTCTGGCAAACATACCTGCTCTAAAAGGGCAATTAAACACCTTCCTTTGAAATAAAGTCTCATTTCAACAAATATACTTACTCTGGTCAAAACCAATCAGAACAAGAAACAGGTTTTAAGGCTCCAACTTGATCTCAGATCAGTCAAAATATGTTCAGTTCTCCAGAAAAAGCAGATTCTGTGCTACTGGGAACATAGTAACATTTATAGTTTAACAAACTACTTCCACAATTCCAGAACTTATATATCTACTGAATCTGGTAGCTTCTGCTTAGGGGTGAACTTGACCTGCTAAATCAGAGACTACGGCAGTAAATATAGTGATATATTTGTAAAAGAGAAATTTTCACATGAAAGATAAAACATATTTGAAATTTATTTTCTCCTGCTCTCCAGCAACCTACATAACAATACAGGAAGGACAGGTATATCCCAAGTACATCTACCAATAGGGAACAAAAGCTACATAATATACTAAGTCTTTCATGATGTATCCATTCCTTCATTCCCCAGGACAATTTTTATGTTTATTTCTAAAATAAAATAAACATATATCTTATCAACATGTACTTAATCACTATATTGTAGTAGTGAGTAGAATCAAACTTCAAGAAGTGCCTTGTTAAAGTGTGGTAGAAAGAGTGGTAAAGGAAGCACAACCTCCCCATGGAAGCTGATGTAAAAGCACAGACTAGTATTTTAATTTACTGGGAGCTGTATTGGTCTGCCTCTGCATTTCTGTTAACAAAAGAGACATTTTTATGTGGATGGCTTACCAGCATTTTAACTATCATATTTTAATCCAGTGTGGCAGGGACAGTCTTGCTCCCTAGAGCTGGCCTGGTGCCTAGCTCAATGGGATCCTTGATCCATGACTCTGGGTACTAGAAACTGTAATACACAAGTAATAAATAACAATAAATAACAATGGATGATCCGAAACACCAGCTCACATCAGTGCGGTGTGTATATTAACATTTCTACATTTTTTCCCACCAGTAGAGCTGAAATTGAGCCAGTAATTGTGGGAAATTTTAGGAAAGTATGTCAAATGTAGACAAGATAATAGTGTCTGTCGCCCTTTTTTTTTTTTTAAATGGCATTGTGGGGTGCCATTTTTATTGTCTATCAATGACTTCCAGATTGTTTACTTAGTCCACAAATAAAAATTAAAAGGATTTTGAAAGTGAGCGGTTAGGAAAAGTCACAGAAAACGGGAAAAGCACCAGAGAGTTTCTTTAAAATGTGAGTAGTGTCAAACTTCAAAATACAAAACTGGAGTATTCCTGACAATAAATATTCAATAAATTTATGAAAATAATCCAAAACACTTTGACAATTCCCATTGTCTTGTAAAACAATAAGCAGCCACCCAAGAAGCAAGCCAAAATAGTTTGTTTTGTAGCTGTAGGACCTTTTGTTCTATCATTTAAACTGATGGACCATCCACAGCCAACTTATTTAACAAGAGGATCAAGGAAATTACTTCAGAAATTTCAAACAGTAATTTATGCTACTTACACTTGTGTGTTTACTGAAGCCCAGATGGTGTATTATCAGAGCTATACTTAGGACAAGTTTTATGCTAAGCTTTGCACTGATGCTCATTCGAAGATTTTATAGTCATCTTTATCCTATATCAGAAACAAAGCCTGAATTATGACACAGGCACAGAAGCACATTTTTCTTTTCAATTGTACTGAACTGGTTGTCTAAAGTAACCTGTTCTTTTTCTAAGATCACACCAAGGAGTACTAAAAATTTATTTTGCCTGCAACATGTCCAGATTTCATGACTTGGAACAAGGAACACAGTGTGGACTTTGGAACACAAAATGCAGAATGTACAGTGGGGCATTACTCACAGCCTGGCAAGGAGGGCTCTCAGAAAATAAATACAGTTGGCATTCTATATCACTCCAAGTGACACAACATTCTTGCAGTGTCCTGGGTTCTGGAAATGTAATCAATAGGGAGTATTTTTATTCGTGATTTGTGACAGGATCTCTGACAGATGTTCAAGTGCTATGATGGAAGCTGTATTTACTGTGGGTTGACCACAGTTTTTCCAAGAGTTTCACAAATACAGCTGCTATCCCATTTACCTATTTCAAAAAGAGGTATAAAAGGTCAATATGTTATGAAGAAGTAACTGTTTATTAGGAATTGGTAGAAATCGGGGCATATAACGCTGCAGTATCATAACATTTATTTCTTGCAATGAACTTTTAAATTTCAAATTTCAAAATGCAGTAACACTATTATTCAAACAGTGTAATATCATGAAAAAATAAATCTGACACATTCTTTTCTTCCCTTTCTGGAAAAAGTTTCTTCTTCCCTTGCACTTTCTCTAGATTTTACAGCTTTGGATCAGCTACCTGCAGCACTGCCAGACTTGAATTGTAAAACTAAACATATTTATACTGAAAAGTACAAGACTAACAGGTAATTTAAATGAGGCATGAGAGGATATACCACATTTACATTTAAAAATATTAGCATATGCCCTTGCATGCATTTGCTTATCTGGAAAGTAGTGTAGGTAGTAATGTTTCTTTCACAGGCCTTTAAAGAAGAATTGAAACTCATAAAGTAATAGAAACCCCTAAAAATAGTTATGCTATAAATGCAAATCATATTTTGTCATCCACCTTCATTCAGAACAGGTTCGTTTCATGCTTTACTGTTTTAGGAAGATAGGACAGAGAAACACATTGCATAAAAGTCTTTGAACTATAACATGCTTAGTGAAAAACTAATATTTAAGTGATGCGGAAGTTGCTAGGCTTTTTAGACTAATTAATCTTACAATATTTGGCTGGTTTTTTGGTCATCTTTGCAATGAAAAATCAGTAGAGGACAGAGGACAGAAACTGCTTTTTCACCTTTGATGGAAAACAGCAATCATTGTACTCTAAAAGGCATGGAAAAGGGTCATGAATAGATTCTGGAATTTTTCTTCCATTTTCAAAAATTGTGATATAGGACCGACTGTGAACGTGAGTAAAGTCAAAAAAAGCTGTGATATGAAACCTGGAAAACTTCGATGAATTCACCATCTGAAATTGCATAGTAGATTTCATTTCCAATAGGATGCCAGAGCTATCCACTGGGATTAAAGGTTTCCAAGGAAAAAGAGAAAATAAAAAAACCAGTCACCCCAAATGAACAGAAGGACATGGAGTGCACAGTGTAAAAAACCAAGTGGCTTATGGGGCAAGAAGCTGCTACTGCTATATGCAGAAGTATGTCCCCATCAGGCTTTCAATCTGATTTCTGTATGGTTTGCCTCACTAACCTGTTCTACTCAGAGAAGAAAACAGACCATGTAGAAAAGAGTTTTTATAGAAAACTTATTTAACTTTGTGCTTTCTGTAAAGCATGACAAAGGCTCTATATTTGCAAGGAGAAGGCAGCATATCACCGAATATGTAAAATAAATCAGATTTTATCCAGGAAGCAGATTCCTTTTCACAGGAAGGCATGAAAACAATGTCAAAGACAGTAGGAATACTTAACACCTGAAGATAAATGAGTGCTTAAGAGTTTTGTTGTATTGGGGCCAGAAATAGGACAAGATGACCTTGGAAATTATGTTATAAACAGGCTTTAGTGACATAGAACAAATACACAAATTAAACCCCACATTTTCAGAGATAGGGACATTAAAAAAAGCCCTTTACAACTATGTTGCAGCTGGAGATAAGAAGGCCTGCAGTAATTTGTTGACATTGCATGAATTTTTTGACAAATTACTCAAAAAAATCAGGGACTAAATGACAGAAACAGATATGCATCTCCCAGGAGCAGAAGAAAAGTTGTGTAAAAATTATGATCAGCCAGCACGCCAACTTTGGGCATCTCAGTTTATGACTGACAAAACTGCAGAATATACAAGCAAGCTCTAATCTCAAACCTCCATAAGCAGACAGCAAGGCAGGAAAGGAGTATAAAATACACCAAAAACTTTCTCAAACCAGTGGGAATACTGATGATGCAAAGTGTAGCACCCATATTATTTATTTAGATGAATGAAAGATATTATTTAAAAATAAACCAAACATACCAAAAAATCTAAGAGGTCTCAGCAGCAGGCAAGCTAATAGAAATACTCAGTATACTCAGGGGCACAATACAGGAATACAGTATTTCTTGTAGAGGAGGTAATTACTAGAAAACAACAAGGCAGTAATGACTGGATTTAGGAAACAGCTGTATCCGATTTGCATGGGTCCTTGTCAGGGCCTTATCTTCTACAGTTGGCACAGCAACTTGCCAAAATAAAAAGTTTCTTTATTATAAAAATAATAATTAAAAAAGAAATAAAATATATAGGTAGCAAGGAGACAGTAACACACAGGAAAATATTTTAAAAACCAAACAAACCAACTGAACACAAATAAATTAGCACAAATCTAAAACAAAAGACAAACAAACCCAAATCTTAGCATACATTTTCAGTCTGGAAGCTAATGCGATGGAAGAATCCCTCTGCAGTACCATCCTTGTCTTTTACCTCAACCTGAGATGCACAAACTGCATTTCCCTCAGTTTCCCTGGTTGAGCTTTATGGATAAAAAGCTCCCAAGTAAAAAAAGACCAATGATTTGTATACCCTGTTATCCTGTCTTCAACTCTGGGCCCTCCCAGCTGACTTAGTAAGAGGTACAGTAAAATCTACTCAGTAGGTGGACTTAGGAAGGGCTGTCCCAACGTGAAAAAGTTTTCTCCTGACCTCAGACAGCAAAGGCTGGCTTATCCTCCTCTAAACACAAGTGATATAGTGATACTGATCCCTTTCAAAACATTGTTTCTAACTTATTATTGAAGCTCTGTATATTCTTGTAAAGGACATAAATAGCTGATAGTTTTTGGATCCTCATCTTTTAAAAGTACAAAAGTTCCAAAAAGTGTGGTTTGGTGTTTTTTTTGTTTTGGTGGTTTTTTGTTTTGGTTTGATTTTTTTCCCCCATCCGTTTGTTTTGTTTTCCAAACCATGGTGCCCAGAAATCCCCCTAAATCGTTTTTTTTTATGCAACAGGGAGACATCCCAGCTTCATTCAAAGGACCAAGCAAGGGTACAGAGAGCAGCTGACCTATTTCAGCAAAGGTCTCAGCTGTCCTACTCTGTGAGAAGCCCATACCCAGCCATTTTCCGTAGTTGTTTCTGACTGAGGAACCTAGGAGAGAAAAATCAGCTGATAAATTGCCAGTTTATCACCACTAAAGTGTTCCAGTGCTTGTTTTAAGCTAACTCAGGTACTTCAGCATTTACTTTACAGCAGAGGCAGACCCTTTGTAATTTCTCAATTTTTTTTTCATATGAACTCTTGCTTAATTCCTTCTTCCCTGCATATAAATAAAAGCTGGGAAATAAGTACGATAGTTCTAGGGGGAGTTCTATACTTCTGACAGTATCTTTTTAGTGGGATAAACACTGATCACTTTATTTTTTAATTTGTCGACCTAATCATTTGCAGATTCAAAAGTAACATTTTGTTTTCCGCATCATAGCTACTTGGTTTCATCTCTGTGCCTCTGAGGGAAGTAAGCATGTTTTCAAAGGCCTTTTGAAAGTCCTAATTGATTTTATTACCACGTAGGTTTTGTTGTGTCCTGTCCTGTCCCCCATTATTATACACTTATTTATCTCCTGCTCTTCACTATGTTTCATAGTACGTATCCTAAGGAAAAAAAATGCTTCAGAACGTCATTGTACTAATCCCTTGGATTAATATCACTAAGGTGAATGCAGGTTCTTTGTACTTTAAAAAAGATCATTAGCAAAGACTCTTTGCTGCCCAAAACCTTACATTGTAGAAATTAATGTTGTGCACAGCCATGTGTACATACCTCCTATCATGGCTGTAAAAAGAGAAATCTTTGCTACATTTAATAACAACACTGAAATATGTAATATTTCCTTCAACACAAGCACCACCTAACTGTAAATCTATACACTTACTACTCCTAGCCTGCCTCTACATCAAGGGGGTATTTTAATACATTCTTAATATTTCTATGGCTCCACAGCACTCTGTGCAACCACCCACATGAAATATTACTGGCATGCTGCAGTTCAGGAAGCAGCAGTAGATTTCCACTGACAAACATCCAGGTCCACAGGCCAAGGTGCTGGCAGCAGGGATATGCTGCTATGAGGAACAGGTGAACCACCTTCCCAAAAGCCTCTTCACAACCAAACGGCAGGTTTACTTTTCCAACTGCTAACATTTGTTTAGATTTTTCTCATGGTAGTTGTCACAGTTCCTAAAAATCCCTGGATCAATTATGGTTCGCAATTACCTATGTAAATCGACATTTCACCGTGTCGGTTTTGTCACAAATCAACTACTACACCGCGTTTTATGCATGCGGGCTAGAGAGCAGCCGAGGCAGCTGTGCTCCTCCATCAGTAGGAAATTACCTGAGGGGAGCAACATAACTTTCTGCTCTATGTCTGCAGAGTATCTGCTACACGTCTGTTGATGAGTGTGGGAGGTGCAGGTGTCCAGGTGCTGGTGGAGGTTGCAGGGGTGTCCATGAGGAGATGCGAGGCCAGGCTGTCCCTGAGCCCTGGGCAGAGAGGGGTGAGGGGAAATGGGGAAGAAAAGTCCCTGCCAACCCCGAGGGCAGAGCAGGAGGAGGGGCTCTAAGAGGGGCTCCAGATTCCCCTGGTAAGCCCTGCCAAAGCAGGGAAACAGCGAGAGAGGGCAGGAGCAGCCAAGAAGGGCTGGTACAGACTGACCACAGCACCCTGTTCCCCGTTCCCCGGTACCCTTCAGTAAATGATCTCCCTGTCTTTATCGTGGCCCTCAAGCCCTTCTTTTTTCCCCTCATCCCATCCTGTGTAAGAGGAGGAGTGGGAATGCGGCTGGGTGAGCATCTAGCAGGCAGCCCATCTGCAATGAGAAAGTGCTGTGTACTTGCAGTGCCTGGTGCAATCTTAATTCCATTTTTACACTTAGTCACTGTAACGTAAGGTATTTGATAGCTCTGGTTTTAGAGGTGTGCTGAACTCTAGAGAATTAATGCCAAAATGTTCAGAGAATATGTATCTTAGGTAGAATGACTGACACAGTGAATTTGTACAAACCTGAATAGCAACGATTCACAGCTAAGTAGGTAAGACCGATTTCATGTAGGAAACCTGTGACTTTACCTCTCACAGTGGCACAGACATGTGAAGATTAAACACAAGTAAAAGCAAGACAGGGACCTGTCTCACTAGAATGTAAAATATTACTTTTCACAGGCTTTGCAATTAAAATGTAGTAAACAAATGAAGAGAATTTCCTTTGGTAGGCAACAAATTCAATCTCTGCAGGGGCAGAATATAAAGCAACACTCCAACTAACAATTTCATTTTAACTTGTGTCTGTGCTGTTTTTCATTTAATTAATTGAAGAACTTCCATCAGCTTAAATGGTACCAGGATTAGACCCTTGAGAGAGTGAGTGTTTTTGAAGCACTTCAAGCAATGAAAATTGTTGCAATATTCAATAATTTATTACGACATTTTTTGTTAGTTTCTCCACCACTACCATTGGACTCTGTTAATCATTTCTCAATCCTTTCATGAGTGAAAACAGCAAAAATTAAGGATGTATTTTTTAAAAATCAATTTTGTTAAGTCATCATCATGGCTGGGCTTTGTGAACGAAGATTTGATATGTTGTTAAGTAGAGAACAATAATTCATATGGATCAAACTTTTAAAGACTGATATTAGCAGGCATTTTCACAGGGATTATAAATGAGCTGTATTTAAAATTATCACAAAGATGCACAGAATTTTATTTTATTTTAGAGAAGTTTCTAAGAGGAAAAAAAACCCAAACCCAACAGTTAATTAAATTATGGCTGTGCATTTATGGCATTTATATATAGCTGACAGTTAACAGAATTTGCATCTTCCTGAATAAATGCCAAGAAAGTAAGTGATTCTGTAAACCCACTTATACACAGATTTGCTAAAGTGCCATGTAAAAAGCTTTTATTAAAAAAGATTGAAATTGCTCATATCCTAAAATAACTTTAGCACATGATGTAAAATATACTATAGTCAGTCTCATTTTTTTGAATTTCAGAAGGTAATTAGGCCCCCATTCTTGGAACAAGAACTCTGCTATTATGATTACCAGTGAACTATAAAATTTTCTCTTCACAGATTTCTATTTTGTCAGAGATCATCCAGGAAATATTAGTGTTAGAGAATAACTGCACATAGAAGAACATTTTTTAGAGGCTGATTTGTCCACCTATATTAAAAAGACAATTCTTTATACTTTTGTGTGCAGGCTGATGCTGGAATCAATAACATTAAGGTGTGCTTTGATCTGGGCACAGATAAAAGGAGGGCAAAACTCACAAATCACAAATTTTCCATAAATATAGTTTCAGCTTGACACTTTTCACAAATTCAAACCAAACTAGGAAAAAAGATTTGTTCAGCAATAAGTTTAACCAGTTATCTAAAATGAAATACAAGCATTTTTCATTTGTGAAAGGACACATGAACCCAACATCTCCAGCACTGCTCTCTGGATATTCTAGTGAAAGCATGGGGGCTTCAATCTCCCTTATTCATCCTTTTGTACATTGTGGAAATACGTAAGTATGCATAAGTACAAAACTAGGCACAATAACTCATGTATGTGATGGCACTTCCTGGGTGAAGTTCACAACCACCAACATAAAGTGACTTTTTTTTAATCTCGATTTTTTTATATAATTTATATATATAGAAAGAAAATATTCTACAAACAGCACATTTTTGTTAAGACTTACTGAATATCTTCTTAATTTTCTGCTCAGTGAGACAAACACACTCTCACCCCCAAACTGAAGCCTTAGAAACACTTTATTAACTATTTTGATCATATAGTTGACCAAGGTATGGTAATAAAATTATTTAGAGAATGCTATTGATTAATCTCTCCATGGCTGAACACGCAGTAATGGAAAAAGTAGTTCAAACATAGACAGGAAAAAGCTTGAAATCTATTTATTTTTCTCCAATCAAGGGTAAACTGAAATGTTTAAAGATTACATTAATAATCTTGCCTCTTACTTTATAGCTTGTACTGACTTAGCCTTTGAAAATCATCCCATCTGGACACCTCACATAAAGCTCTGCTGGTAGTATGAGGCAAAGTTTGCAATGGGATTTCTCAGCAGACATCTTCTTGTGAAAGTATCATGAAGCAAACAAATAGAGAAGGCGGGGCCAGCCTGAAATCTTTTAATCCAGCTCCATTTGCCTGAATTCACACATACAAAATCGCTAGTGTCGGCCACATCAGAGCTGCGCCATTGAAAACTGAAAGCTAAAAACACTGTAAGCAAGAGCATTTGTACTTACTAAAATCACTCCAGAGAGCAGTGGACTTTGTATGCTGTGCTGGAAGACATGAAAAAGATTTTTCTTTTCTTAACGTTTTTATTGGAGCCTGTAGCACTAGGGTCAAGGCAGATATGCAATGCAACCCTTGACTAAGATTTTATTCACTGCTCACACACTGAACAGAAACAAATGTGCAGCTGCCAGTAGACCTCTAATTTTGTGATTTCTTAGTGGATTAGTTTTACCTCAGTTCAGCACAGCATGTACATTTATTTGGTACGGTTTGCTCCTTATTTACGTTTCTCATGACCATCTAGACAAGCCCAGATATTGTTTCCATAGCTACCATCTGTACATTACTAAAACTCTCCCCTGACCCAGGCATGAATTCCTACAAACGCTTCTTTTCAACAGCTTTGCACTTTCAAGTGACAGATTTTCATTGGTTCTTCCAGATTCAGAAAACCTGACTTTCAACATACACTCATGGAGTTTTGATGGCCAGATATCGCAGCTTACATAGAATGTTGCCACTTCCGTTGAGTTAAAAAGAAGTAGCAAAAAACTGTAAGAAATGAAGTCTTTTCCCAGTCTAATCAAGCTTTGTATGTAACAAGGACTTCATGAACTCTTACATTTCAGAAGCTGGGAAAAGAGGCAGCACAAATGAGTCCAGAGAACCCCAAATATCTGATTCAGGAATAATAGTTGATCAGGCAACACATGGGGTATCATAGACTTTACTACTTAAAACTGAAAGGAAGTCCTATGTTAAATTGTGTGCTGTACCAGCAAAATTATCATTGGATACAAACAGGTTCAAAAAAGTCACCTCTCCAAAGATTTCAAGATGAGAGCACAGGGTAGCCAATCTTTGTTTGGAAACAGGGCAGCATTTGTGACACCTAAACTGTTTCATTGCACCTCGGGCCACAATCCAAAGCTACTAAATTATGACCACAAACCACATATAATTACAACACATCTAGGAGATTGTGTCATAGCAAGAGTCTATTTTTGAATAGAATACATGAAGTATTGAAAGAGACATAAATGACCTTTGTATTTTCTAAGTATGTCTTTAATGGCTTACCAGTTATATCTACAGCTATCACACAAGAATGTAGCAATACAGAGTATATCACATAATCAAGATTCATTTTACTTAATGCCAGAAAAAAACTCCAAACAATAATGCATTCTTTCAGCAAAACTTTTCATTCACATGAATCTTACATAAATCTCTGAATATTGTGTCTTAAAAACGTTTTAGTTCCAAATTTTCAAACCCTTACAATTTTTATTACAACAAAATACATGAATTAAATACAGGAAAAGAAACTGCATCCAAAGAAGACCTCTGCTAATGCAAGATGATTGTGTAATCCCTTTCAGAAAGCCATTCAGTCTTTACCTCAGAGTTGGGTTTGGCCTGAGTCTTGCTGCTAACATTAAAATGCAATTCCAGAACACTATTAGCAAAATATTCTTACCATCAGAGGAACATTTTCCACCCTAAATTTAGTCAGTTAATATCCTTTATTTCTGGCTCAGCACTGTCCTTTAGCTTAAGCACCCCTTCTCTGACCCTAGAATTCATCTCTGCTATGCTTTTATACAGATCCATTACACATTTTCCTCTAGTCTTCAATTTATGAGGCTAAACATCAACCTCTCTAGTTTCTTCCCTATGGCTGCTTTTTGATCCCCACATCCATCCTGATCAAAACAATGGAGTTTTTGATTGCAACAATCCAATAATATTGTAATTAAGACCAAGCTATTAATGAAGAAATGTTTACGTGTAGGCTCCTGAAACTCCATTTGGACAGCAGGAGGTCCAAAACTGAAAAATACACAAACTGATCCTAAGTTGAATAGAACTTGCTGGGTGGGTTTTGCTGAATTTTAGAATGAAACAATAGTGTTGCACCCCGTTTTGCACAATCTTTACCACAAAAAAAAAAAAAAAAAAAAAAAACCAGCACAAAACACCACAAAAACAAACAAACAAACCAAAAAAATCCCTTATCTTAATTTTTTATTATTAAATTTACTTTAATATTGAAAACATCTTTATTTTTCATTGATGGAAAATTATTATAATTTACAGACTTTCTACAAACTTGAGAAAAGACAAGAAATGAGGGGTGTATTTTCTATAGTTCATGGACTCTCTACTGCAATGTTTCCAGCATCTGAATTAGGTTACTGTACCAAGGAGAGGGTTGTCAAAAAAAGAAAAAGGCAGTGAGGGGTAATCTTGCATTGAAGTCTGTTGGTTTGGCTTTGTGTTGAAGCTCTTCTTAACACCTTACCGGAATTCCATCTATTTTCATGTGACATTCTTGCACACATCAAGCCTATATTATTAAATTTTCCCCTGGATGATGTAAAGCTATAGTTTTATAACAGGTTTCACAGAATATTCTGAGTTAGAAAGGACCCACAAGGATCATCAAGTCCAACTTTGAAGTGAGTGGCCCATACAGGGATCAAAGCAGTGACCTTGGTGTTATTAGCACCATGCTCTGACGAACTGAGCTAATCTCAGGGTCACCTCACACAATGAAGAATATCCCAGAAACTAGACTCAAGATTTTCTCAGAATAACAGATAAATACTCTAGCATGGATGTATCTCCAAAGTTAAACCAGAAATATATACCTCCACCCTCTTCCGCTTATGAAGGAAGAGGATACATGACAGCTCTGTGCTGCCTGGCACAGTGTAAACTTGATATGTTGGGAAAGGACAATGTGATATTGTAAAACAGACACAACAGTACTCTGCTGAATGCAGTGGAAACAACGTGATTAAGACCATTTCAAGAAAGATATTACTTGCTCACTAGCTTTCTCCTTTGGTTTACCCTGCAAGCAACCTTCCTGGAGTTCTTTCTGAGTCACCATATTCTTCCTCTGCAGCTCATGGATGAGTCGAGCTGAAGGAGAAACCTAACACAGAGACGTAACCTGTGCTCCTCTAGAGTGCTGACAGTCTTTCTGTGGCTTCTTTAATACCTTTACTGATTATTCTTTGAGAAATTGCATTTAGAAGAAGCCACACAGAAAAAACCATCAAAGTGTAAAGAAAGGTGAAAGAGGAAAAGGACAAGAAAACTTTTAACAACTATAAGATTAGTAAAAAAGAGGTCTTGTCAGCCAGGAGTTTAAAACTAAAATCAAACAGAAGTAAAGCATGTTTGGAGGGGAGGGGGTTATTATATGTTTTGCTAAAACAGAAAAAAAACCTCACAAAAAACAAAAGCAAACAAACAAACAAAAAATAAAAGGAGTTTTATCATTGGACAAGTTTTACTATGGTTGGAGTAAATTTATTATTGTGGATTTTTTAATTTCAGACAAGTTTAAACTTTTTTTTTTTAGTGAACTCATCTGTTTTCATTTTGAAGTGACATTTTTGTTTTGAAAATTGCCAGTGTCCAATTAAAAAAGATGTTAAAGGCTTGAACAAATAAAACATTTTGCTTCTTTCCTGCTTCCCTTTCCCTCCTCCCACAGTTTAGCAAAAAAAAAAAAAAAATCCACCCAAGTTAATTTGAAACAAAACACTTCTCCAGTTTGGCTAAAAAAATGAAAACAAATTAGAACTGCATCAAATACAAGGTAAAGTGCTTTTTTTGTTTCTTTTTTTTAAAAAAAGGTCCTACAGGAAAAGAAGGCCTACCTTCTTCTTACTCTGCTCTCTAACTTTTCAGGGAAAAAACATAACCTAAATGCCATATCTTCACTACAGCTTATATGCAAAGCTACCAAATTTTTTTCAAGTCTAGAAGTGTTCAGAAGCAACTACTTTCATGGCTGAATATTCCCATGTAACACACATACACACTCTCTTCTTTCTTTCTTTCCCTCTCTTTTAGGATAAGAAAAGCAAGAGAGCAAGAAAAACTGTCTGCATGCTCATTTGTTTTTTTCTTGTATCTCTCACTTTTTCCCATGATAGTTGCACTGCAAAAAGGGAACCATCTCACGCTGTCTTCCAGCTGTCTGAAAGCTGAAATGCTGCTTGTGTTTTGTCACCACAAATTAACCCATCAAGTAACACATAATTGATCAAGCACAGAAAAAAAATCTTAACTGCAACTTTGCCCTTGTACCACTAGTTTCCTTTGTGTCTTTCAGTGATGATTAGTTTCTCAAAGTGTGGGCAATATTTTCTTTTGCAACCTAGAGACTGAAAAGGAATGGGAAACAAGTTAAACAGTCAACATATTTTATAATGTTATAATCTCTTACTACTTTTCTGCTTAGCGACTAATTTTCTTCATATGCACACCTACGTGCTTGAGTTGTGAAATTCAGCAGAAGACTTATATTGACTGTACTTCTCCATCATCTTTATAAAGTACCTGCCAACTGCCAGTTAGTAATTTCTTAACATTATGTCCACCTACTTAATTTATAAAATACAGAGTTATTTAGTGCTTGCATAAAGCAAGTGTAGGAGACTTTAGCTTAAAGTCTGACACACATGAAAACATCCTTGCTTCTCTCTACTCTTTTTCTAAGCCTGAAATTGAATTCAGGTCTGAATTTAGCTGTTACTTGATTTTAGGAATAAAGTTCTGCCCTGCCTTCCTCACTTTGTGGTAGAAAATTACCTTTTTGAATATTTTATACCAAATGTTTGCCTTATTAAAACTAAAAATATACAAAATAAAGAGGTAGCAAAAGTATGTTCTGACTGTGAACTTCGGGGATTTTTCTTTTATTTATATGTACATATCTATGTGCACATATGTATGCATAGGATATAACCCTAGATAAAATATTCTGATAACAATACACTTTGTCTTAATCCAAAGCACATATTGACCTCTTTCTGCATCCTACAAAGCTTTCTGTTAATGCCTTGGCAATAATGGGTGGCAAGTCAAGTACGGAGACAGGAGATCCCTTGCGTTACTGAGCTGAAAAGAGAATACAACATTTGTTCAGATGATCCTCATGTTCTATGTGATCTATTTAATGACTAATTTTTACCACCGTTGTGAAGAACATGAGGAACATGATGGCTTTGGCTAAATGCGGTTGAAATTTCTTGTTGGTGTACCTGCCTTTTAGCCTACTGCATATCTTTCTTCTTGAGACTTTATTTATCCTTTTCAGCTTCTATTTCTAATATGATTTCCTGCTGGCAAGAGCAGAATTCAACCACCAATTAGTTCTCTACAGTCAAACTTCGAAATCAATTTCTCAGAATAATTTAATTTTTTTTCTGCTAGTTTATTACAGAATAGCAATAGGTTAGCTGCTTTGCCAGAATCTACTACTGTAGGAAGTTCAGTGAAATTTGTTATATTGGAATTATTTTTCAGTGGCAGTATCCCTTATGTACTGCAAGCCCTTAAAAGAACAACTGATGTTTAAATTTAATGAGTATTTCTGGATTTCTATAGAGAAAACCTTTCAAAATGAAGCATCTCTTCAGAAGCCAGAAAAAAAAGTTGCCACCGACAATCATGGGAAATAAGTACAAGTAAGTACAAACTAGATAGCATTTGGATATGTGTAGAAAGAAATTAAATGCAACAAAGTAAACACATTCGGTGGATGTTAATTAATTATGACTTTTAAAAACTAATTATACTTCAAATCTGTCAATGAAGATCCTTTGTATAAATTTTATTTTATCATCTCTTTGGTTCGACTCAAGTCTTTGAGAAGTCAATATCTGTGGAAGCTGGATTCATGACTTAGGGCAAATGTTATCCATTTAAAAAGCAATTGGCTTCTTACCAAGAATGCCCTTGGCCACAAGGAAAGGATTCTGCAGAAAATAATATTATACCTCACAGCATCTCTCTGAAATGAACATTTCCACATCTGATTTTCAGTCAGAAATCAGATAGGTTCTTCAAGGTAGTACTGAATGCCCACTGGCATTCAGAGCATAAGTCTTATATACTCTACTTACAAAACTGTCCTTTCATTGCCTGAAACATTTCTATAGTGGACCAGATCTCTTACAATACAGTTTAACGTTCACATGTAATTTAGTACCAGGATTCTATTATTGTCACAGTATTCAACTCAGGAGAAACATGTGCAGAGCTGTATTGCCTGTGATATGCTGCAGAAGTCCCTTACTCTATTTTTGCCTTATCCTGTCCTACATCCAAAGCCCACTGAAATGAGGAAGAATGGTTTTTAACCTAAAAATGTTCAGTGATCCGTATTCAGACCAGTCCCACAAACACATGCATTGATGCACCTTGAGTGTCAGAGCAGTTCCTAGAAGAGGTAGAAGCAAACCACAGGTGTGAACTTCTCAAGCACTACTTACTCCAACACCTCTTAAACAGTATCTAGACTAACTTTTTAGGTTCAGAGTCTCCTCTATGCCAGTAGTTCTGTGCATACATGTGCATGCACAAACAGAAAAGACTCAGTTCAGTGTGTGCTAGAGCTAAGTTTCTATCCAACAGTAGAAAGTTCAGCTACTGGCAATGCTTTAGCCTCCCTAATAAATTATATTGCATAAACATTAGAATTTGAAGCCAATTCAAACTCCCACTACAGTTAGAAACACATTTCCACTTGCCATCAATTTTTTCTGTTTATCTACATCAGATACAGATTGGTTATCTATTACATCTACTATGAAGGCATCAATAAAAACTACATTACAAAGGAAAAGAAAACTTTAGGATAAATACTAAATTAATTTTTGTTCACCACATATTAAAGTTCTCATCACTCCCCTCAGAAAAGGAAGAGCAGGAGAACTTAAAATACATCATAACTATTTAAGAGATCTGTGAAGCAAATTAGCATATCCTACTAATGGTTATAAGGCATTGGAACCCTACACCGAAGTGGCTGAAAAATTCTGTCACATATGACGTTAGAACCACAGAATCATTTAAGTTGAAAAAAACCTTTAAGGTCATTGAGTCCCACTGTTAGCCCGTTACTGCCAGGTCCACACTAAATCAAGTCCCTAATCAAGTCCCTAATCAAGTGCCACACTTGCACCTATTTTAAATACCTCCAGGCATAGTGATTCAACTATTTCCCTAATCAGCCTATTCCAATGTTTGACAATATTGTGAGTGAGAAATTGTTTCCTAGTATCCAATCTAAACCTGGTGCAACTTGAGGCCATTTCCTCTCATCCTATCACTTGTTACTTGGGAGAAGAGACCGAACCCAATCTCACTTGAATCTCTTTTCAGATAGTTGTAGAGAATGATAAGGTCTCCCTTGAGATACCTCTTCTCCAGACTAAACAATCCCAACTCCCTCAGACACTTCTTGGAGTGCAGGGTAAAAAACTAAACAAAGGATTCAAGGTGTGGCCTCTTCAGCACCAAGTGCAGGGGAATGATCACTGCCCTGGTCCTGCTGGCCACCCACCATGACATGGGCCAGGGTGCCATTGGCCTTCTTGGCCACCTGAGCACCCTGCTGGCTCAGGGTCAGCTGGCTGTCAACCAGCAACCCCAGGTCCTTTTTCTCTAGACAGCTTTCCAGACACTCTTCCCCCAGCCTGTAGTGTTGCATAGGGTTCTTGTGACCTGTCACTTCCCCTTGATGAATCTCATAAAATTGACCACAGCCTTACTGATACAGCCTGTCCAGATCCCTCTGTAGAGCCTTCCTACCCTCCAGCAGATCAATTGTCCCTGCCAGCTTGGTGTCATCTGCAAGTTGAGCGAAGTTTGTGGTTGGTCCCTTGCAATAAGTGTACGTTTTGTCACTGTAATAAATCATAAAGCATTTTATTCTGTAGCATTAATTTGCTGATAAGAATGCTATAAAATTATTTTTAAATACAAAAGACATGATCCTAGCAGTGATCTGTCACATTGAGGCTCGTGCTAAGCTCTAGAGAAAGGAAATGGCACTCAAGATTGAACATTTGAAATGTTTGGAGTGCTGTTTTTAAGAGTGCAGAGTCCAGCCCAAATTTTCCAACCCAGACTAAACTGAAAGTCTAAAATATAAGCACAGAGAATCACAGTCTGTACAAACTCCTCTTTGAGCAGGTCAGACAAACCAGTGTAAATGGTACTCTCTGAGTTAGCTAATGTACTCTGACGCCCAAGTTTAAAACCTCCTAAACCAAGAGGACTATATGATTTTTGGACCTACTTAGATTTTTCTCTGTTCATATAGACATCACTCTTCCCTATCCTGGCTGTCCACAAGTACTCTTGCTTTCAAACAAAGACCTGAAGGCAGTTAGGTAGCCTGGTATATCAGAAGGTGTAACTGTGGTTTAAACACCTCACTCTTTCGTCTCTCCTCTGAATTGAGGAAAAAGAGGAATGGTATAAATTCCTAAAGTCAGATGCCGAGACACACGATATGGGAAAGCCACCCCCGACCCCACTTTACTGCAAAGGTGCACACAAAGAAGACTTCAAGAACACGTTCTGCTAGAAGAAATTGATTTGCCCACATTTTTCTGTGAAGTTCAACTGAAGCCTGCAAGTTTCTTGATGGACCCAGGGGTGGACACTTTTTTTTACTTTTTTTTTTTTAATTTATTTTATTTTTTTTTACTTTTTAAAATTGCTGTGAATTTCCATAATTTACAGAGTAAAAAGGGTATAGCCTTTGTAGATCTAATTTTGCCAAGAAAAGGAAAAAAAAAGAAGATTCACTAGGTTAGACCTAAGGTGTGACTAGCCCAGTGTCCTTCCTCTAACACTGTCCTTACGTTTAGGTAAAGACAGGATTATTTTTTCTCTGCTCTGGGAATTACTTTTTTCTGCCCACACTGAATTTAATCTGTTGTTTTGTTGACCAGTCATTCAGTCGTTTTGGATCCTTTTGCAATTCTTCTGTCAGCCTTAACCTGAATATCCCAATTAACTGTAAGCAGTCTATCACTCCCTGTTCACCCCCTTTTCAGGTCAGTTAATTTTTCCCTGACAATCCATCCATACAAGGCAAATTTTGTGAAAAACCACAAGAAGTGCAAACTACTGAACTCACCCTCCACTGTTGAATTGTCTTTTCACAAACCTAACCTTTCTGCCAGACACTGATTAGCAAGAAGCAGGGTTGAGGCAATAGCAACAAAGTTTTGAAAGGTTCAAAATACAGCACTCAAGACATTATCCAGCAGTCCAATAATCAAATTATATTGCTAAGGTACTCAGTGATCCATACGGCAAGTCAAACAAAAGCATTTAAATAAAGAGAAGTGTACTGGAAGAGGAGAAAAACATTTTGGAAATGGATTAAGAAAACCTAAACAATCCCACAGGCAATACTGTCTTTTCCCCAGAATATGACAGCAATAGCCTCTGTGCTAAAACTGCTGAAATATCTCCTCATTCAGTTATAGCACTCACTATTTCATATCTAAGACTGCTGTGAATGGGCAGATTAATTCTGATGTCCCTAACAACAGGTCCCTTCTTGCCAGGTGCTCTCACAGATTTACAGAATCCCTTGCTGAAGCTCTCTAGGGATAATCCTTTAGACCAGCTCCCCTGAGGGCCAAGTCCTCCACCAATATGGGTTTATACTGCATTTCCAAGAGTCTGTTTAAGTGCACTCTCCATCAGCACTCACTAGCCAGGCTGTCCATTAATCTGCTCGCAGTGTCAGTGCCAGCCACTGACATCATTCCTACTAGTTTGATTCATTAACTGCTCCACCACACTGGACATGGAGTTTCTGTACATCAACTAGGTATCAATAGGAATTTCCTGAACACAGACATTCTCTTCCTTCCAGAAATTTCTTAACTCTCTGTCTTTGCCAAAGGATCCCTCACTTCAGGCTGTAGGCCATAATGAATAGCTTGACTGACCCCAATCCATTAGGGACAGATGGGCTGCCCACATGTTTTGCCAGAAGAGCATAACTATATTTATGACATTTAAAACTTAACTGACTTAATAGAAACACCTCAAAAAAAACACATGCATATGAATTAAGTTTGTGTAGACCTGGCCAGCTTTCCTTGCCTCTTCAGGAAAGGCTGACAGAAGACACTTGCTATACTAGACCCACAAGGTTTTGTGGGATCATATAAGCCCACCAACCCACAGCATTTGATGTTCCTAAGAAGTCCTCAGGAACTGCTCTCCAATACTTAGGCATTATGCTTGTAGTAATAGAAAGGTTTTCTGGCACAGAAAAGACACTCATAGCTAACAATAAATTCCTAAGTAAGCTCCCCTTTAATTTCTTTGTTAAGAGGAAATAATTATCCCACAGGGTCCAAGTAATTTTGATAATAATCATTAAATGTATAGTATTTCTCTTTATTAGAAATTATAGAAAAACACTGTCTTTACAAATATGAGGATGCAGGAATGCAATCATTCCATTAAGGATTGTTTGGTGATAGAAAGCACCAGCCTAGGACTAAAGAGAGAAATCAGCATCGCTGGCAGAAATGAAGAAAAAAAACCAAAAATCAAACCACAAACCAGTTCTAAAGACAGTGCTGTTGCACTCTCTTTGGTCCTTATTTGTGCCACATGAAGACACATGTTCTGTTGTCCATAAAGATCTAAGAAGAAAAAAAAAAAAGAAAAAGGTGAAAAATACCCCATCATGGAGAGAGGCCCATAAGTACAGTTATGGAAGGAGAGAAGCACTGACTACAGTGATACGCACAGCCTGATATGGCTTTTGTGCTCCAATCCTTTTTAGTCTGCAGGTACCTTTCATCCTGGCCCACAACTTTTTCTGCTATGGGTCTGGGTATGTGAAAGTATGTGCTTTCACCAACTCTACTAGTCTACTTTAGCACCCACAAACCTGAGTAACAATGTGAAGGACTCCAACAAAAAAAATCCCACCAACAAAAAAGAATGCAAGCAAACAAAAGAGCAAACTGAAAACAAAACTAAACACACAAAACCATGAAAATTCAGCAACCACTAAATGGAGAAGACAGGCCAGTGGCATGTGACCAGACAAATTCACATTCCATTGATAAGCTGATTATGCAATTCTAATACATAGCTGTGGAAATTAACAGCAGCTTCTACTATCCTAAGCCATCTCTCTCTTCTTTGCTGCAGCAGATATGTTTTTTGGGAAGCTTTATGTGAAGGCACAATGGTTGGATATTCTCAGAAGAGGTAACTGACCTGTAGCATCCAACTCCAGCTGGGAATCAGGATGACACACCTTTAAAACAAAGTATGACATCAATATATTTGGGCAGGCCTTCCACCTTAAGAGTCAAATTATTGCTTCGGTCTAGGCTGTCCCAAAAGCCCAACAGGGATTTTCTGCGTTTTAGGAGAACAGCTGTCACATGAGAAAGGAAGGAAATATTTATCTTTTTAATTAAAAAAGATAACTATTTCCATTATTTGTATGGATGTCCCACATAACATAGTGTTGGGTGCACTTCTAATACTCTTGGTAAGATAATAGCTAAACCCCAGCATCAGTGTATATTGAAGGATCAAATCATAATAGTAAACTGTCTTCTTTTTCAACATTAGTCTTTGAATATCTGAAAGGGTACAAATCTTAGTAATTAATGACTCAGTATTTAAAGTTAAGGAAAAGAAATTGAATACTTGCACAATTTGTTGGCAAACAGTGAAGACTCTACTACCATTTGATACTGTTTACTGCAACGGGTGAAGTTAGTGTGTTTTCTGAGTTTTTCCTTTTTGCAGCTTACTTCTTTATAATGCTACTGTATTAAAGTAGCATTTTACAATTTAATTTTTTTTTTAGATTTCATTGCTTGAACAAAAATTGGAGATTTTTGCAGTTTGTTGGATGGTCCCAACTACAGGACATACTATGGGGGTTTCAAAATTACGCAGGCAAATGTCAGTAGCAAAATTCTTTTTTTCCTCCTCTAAAATTTAGAATTGAATATTATTTCAAGATCTGGAAAACCTCTTTTCTGGTTTTCCATTAAAAAAAAAAAAAAAGCCAAAGAGCAATGAATGGAATCAGAACAGAGAAGGGTAAAGAAAAAGAGCATTGTATTTGCCAGGATCACTAGAAGTCTGTTTTAAAGCTAAGTTGCAACAGGAAGGGAGCTTTGATTTCAAACAGTGCTTTAAAGTGAAGGATCCCTTCCAAATGCTATTACCAAGCAGATCCTATTGTGATGGTAATGACATGTTGCGTGGGAAGTAGTGGTTTTACTTGGATGCAAAGGGAAAGAGCATTGCCATGATTGATGTACCATATGAGGGTCAAACCACATAATCACAAACTCACACTGCCCAATGCAGTGGGCTTGATTACTTAAGAATCTAAGATTTCTGAAGTTTATTATTTTTACTATTATGATTTAGTTGTAATGGTGAAAATATTTCACAAATTAAATGCATTGTTTCTTCAGAGGACATCACTAATATTTGATCTACTTTCACTAGTGTGCATCAAGTTCCACTAAATTCTCTTTGCAGCTATCATATCACAGTAGTGGGTGGTCTCATTGAGCCAAAGCAAAAGCTATTTGGTAATTCAGAAGTTGTCAAAATGTTATGCAAAGGGAGACTGCAAAGAAACTAATGATGAAGCTCACATTTATCAGCCCTTAATACTCACATTTCTGTGTTCATATGTGGAGGGTTACACATGAGCTCATGTATAAGAAGGATAACATTTTCTTGGAGAAGTACTTTACAGAAGTAGCATGAAAACCTAGAAAACATTTTGCTGTGGTTTTTTTTTTTTCCATTCCTTAGATAAAGATTTTAAATGCACTTACGCCCTTAATGCATATTTTACAGCTAGCTTCTGCACTAATGACTTCAGGAGAACTAGTGATGATCTCAGTGAATGCAGGATAAAATCCTTAGCTCTGTTTCAGTCTGGCAAAATTTCCAGTTCCATATACAGAGTCAATGACAGTACATGCTTAAAATGCTTTTCTGAATGTACAGATTTAGGACTGTGTTCAGATTGTTATGTTGTAGAACTGTCTTGGACAAAACAAGGTGGCCCTGAGGAGGCCTACCATGTATCACCTATACCTTTCACTTTCATCTTACCTGAAGGAGCCTCCAAGACTAAGAGCCTCTACTATTTAACTGCATCAGTTTTCGACTTCAAGCAAACAGCATCAGTTTTTCAAAGTCTTTCACCAAAATACACAAAAAACCCCAGGAATGTACAAACACTTTTAAAAAGACAGAGAACCTTCCTCTCATTTTCATTTGTTAAAAAGATGATTTCAGCAATTCTCGTCAATTTTCATCAGTATGACTATAATTTTGAATTTAGTAATGCAAATTCACTTGATTTTTGATCATCCACAATTTTGCATGAATTTGACCAGCTATTTGACCAGCCATTAATTAAAAAATTAATTAAAAAATGAATGGCTTAGATGTGTTCCTACTGCTTTGTTTCACTTCTCTGATGCCACTTCCTATTGAAAATGGAACATGTTGCAATAATCAATGGCAAGCTTATTGAAGCTAACATGTTCAGTGTTATTTCTTCCTAATGTAATTCTGTTCACATTTGGTACAAAATTTCTCTTGTAGCTAGATCATACAGTGCCTGAAATCCATTAAATTTTTACAGCTGTTATTGTTTTTCCACAATCAATACATTATATGTATCCATGCCACTCTCAGGAAGAGATCCTCTTTACCCTGGAACAACCCATATGGATCCTTGACCGAGAACAAAGAAGATTTTGAATCTTGTATACGGAACTAACTGCCCTTTACATTTCATTTCATAAGACTCAAATGGCAACAAGTTCTGTAGTTTGCCAACATCACTGATTGAATGAATCCAGACCAAATTCATGCCAGACTCTCTGCTACAGAAGCACAAAATCAGACACTGTCCCTCCTCAAATAATAATACCACACAAGGGTATTTTTTCAGTGGGAATAATGGTTCGTTGGTCTCCAACACTTGGTTCTCTGCCATTGTGGAATTGAATTAAATCAGTCCCAGGTCACACATAATTGAGTTAGACAGTGTCCGCTCTTGTAGGTTTTTAAAGGACAGTAGGCCAAAGGAGAAAACTTTGGTTCTACTTGCTTGCCACAGTCTTCACTCACAGAAAGCCTAGATTTGACCAAGCGAGGGCAAGATGTCTTGGAAGAGGTCTCAATTCAGCACTTCAAGCCTCTCTTTTATTAACCATTAGCAACAGAGCACTCTGGAACAGTCCTCTCTCTGTGGAGTAGGAAGTTGTTTGTTCAATACCTATCCATTAAATCAGTTACAATTTGTTTCACCAGTACCCTATGACTCTGAATGAATGGTAGAAAGTACTTAGAATCCAGCTTATGTACAGCATCAAGTTCAAACAAAAATTTCACCCACATTTCAGAGCACTGGAATGTCTCTCACTAATAAAATCATATTCTTTTCTCTGAAAATTAATTATCTGGATAATTTTATTTAGATCAATGAAAATTTTATTTCCAAATCAGACAGAATTTGTGTGTGTTAAACCACTAAAGGCAAAAAAATCTAGATTTAATACTGAGTTGATTTTCTTAATCATAACCCTATGCAGTTGTTAATATTGTAGAGGTTTCCAATAAAAAAAAGACATTACATCTCAACTCTGCTATGAATAATGAACATTGAAGGAACAGATGTTAGATTCAGGTAAGCCCACAATTGTTTAGATGACAATAGGAATATTATTCAAATTAAACAAATCTTTTGAGTCTAAAATTAAGAAAGAATTCAGAGCTTCCCCTGAAATTTCTAAAATGGTATTCTTTAGAATATTTGAGCTAATCTTCACTTTTAAATCTGAAATCTGAATCCTGTCATTGAGAGTCGTTACTAGAAACTGAAGGACTAAGGTTAGCAGGAGTCCTAGTACCTTTGCTTAGTGTATTTTCTAACATAGCAAACTATGTAAGTATCTCTATATATGAGCAAGTACTTATGAAAATATTCTTCTTCTCAGTTTTCTGCTATTTCTGTCCTACTGTTAAAGTGCCAGGAAAACAGACCACATAAGATGACTTTCATTAGTTCTGGTTCAGAAGAGAGTCGGAAAAAAATGAAAAGAAAAACATTATGACTCTAACTTGTGAGCAAAGTCCAGACAGACTTTTGACAAATTAAAAACTTAAAGCAGGCTGATTCAGAATATAAAGAAGTGGTACTTATAAATGAATGTGAGTTGTCACGCCAATCAAAAGGGGAGAAGAGGTAAAGGGAAAAAAAAAGAGCCAAATCCCCCAACTTTAGGATATCAGTTTTGTTTCATTTGACATTAGGAACGTAAATACCTTTGTTAGGGTTTACTTATACCATTACTTTACTGCCCTTTTCCTCTTTCCCCTTTCTTCTCCTTTCCTTCATCTAGCACATACAGGTCAGCCCGCACAACTGGTTAGTTCATGGAGGCATGAATCTATTCAAGCCAGTGTTCCTGTGTGACCCCCATGTCATGAGCAGCATCAGGAGAGACAGCATGGCTGACAACCTCATACTGTAACAGGTCCTTCTTTTCAAGACAGAAAGGTTCAGCAACATGTAGAAGCCCTAAATTCTGGCTTCGGGACAGGCTGGATCAGCCTGGCAGAGCCAAAATTAGAGACAGTCCTGAGACCGGCCACTTGCATATACCCTGCCTTAGTGATCATGTAGTGAGTCAATTAGACAATAGCTTCTGACTCCTTCAGTGATCTGCTTGAAATAGTCCTGTGAGATAAGGCCCTAGAAGGAAGTTGGGTCCAAGAAAACTTATTGATATTCAAGGATCATCTCCTTCAAGCTCAAGAGTGGTCTATGCCAACAAGCAGCAAATCTGACAGAAATGCCAGAACACCTGCATGGATGACAAGATGTTCGTGGCAAAGATTAGATATAAAAGAGAAGTATACAGAAAGTGGAAGTAGGGTAAGCAACCTGGGAGTACATAGAGATCAAGTTTCCAATCATGTAGAGAAAGTGTTAGGAAAGCCAAAGCCCTCCAGAAGTGGAGAGGGGATCTTAAAGCAAAGCCCTTGCTTCTGTTAAGTCCACAAGTGGCAAAAGAAAGACTAGGGAAAATGTGGGCCTGCTGCTGAATGGGATAGAAGCCCTGCTGACACATGACTCAGAAAAAATTGAGGTACTGAATGCCACCTTGCCTCAGTCTTTACCAAAGACTTTACAGTCAGGGATCCCAGGGAGAAAGTCTGGACCAAGAAATATGTACTGTTGTTGGATGAGGATTATGCAAGAGAAAACTTAAGCAAATTGGACATATATAAATCCATAAACTCTAATGTGATGCACCCACAAGTGCTGAGGGAGCTGGAAAATGTAATAACATCTTGTGTCATGAGATGTAAGGACACTCGTGATTATCTTTGAACAATATGACCACTGGGAGAAGTGGCTGAGGACTAGGGCAAAGAAAATGTCACTCCTGTTTTCTAAAAGGGCAAGAAGGGAACTGCTGGTTCAGTGTCACCTCAATGCCTGGTAAGCTGATGAAACAGCTAATACTGGAAATGCTTTCCAGGCACATGGAGAGCACGAAGCCAATTGGGAGTAGTCAGCATGGATTCATAAAGGGGAAGTCATACTTGACCAATCTGATAACCTGCAATAAATTGACCGGCTTGGTAGATAAGGGGATAGCAGCTGATACTGCCTACCTGTCAGGAAAGCTTTTGGCACTGTGATCCCTGTATGACTGGATGACCAGATAGTAAGTTGGACTGAGAAGTGGCTGAACATTCAGGCCTGGAGGGTGGTGATCAGTGGTACAAAGTCCAGTTGGAGGTCCGTAACAAGCAGTATACCTAAGAAGAAGACAGAACAAGGCTTTTTTCAGTGATGTTCAATGACAGGAGAAGGGACAACATGCACAAACTGAAATACGAGAGACCATCTGAACATCAGAAGCCACTTTTTCACTGTAAGGGTGACTGAGCACTGGTCCAGGTTGTCCAGGGAGATGACAGAGTCTCCATTTGTAGAAACATTCAAAACCTGGCTAGGCAGTCCTGGGCATCATGCTGTAGGTGACCCTGCTTGAGCAAGAGGGTTGAATCAGGTGACCTCCAGAGGGCTCTTTCAACCTACATAGTTCTGTAACTCTGAACATATACATCAAAGGAGTCCTGTTGAGGGTATAAAACAGCTTTTAGGTGTCCTTCTGCCCCAGAGAGTCACCTTCAGAGGTTTATCTTTTCACAGCTAGGTAGCTGTTTGAAATAGAAAGGTTAGCTTTCTACTGAAATAAAAGAAAAAAAGGTAAAGGCTACCTGAGACAGGGCTTACCTGAATTTTGTATTTGGGCAAGAAATAATGTAAAGTGTTTCTGAAACAATAGGTTAATCTGCATATCTGAATCTAAATTGCTGCTGAGTGTTCCACTCCAGTCCCTAAAGCATATGAAAACTGCAAGTTGGCCTCAGTAGCTTAGAACCAACTTGTCTCGAGAAGGCTGCAGCAGTGGGAGTTATCATCAAAGCTGCCTCTAAACACTACTTGTCAAGAAAGGAATATCATCACATGTCATGTAAAGCTGACATATCAGAAAATATACCAAGGAAAGACATTTTAATAACTCTACTCCTTCACTTTACCATAACTATCATCTCTGACAGGATTCACATGTACACATCTAGAAGAAATGCTTGGATCAGCAAATACTGTTTATTTCAATAGATTCAGGAAAAATTAAACAAAGGGGGGTTGATTTTCTCTGTCTTTTCCAACATAACCTCTGTTTCTTTGTTCAGCAGGAAAAACAAGTCGAAGTGGATTTTGGAAAGTGAGAGGCAATTGTTTCAGTCATGGTCATCTGAGTAGTTCATATGAATAGACAAATAAATGTAACAAAAGACATTTTTTAATTCTTCATCCACTTTGAAGTTCATTGTCTCATTTCCCAAGAACTAATGTTTAACATTATCCAAAGCCTTGGTGTATCAGAATAGTTATTTATATAATGTAAAATATTAACTTCAGCTATTTTGCCAGTTGTTTTTACACTACCCAGAATAATTCAAATTATATCCTGCAACAACTTTGTCCTAGTGTAAAAACAATACTGAGATAATACTTGTTTCTGCCAACCTAGATACTGATATGCTACCAAAATGGTATTTTCTACCTTACTGCAACTTTATTTTCTACCCACATGTGCAAATTCTACATGAAAAAAGAGTCAATCCAAAATCTAAACCAAAACACCACACCATAGCCCACATTTGCACTGGCTGCTGTGTTATAGAGATGAACCTAAATGGTCTATTTTTTTATACTTGTACATAAAACAACAGCACCTCAAACTCACCCTTGAATGTCAAAACTGGGACATCACAGTGTTCCTGGCAAAGCAAACACTATGTATAGTAAAACATTTAAAAAACAAGCAAACAAAACACAAAAAACACCCACCCTTTTCTTCAGCTTTTATAACAGTTGGAAATGCTAAGAGAAACAGTTGTAAGAAGAGGAAGACATGAATCCTTGAGCCTATGAGAAAGAGTCTTCATTTCCACCATCTGTTAAATGGTATGGGTTTCAAAAGAAGAAACTGTAACCTGCATGAGAAAAATCATTAAGATGGCATGGCAGGGAATGTACTTGTACTTGTAATTGTTATAGGCCTCAGATAGAAGTGTAGAATTGTTGAGCTATGCATAAAAGAAACATGAAATAAGAACTAAGGAAGAGTTTTTATTACAGTTCAAGATAAACCAACAATTTATTTCCATTATGGTGCAAAAGAAATGAACAACCACAAATCCTTACTCAGGTAATTTTCCTAAGATAAAGCAAGCAAAAACCTTACAATGCACTGAGTTATTTATCACTGCCTTTATAACAAAGTAGAAGACCTGAAACAGAAATTAAATCTTCCAATTAAATTTGAGGTTCTGAGAAGAAGAATAAAGTGAGAGAGCTTCTCCTCTCCCTGCATGAAGCAAGCAAGGAGTATAAACTAGAATTCATGTAATTTAACAGGAAATAATGTTCCATTAGGCAGTGAGGAAAGAAATATATGCTACTTAAATTTGGGTGAAAGAACAGAGACAGAAGCAATGGCACTTCATTTCTCTGCTGTGGCATGAATCCATCATCATGAAGCTTAGGAAACAAAAGTTCATCTTCCACACACCAGAAGACACCAGGCAGTTCAGCAGAGAGGACAGAGTGGACCGTGCACAGTCTCCCATTGCCACAGATGGGTCCCTGAGAACAAGTAAGGAGGAAAGAACATGAAGGAAAATGTGTGGTTTAAAAATTAGTAGCACAGAAGAAATAAACAAGAAATCCAGAAATTGTGTAGGTTAAGACTGATGGGGCAAAAAGATAGGAATGTAAGGTGAAGGGTTGCTGCAGAGCAAGGAGAGGGTTCATGCATTGCAGAAAGTTTGGATTACTGGGGTTACCTACAGCTGAGTTCAGAAACTGGTTGAATGTGCTTCTCCAACACCCTGCACCTCACAGACAGAATTGACTAATTTTCTTTTCCTGTAGAATTGCAGGAATTAAAATTATGGTTCTTTCCAATGTGAGTTATGCTATCTTCCAGCTGCACAAAGCTGGAAGATGGATAATGGGTAGAACAATACCACTGAAGTTCCAGGAGCAAAAATACACTTGGACAAGGCTGAAAACAAATCCAATAAGTATAATTTCATTTTTGGATCTAGTTACTACTAGGGCACAGTGAACCCCTCATGCTGTCAGGATATAGGAGACCACTGGTTATCAATTGATTTCTTCTGGTGACAACTTCTCTTTATTTCCTACAATAACCATGAGAACAAAAGGTAGGGTCTTATCCATGTATTGAACAAGGACAGCAGGGTTGTCCCTTTGGCTGTTGTCTAGTTTACACCAGAAAGTGTCCAAAAGCATGAGAAAATGCACTAGCTTCTTAAAAAAACCCAGAAACAGCAATATATTTTCAATGGAAAGCAGGTGACCAAGCTGACAGCATAGACTTGCTGAGACACTCTAAAAAAAAAAGAAAAAAAAAAAAAAAAGAAGGGTGAAGGAGCCAAGAATATTCATCTTTTTTCAGGGTCAGAATGTAAGCCACAATGTGAACAGGAGCACACCCACAGCCAAAGGTTGTAGCATGGTGCTAGAGAAGCTAGAGCAAAACATGGTATCAAACAGCAGCTAGGATGTCACAGCTTGCCAATGACCTAGTAGGCAGGGGGTTGCAGAGGAAACAGTTCTGAGTTTCCCCCAAGAAAATCCATGCTTGTCTTCCATATCAAGTTCAAGAAAACTCAGTTTTCATACTGTACAGATCTATGTAGTTAGCCCAAATGAATACAGGAAAGGAGGTGATCAACTGATTTTAACCATGGTTTCATAGAGAAACACCCTGCAGCCTTACTCATAATGCAATGTGGGAATTAAAATGGAGTTCCCTTTTTTGCTTTTAAAAGAAGGAACCTAGCTTTTTGTCTTAGAGAACACACAACACAATTAATTTTATGATCAAAGAATATTGGTAAAAATGCACCTCTAAGAAATCTGGTGACTTATGTCTTTTGTTCTCATCCCATGTCATTTAACAACAAAATAACACAGACATTTGATACCTTCCAACTGAAAAAAACACCAGATGAGAGGCTTAATGGTGGTATCAGTGACATGATCTGGGGCATAAGAAAGTTGACATTATGACAGATACATTCAAATTACTGCTTTCATTTGGGTATGTAAATAACTATGGCCTTCCTCCTACCTCTTCAGGAGAAGAAGGAAGACCCCACAAAATTCTACTGTAATAATGAAACATGATATTTTCTCCAGCTACAAATGTTCTTTTCAGAACTTAATTTGAACCTTTATTCAAAAGTTTAGTTTCTACTGGGCTTTTTGGGGTTTCTCATAAGTTTCTTTTTATCTCACTATGTTACATACATGGAAAGTTAAAAATATCTTGCTTATCTATTTTTATGGATACCTTTATTCTTATTATGATTCTAGTGCATTTTCCCAAACAGTGACATAAATAATAAATCTAGGGAGTTGCTAAGTTTCTCAAGAGCATACAGCCTCTGGTGAGGAGGGGTTGGAAAGAGAGGCACTATGTGCTGTGCTGGGACCCAACATGCTTGTGCCAGCAAGGAGTTCTTCTATGATGCAGCTGGCTGCTTGCAGCTGCTTTCCAGCCCCTTCCTTACTGTGGCTACAGCAAAAGGATCAGATCTGTTATAGGACTTTAGCCTGATGGATGGATGTAAATTATTTCTAAGCAGAATACGTGTAAGTGATTTCTGAATGACTTTCTTCAGATCAAGAGAAGCGGTACCATCCTGCCAGCCCAAAGGGACTATCCCCAGCTTCTGAGAGGACAGCTTCTTTTGGCTTCAGTGAGCTTTTAATCACATTTCATCACTGGAAGGTTGATGAGAGGGTGAAATCATTCCCTCCTTTTATAAGTTGCACTTTGATGCTTACATAATGCTAAAGCATGTTGCTCATTCTACTGATGTGTTTATAGTTCTAAAATGTTGATACCTAAAAAGTCATTAGTCAATTAATGACTCAAGAAAAAAAAAAACAAAACAGCCAACCAATCAACACTTCAAGTAGCACCTTACAGTAGCCTGAACAGGTTGAGGAGAACACAACTGAATGCAAAAATGTGACCTTTGGCACCTTAACCTATAAAGTCATTTTTCCTCATTTCAAGGAGAATAAGAAAAGAAATAAGAAGGGCTGGGCTCAGTTAATGCCTCTGTTAGTCTGCCTGGGCACCTTCTGGGTGTTCCACAGAGATCTAGTGTCTGCCTTGAATTAGCCTCCCTGTGGCCCCAAGATTAGTCCTCACACTTCACAGTTTTCCTCTGTGGCCCTGTGAATGATGATTATTCTGCTTTGGCACAAAACCAGTAGGTTGCATAACTGGGAAGAAATCTACCGTGCATCCCCGCACTGCGAGGATCGTGTTCAAGCAGTGTGGGCTGCCCTCCAGAACAGCAACGTCAATCAAGCGGCAGAAGGATACTTTCTTTGCCTAAGGGGGGAAAAGATGGAGGGTTGAGGGGAGGAAGCAACTTTAATAGAGCTCTGACTGTTTTATGCTGTAGATTCAGAGCAGATTTTCCCTGAGATCTCAAACAAAAAGAAAAGATACCTCTGACATTACAAGATCAGGTATAAAAGACCTTGCACAAGATCTACTTTCTTAAATCCACAATTAAGCATCATCAGTGACCCAGAGAGAAAAGGATATTCTTGAAGTCTGAACTGCCTCATACTGAGCTTAATGAAAGTGTTGTGACATCGTTCTGACAAACCTGCCTACTGATTGCTTGATTTAATGATGTGAAGCAAAACACCCATAGCTCAAGGGAAAAAATGAAAAAAGATCACACAATTAGTTACCATAAAAGAAGCCCAATTCCAAAAAGCCTTCAACATACAGAGAACATGGATGGAACCAATAGCTTGTGTTAACTGGTATCCAGAGCAAAGACATTGCAGGCATATTTCCTCTAAAGGACACAGAAAACTGCCCATAGGCCTCTCTCCTATAGTGCATCCTCAGTTTCTCCATTTAAAAGCACAAGAGGATTTTTTTTCAGCTAGGATTTTTGGGGGTACATGATCCAGAGTTTGAAGAGTGCTCCATTAATTGCAGCTCGATTATTTTGTTTTGGAACAGTGATTTTTACATTTCCTGGACTCATATGATCAGGTGTCTAAGGCTGGGGTTAGCCTGACTAAATTATACTTGACTCCTCTTTATGGAACCAGTAACTGTGGTTTGCTGACTAAGCCATTTGCTGTTTTTAATCTGCTTTTGTAAAGGAAAGTTCAGTTCCATAGCACAGCCTTAAATAGTCAAGGATGTCAATAATGCAGAAGAAAAGGTCTTTTGCTGAATATTTTTCCCTGAATGCAAAATAAATGAACAAACTGCAGCCTTGTTACTATGCAAAATAATGGTAAAACCAGAATTGAGTTCAGAGGGCTGCTGCTGTTTCATACAATTCTCTCAGCTACCTCTTACCCCACACTTTTGTTTATTTTTTGTATTGGATTCAGTAGTTAGTTGACAAAGGGAGCAAAGACAGTGGAGGCAGTTGCCCTCTGAGTAACCCCTGTGCCAAGTGCAGTGTAGACAGGAGCAATGCAGGCTCACCACACTGCTCTGTTGGTGCACATGGCTCCAGGCCAGAGGATACAGAAACATCTTGTGGCTGGAAAGTGTTTGTGATACTCACTCACGGCAGTTACGAGAAGTGCCAGAATATCACCCCAAAGTTAGGCTGATGGTGCCAGTGATATTGCAGACTGTCTTCTTCTCTGAAAAATTATGTGACATTGTTTCCCCAAAATTGTAATACTTCATGAAGGTAGTGCTTTTGAGATAGACCATGCTTTTAAGCAAAACTCGGATTTTTAAGCATGGAGTTACAAAAGGAAGATTTAAACTCCTAAGTGCCAGCTTAGTAAACAAAGACTGACAATCACTTTGATAGCCTAGTCCCTAGGCAGGGACTTCGAGACTAACCTCAAGGGTTTAAGCCTGCAATTCTTGACCCTGATACATGAAGGAGGGTTTTGGGTCATCAAAAAGCACTTCCATTTGTGAAACTAGATATCCAGTAGTAATAACGGCCACTAAACCAAAATGGTTGAGCCCTTTCTTCTTGTCCTGGCAAGGTAATGGCCAGTTTAGGCTGCTAGTGTAGGATAAACTTGACATAAGTCACCATATAATCAGCAACTTCTCCTTTCAGGACTTGATTTTATTGTTCATCTTTTTCCATGCCCTCCCACTGCTGACAGTGGAAGATTATGTAGCTGAAGCCAACAGATACCCACATAGATTTGTAGTTAGTTTTTAATTCATAATGCTACAGAAAAAGACTCAGTGAAGTGGGTATAATTTGTGATATCTTAAACATATTTTCTGCCTACTTCTCCTCTTGTTCCTTTCTGCTTCCTAAACTCCCACCAGTCGTTTCAAGTTTTGCAATAAAATAGCAATAGAACTCTCCAGCTTCTTTAAATATGAAACTTGTCTTTCTGTATGGAATGACCTTACCTTGCCAATTACATAAAAAAACCCTAAACTTTTATATATTGCCCTGTTTCATAAATTGTCTTGAGCTTGCACTGCACGGGACTGAATCTAGCCCAAGTTAACAGACAGATCTCCTTTCACAAGTCTCGATAGCGCTGAACTGATGTCAAAGACCTTTGCATGCACCAATCATGGGCCCTCTTGGTAAGCCTATACAAAGCTATACTGAGTAAAACCAGGGTTTTTTTATCTAACTACAGCTACACTTCAGTGACTTTTATTAATTTTGTACTTTCTTTCTCCCCCACTCCAACTATTAGCCCTTTGTCTGGAATGAGACATGCTAAAGGGGCTGAGTTTTGGAGGGGTGTTTAACCTATTTTTCTTCATGCAAGTTTTAACTTACTGCCAATTGAGTCCTGCATAAAAAAAAATTTACTTTATTTTTAAGCTATAATAGATATTTTCAAGACACTCACGCTTTTTTTCTTGGACCTCACTTAGTTGCAACACAAGAATTCTTATGCTGAAATATATCTACCCAAACTAACTTTTGGAGATGTGTTAATTGCCTTGGGTAGATTGGCATTCAGGTAATTGCAAGCAATTAGAGAAAAAAGAGAAGTAATCCAGTGTAGGCAAACTATGGTTGTTCAGACAAGTAGAAAACGTAATAATTTGGCTTGATTTTCACTGCTGAGATTTTCACAGCTACTATTCATGTGGTCTTTCGTTCATCTCACACTTGGTTTCCTTGAATGAAAAAGGCAAGTCTGCAGGTGGGTAAGGCCCCTACAAGAAAAAAAAAAATTGGGGTTGAAGTAGAGTGAGAAATTTTACTTTTACTTAATTTCCACCTAACTGAAAAAATACCCACAAAAGAGAAGTGAAAGAAATGAGAATGAGAATGACTAGTCAAAGATCTTCTGAGGTAGAGTAGAAGTTGAAAACTGAGATACTGGTTATGACAGGAAGAATAAAACTTGAACATAGAAGATTTTTATAAAGCCAGGATTAAGAGCCTCTCACTTAAGAGTAAAATTTTTTTAAAGAAAACTAAAAAGTTCAGAAACATATGATGATTTTCATAACTGGCAGATCAAGGAATCATTAGAGGCTGTAATGAGGCTAGATAATTCTTAGTTACTAAGAACCTTCCAAAAATAATGGCTGACAAGTTTCAAAATCCTGGCAGCCAGGTGGATTTTTTTGAGCATGGTGAAATGTTCCAGCTAAACCTTGAGCATAACTGCTGAAACAGTGCCAATGATGCCTTTATAAGCAAGTGGCAGGTAGATCATTCATACCATGTTGGGGCTTGTTTCAGTGATTCATGGAATGAAAATGATGAAGAAGAAACTTATGACCCAGCTAGGGTAGATGTTCAACTTAAAAAAAATCAGTTAAACTCATAAAACACCAGGATGGCATACTGAGGTAACATTGCTATTATATATATATAATATTATATAATATAATATTATAACCTAACTATTCAAGACTCACTGCACAAAATACAAATCATGCCCCAAATATTAGCAATGACCCATTCAACAATGCTAGAAAAATCTCACTACTAGGTCACTGTAGCGTTACATAACAGTTTGCAATCTGCACTTGGTCAGTAGAATTATTTTGAGTAATAAACTTGATAATACCTTGAACTATGAGTTGTGATAGGGTATAAATGGAAACCAAATAATTTCTTACAGATACTTAAAGTATGAAGCAGTGAAACAGTACAGGAATGACTGAGACACAGTGTGGTTTTTCTTGACGAACTTGAACTAAGAATTACTGAATTTAGTGTCTCCCTTTACCTGCATCATCAAAAGTTCAAGAGAAAAATCATGAATAGAAGGAGTTGATTTTTTTTCCTCATCTCTATTATGAGGAAATATTGACTAAGTTCTTCATACAGCCCTTCACCAACACAATAATCTTTCATTTATTGAAGTACTGAAGCAATCTGTACTCTTTTTATCAGTTCTTCTTGTACTCATGGTAAATCAGATCCATCCTGAACAGATCAGGCAACAGCCCTAAGTCCTTTGCAAATAGGGGTTCTTCTGCCAGTGAAATTTTCTGGAGTCTCCACTTTAACCAACTTTCATTAACACAAAACATCAAGCACAAATTACAAGCATGTACTGATAGAAGAACACCTTATAAGCATAAACCTAGGTGTTTAGGCATTTAAAATGCCCAACAATCTTCAATTTCAAGTGCAAAAAATGTTTGCAAGGGGAAAACAACCTAATTTTCTTGGTTCTATACAACTTTGTTATCCAAACTAGCCCATTCTGGGTTCAGCATACAGCTTTTGAATGCTGCACATTCACTCTCCCCTCAAGCTTAGTGAAGCACGAGGAGTTGGCATGTTTTCCAGAGGCTCACACAGCTCATCTACCACCAGGGCAGATGGATTTATTTGCTCCTCTTCTCTAACCACATGTTCCCTCTCTCCCCGGTCTGAGATGACCACAGTGGGACTGGAGGAGCATGAGTCACACTGCAATTCAGCCCGCTTTACAAGAAATCTTTTTTTTGGGGGGTGGGGTTAGGGATGGAAGGGGTGCTTTTGCCCTAGGCAAAAGGGTGCAGGCAGGGACTAATTTGCAAGCAGCTGATGTTGCGCAGGCAGTGCCTCCCCATGTGCAAAGAAAATTAAAATATTAAGGTGATCACTACCATAAATCAGTGTCCTGACAGCTTCATAAGGTTTGCTTATAATAGTAAATAAACACATTCAGTAGCGTGCACAGCAAGATAAAACCCGTAGTAGCCAACTGTGGTGATTATGTATTAAAAAAAAATAGAAGTGAATATAGTTAACAAATAATATCTTCCATGTCAAGCAAACACTGGGAAGAAAACTTCCAGAGTTAAGGTTTACTGTGCATTTTGAGCCTCAACCTTTGTGTTAAAGCTTTCAAATAAAACTTACATTCTATAGGGTTCCCCCCCTACATTTTACTTTCTATGTTGTATGACATAGTTGATGACAGCTTTTACAAAGTCCCCAGAAGCCTGACATACTTTCCACTTTCCTGAGAGCATTAAATGTAGATGACATAGTGCCCACATGCTATACTTCTTTTTTTATTTCTTTCTTTTTTTTTTTTTTTAATCACCATGTATCATGATCATGGGTAATTCTACCTCTGCCCAAATCCACTAAAACATGCAGAGTCAGGTATGTAAAATTTTAGATGTTTTAGAAGTAGAATAAAGCTGGATTTATTTGTTTATTTATTCAGACATTCCTTAATGATTATACTTAATGGTTAGAACTTCAGAATTATATTACTTCTTGTGAAAAGCTGCTCATTAATCATAGGTTGTTGCATTTGCTCTGTATGAAGAAAATAGACATTTAATTTAAAGATAAAGAGTTATCTTGGGGTCCATTCCAAAGTGAGACACACTTGCAAAGTGTATTCTACATCTACATCTGCAGCTGAACCCCAAACCTGGCCAAAATGGCAAAGCAGGTTATGTGATGATACTTCAACTCAGAAATAATGCCAGGTTTTTACAGAAGCTAAGATCACACACTCTTTAAAGGATAAAAACTATACTGGACTATTTTGGAGGCTGCTGTTGAGAAACTCTGGGCAGGTACCACACCCTTCAAGGAGTGCAAGCCTAGAAACATCCCAGGATGACCCAGTGGGTTTAAACTGATTTAAATAACTTCTCCATTTTCTGTGAGGCTCTAGCAAACTGATGTCTAGCACCTGTAGGTGGTAACACTACTGAGTTTGAACTCTATAGTCACTGAGTCTGTAACTATACGCTGTATAAAGTATCCCACAGAACAGATTATGCAGCAGTTTTCAGCTGTGTTATTTTGGGTTATCATTGTAGAACATGGCGCTACTTACATGAGCTACCTGTAGCACAGAAAATGAGTGTTCTGCATTTCTTCAGTACTTAGAACAGGGCACTCTTCTTATGCTTCCTCTGTTACATTAAATACATGTTCAAAAAATTAGGGACTGGAGGAATTTAAGCAACGCCAATAATTTCCTAAGCAGAAAAGGGAGAGTAAACCAGACTTGAATCTTCTTTCCCACAACTGGATTTGCTTCCTAGCTTTCCATGGCAGGCACTTATGCCTTCTGCCAAGCACAGGCCCTGTACAAGTGCTGACATGAGTCAGCCTGGGGAACCCCTGTCATGCCAGGTGAGATATGAAAAGGAAAGGATCCAGTTTTGTTTGGGGTTTGGTATTTTGTTTCTTTCTTTTTGCCAACCCTTGCAGCTCAGTGCAACTATATTTGGGAATGGATATTATATGACATGAAAGTAAAAGGGAGTAAATAAATGTGGTATTTTCCCATGTTATTTTTCTCCTAGCAAACTTCTCAGACATCAAAAAAACCTTTAGTTCTGGCAGCCTTCAAGGAACCAACTTGCTGACCTGCCATCCCCAAATGACCTTGTGCACAGCGCTATAATCCCTGTGAACAGATCAATTATCAACTGATGGAGAAACTTTGCAGGCCTATACAAAAATGCAGGAGCTGTCTCAATAGTCGATCTACTAATTCCTGACTGAACACACAGGAGAGAAAGAGGTGTAGCATCTCCTCCATCTGTCTTTGTATTTGCAGTGTAATTTACTGATGCTTTTATTCTCATTATTGCTATTGAGTTAGGTGACTTCTAAGGTAGGTCTACTATTTCATGCATTGCAATCAGCTCCCCTTCTGTTGATGACTGTTCACTGCATCACCATTTTTCTTTGTTTCTGACACTGACAAATTAGGACTGCTTGAATTGTTTACTAATTTCTTTTGTGGGTTTAATTATATGTTATCCTGAATGTCAATATAAAGGTTTTGGCTGTTTCCAATAGTGCAAGTTTTAGGGGGGAGCAGAAAGTAATTAAGTCATGTTTGACAAGATAGAAGTTTAGTAACCTTTCTTGTTATAGCTCCAAGGATATGTCTTTTGTTATTCCCACTCAAATTAGGGTCTTTGAAATGTCATGTGAAACTCTTGTAAGTATCTTGTCAGGGATAGGCACAAGTTCTGTTTAACTCATTTTCTGGATGCCTGTTTTGAATGCTGAATTTTGAATTACACAAGTGGTGGTCACATATGACTGCAGTCATCCTGCCTTGCATAGAACAAGCTAATTCATAGTACTTGGAAAAGAAATCAAGTCCTAGACATCTCATATTTCCCAAAAATGAATGCATGCATTTAGTTTAATCCCTCTGCACATTGGTTTCCAGGATGCAAATACTTCCTTAGTTTCACTGGTATGGTGAGGAAAGTGTCCTTGAAACAATTTTAAAATACACTGATAAGAATTATTTTTTAAAAATGCACTTCTGAGGAAATTAACAATTCCATATTTGAAGCACAGTCTGAATGCATGAAATTACTCTGAAAAACAATAGAAAATATTAATTGTAGTTAACAAAACATATCATTTGTGATTAATTGGAAACTCCAAGAATAGTATTTATACATAAATGTTGTAAAGATAATGCAGGAAAAAGAGAAGCATGGGAATAAGTGATTGAGTGATTGAGTAAATCTTCATCAATATAGATATGTAACCCAAGTTCATGCTGACATCCTTACAGAATGGAACTTCCTACCACTTGAGTAATTGATTATACAAACTTAATTGAAAGCAGAGGAAATATTTTTGCACATACTTTGCGTTGCTGAACTTGGAAGGCCCTAAGCAAATTTTGATCACTCTGCTAAGCACTGTGCAAGCATAATCAAAATGTCTATGCTAATAAGGCTCTGTACTGATAAATGTTACTGCAAGCAAAAAAAGTGATAACCTCCTCTATTTCTTTTTTAAAATTTTTATTTCTTTAAATTTAAAAGTCACCACTTTATTTGTGACAAAGAACACAGTTTCAACCTTTTCAAGCATCTAGAGTCAAAGATCACAGAGCATTCCAAGTCAGAAGAGACCATCGAGTCCAGCCTCTGGCCCAGCACAAGACCATCCCCAAGAGTTACATTATGTACCTGAGAGCATCATCCAAACACTTGAACTCTGTCAGGCTTGGTGCTGTGACCACTTCCCTGGGGAACCTGTTCCAGTGCTCAGACATCCTCTAGGCGAAGAGCCTTTTTCTAATATTTAATCTAAACCTCCCCTGACACAATTTCAGGACATTCCCTCAGGTCCTGTCACTGGTCACCAGAGAGAACAGATCAGTGCCTACCCCTCCTCTTCCCCTCATGAGGAAATTGTAGACTGCAATGAGGTCTTCCCTCAGTCTCCTCCAGGCTGAACAGACCAAATGACCTCAGCTGCTCCTCATACATCTTCCATTCAAGGTCCTTCACCATCTTCCTTGCCTTCCTCTGAACCCTCTCTAATAGCTTAATATCTTTCTTATATTGTGCCACCCAAAAACACGCACAGTATCCAAGGTGAGGCTGCCTCAGTGCAGAGCAGAGCAGGACAATCCCCTCCCTCACCCGGCTGGTGATGCTTTGCCTGATGCCCCCCAGGACAGGGTTGGCCCTCCTGGCTGCCAGGGCACTGCTGACTCATATTCAACCTACCATTGACCAGGACCCCCAGGTCCCTTTCTGTGGCACTGCTTTCCAGCATCTCATTCCCCAGTCTGTCTGTACATCCAGGACTGCCTCACCCCAGGTGCAGAATCTGGCACTTCCCCTTGTTGAACTTCCTACAGTTGGCGATTGTCCAGTCCTCTCATTTGTCAAGGTCTCTCTGTGGGGCCTCCCTGCCTTCAAGGGAGTCAACAGCTCCTCCCAGTTTTGTGTCATCTGCAAACTTGCTTAGTGTCCCTTCCAGTCCTGCATCCAAGTCATTTATGGAGATGTTGAAGAGTACATGGCCTAGGATGGAGCCCTGTGAAACCCCACTCGTGACAGGTCACCAGTCTGATGTTACCCCATTCACTATCACCCTCTGTACTCAACCATTGAGCCAATTGATCACCCACCACATCATGTGTTTATCCAACTGTATGTTGGACATTTTGTCCTGAAGGATACTGTGAAAGATAATATTGAAAGTTTTACTGAAATCCAAAAAGATGATATCAACTGGCTTCCCTTGATCAGCTAGGTGGGTTACCTTGTCATAAAAGAAAATCAGGTTTGATAATATGTATTTACATTTAAACAAACAAACAACATCTTGATAAAAAGCACTCTAGGTGTTTTGCTGAGTGCCAGGAGAAACAGTCCATTCCATATACATATAAACATTAATGTATTAATATTTATCTGTTTCATTGTTTTATGGCTCAATAAATGCAGCTTCAGACCAGTTTTACTTCTATATTGTTACAGTTGTGTCCATGAAGCTGGAGTTGTTCAAATAAGTCATTTGTTACCTATAGATGAGTCTGAAAGATACTATACATGTGCTCTACTTCTTTCTGTATTCAGAGCCACTGTGTAAAAGCTACAGCAATGTATCATCTGACGTTCCGATTGACCTGTGTCTTCACCCTGCTTAGACTGCTGCTAAAAGCTATATACTAGATTAAACAGACTAGTACTTTTCTAGACTCTAGCTGAGGTGATTCGTGGCTTTTATAGGTAATGAAATCATCAATTAAGGAACTAAGCTTCATTACAAACACACCCACAAAGGTGAGTTACTAAATACTGTTGAAAATTCCACTTGCCATGGATTCTGCTTTAGAACATTTTTGTCAGAATATGTTTTATACCATCCATCTATATTGTAATTGGAGCTAAAAAAATCTGAGGAGAAACAGTCCAAGATGACTCTAGCTGCAATATGAATGCACTTAGATATTTTAAAATTGAAAAATACACATTCTTGATAGTGTAGAGCACAAACAGTATTTTATTTGTCTGGTTATGAGCAGATAATGTAATGGACTGTACAGGTGACTGAAAGCTACTGGTGCTTATTCCTCACAACAGTAATTCAAGTATAAAATAAATTTGTTGAACAGATTATAGGGGAGGTGAGGGGTGGAGGGGGCCGGGGATAAGAAAGAGGAGCAGATAACAAAACTAAGAGCATTCCAAAGAAATAAAACTCCCTGGTAAAGCCCTGACTGACATTTTTAAGCAGACAAGAATAAGAAAGAAAATACAGTCAAGAAAGAAAAGTAGGAGAGAAAGAGGATTTAGAAGTTTGGATTATATGGTGAAAATTAGGGATGGGCCATAATCAGAATGCTTGATCCAAATTCCTCTAAATTTTGTAGAACACTTGATAGCTTGAACAGGATTTGAGTTCTATGAACTTATTTTTTTATACTGGACTTACAGCCAAACTCCACTTCCAATCTCTGGGATAGTCTGAGAGTGTCTTTGGATTCATGTCCTGAAACTTCCACCCATGTCGGCTGGAAATCTTACATTAACACAATTGTTGAAAAACACCATGGCAAGCCAAGATACTATTTTCAGCAGTTCAACCTCCAGAGCTGTTCTAGGCCACCACCTTCATCTGCTGGAAATAGCGTGTGAGGTTTGACCTGGGCAGCCTGAACGCCTTTCTGCAGCACACAGACGGAGGTTTTATTGTAAGCTTTGCTTTCCAGCACTTCAGTCCCTCCTACACAGTTCAGTAACCAGTTAATTTATATATTCTGCCTGAAGCACTCCCTCTGGCTTCATAATACAATGTCTCAAATGAAGAAAACGTACATAAAAGCGGATACAGCCATTCCCAGGCCACTTATCCAGCTCTAGGCTGCCTGCTGGCATAAAGGCACTTGTAGCCAACTCAGTGTCCCAGGGCAGTCTGTGACACTGAATGAATGTCAGCCCCTTGCTGTGCTCTCCAAGCAGCCACCTTCCCACCATACAGAACTTTGCTACATCAGTGTTTCCACTATATTCCCTATATGGCATCCTGTTCTTTCCAGGTCACTCAGGAAGATTTTACTTTGGAATTGGCTTGCTTTCAAACAGGCTTTATACTTACCAGAGATTAAAGTGGTGGGGGTGTGGGGGAAGAGAAGAAGGAAGTGTTGAAACAAGTAACTTATGAGCACTAGAGATAATGAAGTCTCATATAAATTTCTTTCTTGTGGAAAGTTCATATAGCTGCTTAGGAAGATGCAAACTTCAATTCCTTCTTTCTCCTGCAATTTTAGCAGTTCTGATGGTTTCTGTACCCTGTGAATTTTCTGATGTATACTATCAGAAAGCTCATACCAGTGCCCTTTCTTGTGTGGGATATTAACAGGGTCTCTGCTTTTTCTGCTACCTTAACTTCTCTATCAAACTTGTCTGAAGTAAGCCACTGGATCCAAAAGTTATTAGGATATGTGTTCATGGACAGGGTATTGAAAATAAAAGAGGTGAAGATCAATATGTTTCCTGCACGACACCACCCCACACACCCTCAAAAAATCCCTACACAAACAAACCACGCAAGAGGAATTGAAAGGGCCTTTGGGTGTAATTAGGTTTAGGAACTTTCTAATGTTCTCCATATGTAGCACCCCTATAGAAAGCTGAATGACAGAGACTGCTGTTTAAGTTGACAACCTGGCATGTTTGCTAAGAGGATAGTAGCTTTTTTTTAGCTCATAGCTTTTACATGCTAACAGTTAACTCCCTAATATCAGGTAGCTATTTGCATATACATTGGAAAAACAATACTATACTAATACAGTGAGTTTTCCAATAAATAATGAGTTGTATGGCCACAGGTTTGTGCCTCTGCATGTAGGAGTGGAAAACAGATTTCCTGTGTTTCTAAAATGTTTATGATCTCAAAAAGTTGTACTGAAAAACTGAAGTATTAAACTTTTCCCACAAGAAAAGAGCCTGTGTATCCTAACTTGGACTATCTAAATATTATCAATTTTTTAAACAAATACTCAACTTTGAGATTATTTTTTCTTTTAAAATATGAATTCTCTGAAGTTGTCAAATGCATAATTGATTCAAATTTACAAAACTGTTTTTAAAATGTAAAGGTGAATGTTTTGAGAAAAATTTTAAAATGCTTATTTTTTTAACTGGAAGATTTGTCAACTCTTACACATAAACTGGGGATATTTCCAGTGGAAGGGAACTACCCTTTTGGATAACTTCAAAGGCAAATCCCTTGAAGTTCTGGAGTTTCTGTCATGTTTCTATGAACTAAAAACTCCCACAGAGTTACTATTTTATATTTTAATGTTGCACAATTTTTAAAGCAGTAATCATTATTTTTTAATATATATTTTTAATAAAACACATTTTAAATGTGACATCCCTTTCCTCGTGCTGAAGGGATAGGAAAAGAAAAAAGTATTTCCACTTCTCAGGAAAATGACCACATTCATTTTTGACCATTTCAGTTTCAGCAAGAGCCCCATCAGAGACTTACAAGAGTTCTTCTACAGTGTTTTCCTGGAGGCACACGATAGACTCACTACCCTGTGCCTCCCTTGTGATCCTGGTGAGACTAATCTAGGAGTGGAAACTTCAAGCAGCATTTCCCACAGAAACTGGCTGACAGGTGAAGACAGACTGACACTTTCAGCACAGGAGCACAACATGAGAGGGAAAACAATCTGATAACTTGCAGCCTATGATGTTCACACTAACCATAAGGGACTTGGAAATTTGGATAGCTTTGGCTTTAAAAAAAAAAAAAAAAAAAAAAAAAATCAGCATGAAGACTGTAGATTACTTTATTCCACTAACCAATAATTCCATTTATAGTAAATCAACAAAAGAAGTAAGACTCCCAAACACAAGTTTTTTTCTTTAACTGTGGAACAGAAGGGGCCTTGGAAGAGTAATCTCTATCAGGGCAAAGGTAAACACAGACTGTTTTTTTTTTTTTTGTCACATAATTTTTTCATTTTTTCACATTTTACAAAATCAATTTGCAACTTTTGGTTGACTGTTGTTATTGTTATTATTTTTACTTATTATCTTCTGACAAATTCCTTTTCATAAAACTATGTTTTATGAAAATACTCTGGCAGGAATGCCAGAATATGTTTTTGGATCTCTAAGGAGATTTTGTCTCATGATTCATCCTGCACAATCTGATTCCAAATTATTGCTTTTAGTGTTCAAATATTTTCTTATGTAAGCAGGAATTCATATACTCATGGCATGGGAAAAATGTGATAAATCATATTCCAATGCACACATACAACCTGCCATATTTAACTCCCAAGGATTTTTAAATAGACCAAAGAACAACACAAATAAAATGAAATACAAATAAAGCAAAATCTAAAAGTAGAAAGAAAAATACTGTTCCCCACATATATTCCTGAAATATTTCACCAAATTAATGTTTATCGTGTAATAGTCAGATTTGGATTTTCATAGTTTTATTAACAGAAACGACCAGCACTTAATTTCAAAACCCTACAGGGAATTCACCAATCCTCAAGCTCTTTCTCTAATAAGTAAACACATTTTAAAGATGAAAAAAAAGCAAAACCAAAACAAAAACTCCCAGCAAACTACTTTCCTATGGCTGAGTTTGCAATCAGCAACAATCCGTTCTGAAACCCAAGGGTTCTGAGAGTCATCTCCAGCATTGAAGCCACTGAGTTCTTTAACTGTGCATGAGAAAGGAGGTGGATTAACCTTAACCTGTGCAGAGCCAAGTCTCCATCTCTAAACAAACAGGATCTCACAGAGGACACACACTGCATGGCCATATCTAAGCCCCTTACTGACCAACATGAAGGTACTGTCATCGCAGCCAGCACAAGGAGGAATTCGCTCCCCACCCCTTGCTTCCTCTTCTGCAGCAGAAACAGGTTTCTCCAGGAGCTTATCCAGCTACCCTCTCTCCTTCACTTGCCCTTCTAAAATTCCCTGAAATTTCCCTAAACATTTAATGAAATTGGAATAAGCTTAACTCAAAATAAAGAGTTATTTAGTTTGGATTTCATCCTACCTGAAGGCTTGCTTCTGCCATAAGGCCTACCAAACTTTGCCAGACAGTTACGTGCAGCCAAGAAGATAGATTCCTTGGGTGATAGCTATTCTTCAGTAAATGAGCTCATCCTCCCACTATTCCATTCTATCAATTTGCCTTATCCACATGTTATTTCCTGTCATTCTTCTAGGTTTTAATCCTCTGGAAGCTCTTTTCAATATCCTGGTATTATCCCTACCAGAATCCCAGCTCTAGAAAGTGGGTCAAGGGTGCTCCTGCAACATAAAACTTTACTTTTTTTCCCAACAATTTACTGTATTAGATTATAATATTATAATACAATACATTGACTGATGCCACTATAACTAAACCTTAGTACTTCTCTTTTCTGTTTTTACATGTGTCCTGCCCAGGACTCCTCATCTCACTGATAAGTGTTTTGATCTTTTGTTCATTTATTTTTAAAACTTTTAGTCTGATGATAGAGAAATAATTTTCCTCCCAGTAGACTGGGCTTAGCAAGGTATGTAACTACACAGAATCACAAAAGGGCTGAAAGAGATCCTAAGGGCTCCCCCAGTCCCTGATCCAGTCCGCAGTAAATCCATGAATCCATAGTAACTCCAAAGGTCAGTACTTACGCCTTTATTGACAGATATTCATTCAACATAGTTGTGAAAAATCATCCAATTTGCCTATGGGCAACATAAATTTTCTACCACTATACAGAAACTCACAAGTATTCTTACTGTTCAAAAAGTTTTCCTAACATCTAATCTGTGTAATATAAGCTTTTTATTTCTCCTTATGTAGCCATATTAAAAGAGAAAATTCTTTGCAGTTTGCAGCAGTCTTCCAAATTTTTGAAGACTTTCATCATATCTGTACTCAGTCTTTACTTTACTTTAGATTAAGCAGGTCCAAATTAAGGCAATAGTCACTGGGAATGCCTTAAGTCATACAGGATCCTGTCTAGTGCATCCCCCTATTCTGGGAAGGTAGACTCCAAAACTCAAAACCATCCTCCATTTGAGTCTTGCCACAAGGACCCATGCTGGAACAGATCAGGAAAAACTGCAGCCCGTGGGAAGGACTCATGTTGAAGAAAGTTCATGGAGGACTGTCTCTTCTGAGAGGGATACCCTGCTGGAACAGGGAAGTGAGTGAGGAGGGAAGGGCAACAGATAAAACGTGATGAACTGAATGCAACGCCAATACCCCATCCCCTGTGCTGCTGGCAGGGAGGAGGTAAAGAAATTAGGAGTGAAGTTGAGCCCAGAAAGAAAGGAGGAATGGGTGGAAGTGATTTTAAGATTTGAATTTATTTCTAATTACCCTACTCTGATTTTAATTGGCAATAAATTTAACAAATATTGCTAATTTCCCCAGTTGGACTGTTTTGGCCTGTTCTTATCTTGACCCATGATAAGATCCATGACTTTCATAATATTTTCTCTCCCTGACCAGCTGAGAAGGGGAGTGATAGAGAGACTTTGGTGAGCACCTGGCATCCATCCAAGGTCAACCCACCACACTCATTGAAGCAAATCTGGCTTACTAGAGATGAACACTTGCTCATTTAAAAAAAAAAAAGAGTCTATGAAGTTTAATATGGCATGATTTTGGCACCATAAGGTCACTAAATATTTTGATGTGCAGTCTCATTAAACTTTTGTTTCTTGTTGTTTTTACGTTCTTCCATATATGTCTAGTTTGGGCAAAACATAGTTTTTTTTTTACACTTCTTTCCCCTGTACATCTGTCATAAAGGCAAAAATAAAAATATATTCAGAAGCTCAAGAAAACAAACTTCTCTATAATACCAAAATGCCTCCTAAAAGTGCAGTAAGCAAACTGACAATCATTTGGGGCAAAGAGATGTGCATTTATATGGGTTTTTTTTCTCATGAGAAATATAAATTTTCCCCCCAAGTTTTACAAGGTTATTGGAGATGGAAGTAGAGAGGGGTTGCACCTCATTTTAATTATGTGACTTATTTTCTTGAATTGAGATCTATAACTCTTCACAAAGCTTTTTTGGCTTAGATATGAAACACCACTTCTCTGTGAAATTATACATTCAAATTTCAAACACTAGCATAGCAAATTATATTCCTCCACTGATCCATTTTGCAGTCATCAAAGTTTATTTGACAAGCTTTTATAATCCAAATATCAATATATATCTAAGTAATCTCAACATTCCCACAACAACATGAGATATTAAAATGAAGACAAAGGCACTATAGTAGATCATCTAAATATATCTCTTCTCACAGTAATTTCAAGGTAAAATTCTTGGAATACTAAGTGTTTAAAAGGATATTTTAAGTAAGAAAAAGAAGAAAAGAAGGCTACCTGATGGAGTTAAAAAAAGGAATAGTCACTTTGGTCATGTTTAGTCATAGAAGAAACTGGTCTTTCTTGCTCAGCATAAGAAAAGCAAATCATTACCAGAACAATAAACTCCCATTATCAAGAGTTCTGGGCTTCTGTTTTAAATAAAAATATTGTTTGGTTTTTTTTAATGGGGGAGGAGACACGACTATTTTTTGTGGTTTTTTTTTTTTTTTTGTTTGGTTTGGTTTTTTATATGTCTTCACATAATCTACAGAACATAAGAGCCCATTGCTCACTCCTCTGAATCACAATTTTAGTTGGATTTACATCCTTTCTCATATCTTCTTTGAAAATCAGAAACTATGAAAATAGAAGCATTTTATGCTTCCGGAATACAAGACAGAAGTTGCCTGCAAATTCCCTGAACATTACGATCAATTGTGTTAGTGGAAAAGTATTAGTGGAATACTTTTCCACCCCTAACTCTGAGCACTGTAACCTCTCTCCAAATGCCCTGGGGCCTAAGATACCAGTTCCAGTTTCAGCCTAACTTTTCACCTTCAAAGTCATGTCACCACACGTCTGTCATCATTTCATTATTTATATGAACGAGAGAAGTGAATACAGGCAAGAAATACATACATGACTACCACTTCAATCCTTGGCGTTGAAATCATTTTCTGTCATGACTATTTTTAGTAAAGTTTGTTTCCAATCAAAAGTAAGAAGCATTATCAAGGAAATAACTTATTCTAGCATCACATTACTGGTCATTTCAAGACAAATCCCTGTTGCTTCAGAAACATTATCCAACAATAAAGAGTCCCAAGGTCCTTTTCATTCACTTACTGGGAGATTCTCTCATTTGGGAGCAAAGACAGGGATCTTTCAGAGAGGTACTTTCTTCTAAAATTGTCCTCTTGAATTCAGGCAGTTTAAGGAAACAATGACTGCTGACAAGTTCCTTATTACCAGCAATTAATGACCAGTTTGTTAATTAGTGTCCTGAGGCAAAGTTAATGTAGCATTTCCAGCAGAACCCAAAACAAAAACATAGAATATTTTTGGATATGGGCTAACAGCTCTGTTTTATTCAGTATTTTTCTTAACAAGGACAGATTTTCTTGTCCAAACCAGTGGACTGCAAAGTGCACATACTGGGAAAAAGGAATCATTAAGCTTCATTAAAAGGAAAAATAATAATAAACTGGTTGTAGTTTTTTTCCTGACCCAGAACATGGCAAGTTCCCAGTACATTTAGGAAAGAATAAAAATTCAAAAAGGGGGGGGGGGGGTAGAGGGGGTTGGAAAAGAGGATATGAAAGTGTTTTCTCTGCCTTTTCAATGAAAATTCCAATCAATCCCAGAGGCTTTCCTCACAGAGCCTTTCCTTACCCCAATCATTCACAGAAAAATAATCATAATTGAACCAGATGACACACTGTGCAGTCTTCCAACCTTACCAATTCTGAATCAACTACTGAAAATGCCTTCAATGATCTAACAACTTTTTTTTTTTTTTTTTAAATTCCCCAAACAAAACAAACCACAAAGCTCTTCGAGTTGCAGCGTAGAACATGATCCTAAAAATTGCTGTTTGCATTGGGGATATCTCTGCTTATTACAAAATTATCAACTTTACAAAGGCAAATTCAGAAACTATCACGTACCCCGCCCTGTCTCCCCCATGCCTCAGGCCTCTCAGAGCTGTGATGAAACCTTCACCTTTTCCTCATCTAACTAGCAGAGAGAGATGGGACACCTCCTCTCTTATGAGTAAGGGTGCCCCTGGAGCAGTGTCTACACTGGGTATCAGAATTTTTCAGGACTTCCTACAGGTTTCCCAACAGGGTGGTGCTCAGAGACCTCCAGAGCAGGAAGGGAAACAATTCTCAAACTGATTTTAAAACGTACTTCCAGTTGTAAAGACAACAAAAAATCCTGCAGCAGCCACATGCAAAGGATCACAAAACTTTCTAGTAGTGACCTTGACTGTCACTATTTCTACATTCTCTAGACGTTGTTCCTCATGTGTTGGTTAAATCAGGCAAAAGTGCTGCTGGCCTCTACTGTACATAAGAGACACCTTAAAGGGAAAGGATTTCTCCTTAACTTCCCATGAGGCTAACAGCCAAAAATGAGAGCTGACCCATATGGCTCCTCTCTGAGCCATGCAGACAGTGGTGCTGCGGCAGACATGCCAGTGAGAATGACTCTGAACGGCTCACAGTGAGGTTTCTCCAGCAGAGAGGCTGAATTTCATGCTGCAACAGCTCATTCCATGATTCTCGAGGAAGAGGTGGGCTACAGCTGGCAGCTATAGTCACTACAGGCATTGTTGAGAACATATTCTCTATCACTGAGTGGTAAGGGCTTCCAAAAAAAGTCAGAATACTATAAATATGAAATTTTATTTGTTACTAAGGCATAGTCTGGCTGGTTTAGTTTCAGGCTTTGCATCAGCCAAACACAACTTTCAGACACAAAACATTTAAAAATGTCTGCATTTAATTATAACGGTAAAACTTCTTAAAATAATTCTTTAAACATGTTAAACCACATGAAATGCAATCAAAGTTGCACCACATTTAAAAAAATTACACAAGTTTTTAATTGTATAAACTATATTAAACTTTAATACCAGCCATGATGTAGTTACAGCAAAACTAAAGTAAAGCACACACCAAAAGGCTGGTTGGTGATTGAGTGGGTACTTTCTCCCACAGAGGGATTCATGAAGTATGCAGTCAGAACACTTCAGAGAGTTATCAGGGTTTCACTTGTTTAGTAATGTATTCATTACTGCCCAGGGTTGCACTGTATATAAAAGCAGAATAATCAAGAGCCATCTTTTGCATGCTTTTCTCCACATCCCATCTCATAATGAATTGTAAATCATTTAAGTTATGAATTACTTAATGATTAACTTAGGATAGCTTATATATTTTTAAATATGCATTTATAGTTTATAACACAATAAAAAAAATCAGGATTTTTAGGATTGCTCTGTTACCCTTTCCTTTAGGATAGTTATATGAGTATCTTTGTGAAGAAAACACTGTCATCCAATAATATGTCAAGATTTGGCATTGCTGACATTATTTTGACACAGTGATTTAGCATAAACTGCTGAGTCCATTTATGTAACATCAACAACATTTATAAAAGCAAAGAGGGATAACCCAAGAGCTCTCATGTGATTTATGTACAATTTACTCCCCAAAAGCGCAACTCCAAGAAATCTGGAGCTTCATCATCTTCCCATTCATTTTTAAATAGGAGGCTGTGTTGACTTCAGCCAGTTACAGTTTATATCCATAGTCCAAATGGGGTTAACACATTATGTGTGAACTGATAAAAGTGAAGAAAGACAGGTCTGTTGCTCATATCTGATGTGCAATATGAGGTCTCAACCACAGGCTGAAACTAGAAAGGACATCTTAAGAGGCAATCAAGTCTTACATTGATTCTGACTGTAGGTTATATTAGGATTTTGTCAGGTCGCCTAAATAAAGAGGTTAACAGAAACAAACACAGAAATGTTCTGCAGAAACTCTATAACAAATATCCTCCAAAGAGCATTTGATAACACTTTGATTATTAGATATGCTAGTGAATACCAGTTGAAGTATTTTAGGTATTTTCATCTCACACAAAAGCATCCAGAAACTCTTTACAAGAGAATGTTCTGGTGGGAAATGGTAGACGAGTTTTGCCAAACTGTACACTGCATATAAAGTAAATGACCTTCTGCCCCTCTCCTGTCACCACCTGAGGAGTGGGTATTTGGCTAATTAATGTATCTTTGTAGTCCTGACATCTCAAGTATGTTTAAAACCAGAGCATAAACCCAAGTCTAATTTTTGCCACTGGGTTTGATCATCTTGGAAGGCTGAACTGACATGGTCTGAACTCTGAAAAAGCAGTGAGGACTTGCCACTGAATGCTTCCAAAACATAGGATGAATATTGTTCTTCAGGGGTTGGTACTGGGACCAGTGCTTGTTAACAGCTCTCTCAGCAATTAAACTGCACCTTCATGAAGTTTGCTGACCTCACCAAGCTGTGTGGTGCAGTAGACACACCAGAGAGAAGCAATGCCATACAGAGGGACCTGGTCAAGAGGTGAGCCTGTGCAACCCTCATGGAGTTCAACAAGGTCAAGTGCAAGGTCAGGCACATGGCTTGAGGTAATCTCACATGGAAATACAGGTTGGATGGAGAATGGATTGAGAGCAGCCCTGAGGAGAAGGACTTGGGTGTGTTGGTTGACAAAAAACTGGATATGAGCCGGCAGTGTGTGCTTGCAGCCCAGAAAAAGAGCTGTGTCCTGGGTTGTATTTAAAGAAGTGTGGCCAACAGGTCGAGGGAGGAGATTCTCCCCCTCTACTCTGCCCTTGTGAGATCCCACCTGCAATACATCCTCCAGGTGTGGGGCCACCAACATAAGAAGGATGTGATACTGTCGGAGCATGTCCAGAGGAGGCCACAAAGATGCTCAGAGTGGCTGGAACACCTTTCCTGTGAAGACAAGCCGGGAAAGCTGGAGTTGTTCATCCTGGAGAAGGCTCCCCTCACAGTAGCCTTCCCATATCTAAAGGGGGTTTTTTGAAAAGAACTTTCCTGGAGAACAGAACAGCAACTGGAGAAAAAGATGGACCAAATGTGTATCAACAGCAGGCTGGGATTTCAGGAGAGTTGTATCAGGAATGAAGGATGACACACAGTCTGGCTTCCTTCTTATTCAAAGATGATACATTTTCTAGTTGGATACAGCACCTCTAAACTACCATGGGTTTATTATTGTTTGCTAAAACAAGCAGAGTTGTACTTTGCCTTTTGGAGGTGAGGGAAGGAAAATGCCTTTTCAGTTTCTGGTGCTTTTGTCCTGTTATGTGGGGTGTGAGAAATTCAGTGCAATCATGCAGGCCTATACACAGGTAAGTCATCCATGTGAAATGTGTACTACTCCATGTGAAAAAGTTGCCTATTATGATTTGGATAGTTTTTCCTATTATTATTACTATTTTTGAGTCATGGTATATGTCTGGATAATGCTTCTACTCCTGTCTTCATACAGCTGATCTGTTCAAGGGATTAGAAGGAAAACTCTAGTTAGCTAAAAGGATATGTTGAAAATATAGCCACTGTCTACAGCCTAACCTGCCTCCACCTGTCCACCCACACAGCTACCTGTATCAGGAAAGAGGTGACTAATATTTGCTCACTTTTGGGAATTATTTAATGTTACTGAATGATTCATAGAAAGAGAGATGAGGAATAATAACAACTTTTAAGGACAAATGCAAACCAAAGACATCCATTCAACAGATACACATTCTTTGGTATGGAATATAACTGGGCTGTAAGCCCTGGTCTTCTCTCTTCTCACCTTTAAAGAAATTTTTCATTTCCAGAGTTATTTATGCAACTAAAGAGATCTGTACCTCTGCAGCAACATTTTTAAAAAACTGCATCAGGTTAGGAAAAGCATAAAATCTCTTCTCCATGATCACACAAGAAAAGCAACAATAAAACCTTCTTTCCCTGTCACACTGTAATAGTAAATCATGTGCACAACTGGGATAAAGCCATGTCAACTCAGAAATCTATTGTCTTCACCTTTTTCTCCTGAGTGAGGAAAAAGAAAATTAGAAACCTTGTATTGATCCTTAAAAATATTTCAATGGAAATATTCAGTTTCAAAGAACATCCTTCCTGCTCTTCCTCTGGGACAGATTAGGATCACAGGCTGGTGACAGTATACTCCTAAATGCTACACCAGTCACAAAGGGAGAGCTTGATGTTTGATGAGTTATCACAACACTAAGATAATTTTAATGAGCAACAAGTGAGTTGGATAACATATTTTGGTTTATTTTGTGGGACACTAAACCTAAGGCCCATACCCTTTCATGATGCCCCCAGTTCCACCTAAATCCACTTGTCACAAAGATTCTGATGCTGTTTCTATCAGGCCAGCTCCACAAAATGTCACACTACTCAAAAACCTAAACTTGCAACATGCTGTTCCATGTAAGTAGAAGCAACAGAATACATAATGGTGGTGACTTCTTTAGATCACGTTTTATTTATTTACTTAAGATATTTTTGTAGGCTTGAATTCAGGACAGGATCCCTTCCCTGGAGAGACTCTTGTGTTAGTATTTGTCTACAGGTAGGCCTGTACTTCAACACTTCCGTGAAATAAAATGAAGTTAAGATTGAGATGCTATATTGAATACTTTGCTTATGAGAAGATATTGAACTTGTGAGAACAATCGTTGTACATGTAAGTGAAGATTTTAAAACAGGTCCTACTATTTTGTAGCTCAGTTTTCAAATCTATCAGACCAAAATCCACTCCAAGGCTCTTTAAAAGGGGCCTTGTGTAATGACATAAAAAAACATACAGACTCCACTAACATCCACTCCCAAGCCTCTAGATGTCTTAGTTTGCCAAAAACAAACAAACAAACAAACAAAATCCACCAAAAGAAACAACTAAACAAAAAAATAAAAACTCCCAAACTAAAAAGCCCACAATAAACAAACACCAAAACCCATCACCCCTCAAGATCTAAGAACTCTAAACTTAGATTTAGAAGCATAAATTTCAGCATTGAGGTTTGAAAAGGTGTCTCTCCACTTTCAAAGAACAGAAACCTGACATCATACTCTAAATCATTTCCTCTTAAATAATAACATAAACTAATGCTGACTCTCTGCAGACATTAAATTAGGTGATCAACAGACAGGTTTTTCATCTAGCAGTGCTTTGCACAACTGGAAAATACTACTTTTTTATTAAACAGTCTAAAAAATAATCATCCATTTCACTTCTGTTCCTCTCTTTTTCTTTCATAAACATTTAGTAACTGAAATAAAAAAGATAATAAAAAGGAGTTGCTCTTATCTTTACTGTAAAAATTCCTTCCATGGTTTGTTATACACATATGCACACAGATGTCAAATTAGCTTGTGGGTATGTTCAGATGTGTTTAATGTCTGGCAAATTGCAATGTCTGTTTATAACAAACACCAAATAGAGAACACAGCAACTTGTGGAGTCCAGTTCCTTTAGGAATGTAAAGCTGTGTATCCAGAAATTGCATTTTTTATCTCTGTCTTCAGAACTACAGTACATCCTCCTGTTTCATTCGACCTCAGAAGGGCCTATGTGGCCATAGTTCACAATTTCTTTGAAATAAACATTATTGTTTATTCAAACTGGCTTTGGCTCAAGTATCTCAGTTGGTTAGAGCACAGACCTAATAATGCCAAGGTAGTGGGTTTGATCCCCATAGAGCCACTTATATGTTGGACTTGATGATCTTTGTGGGTCCCTTCCAACTCAGAATATGCTGATATTGTGATTCTGTGATATTGTGATTCTGTGATTTTGGCTTTAAGAATAATTGTGCTGCTCTTCTCATTTCTTGTGAGGTCTCAGATGTAGAATTGAGACAGGTTTTCAGCATCATGCCATAGGATCAGTCAAGGCAAATTTGTGAGACCAGAAAAATGTATTAGAAAAGTATTAGTATTAGAAAGTATTAGAAAGAGGTGAAGGAACTGGTAATTTTTACTCTGGAGGAGACAGGGGAGCAAAGACATAATGACAAGAAAGAAGCAGTTACAGAAGTGATAGTGATCAGTGTTTTCCATATGCATTTGGAGTAACTTGGGAGAATTGGGCTTAATTTGCAAAAAATTTTTCTCTAACCATTTATAATGGTTATGAAGCACTGGAAAAAATACCTAGAGGGCATATAAAAGATTATTTATTGGGAATTCTTATGACCTGATCCAGGTATGTTGATTCCAAGCAAGAGACAGTCTATATTTTTTTTTAATTTTAGACACATCCTGTCCCACACCATGCTTCATGAGCACTGCAGGGATTACCTCAGGTCTGGTTACTGCATTTCCAATACCAAGGGGAGAAGGGCAGGAACTACTGAGATTTCAAGAAGGAATTCTTTGTTACACAGACCCTAATGCTAAAGTGAGCTTATCTTTGGAGAGAGAAAAAGTGACCAAGACCAGGCTAGGAAAGGCCTGATCATGCAAATCCACTAGAAAAAAAAAGTAAAGAAAAAGTGAAGGGAACAGTAGTCAAGGCTACTTTACCAAAAGGAACATCTCCCAAGTTCTTGAGAGGAAAATCACCAGGGAAACAGCAGTTGCATGGAGAGCCCCAAACTCCTGGAGTCATGGGCCAATGTGTAGATTACAAGCATTATTTTATCAATCATTACCTGTCATATGGATTAAAATTATCTGAAGGATTGTAATTCACCCCAAAGAGAAGGAAAGGTTACATATCTCCATCTCTCAGCAGTACCATGCTCAGGCTGAAACCTTGCGTTTATATCTGAGGCAATCTAAATTCCACCTACAAGCATCAGTGGCTTAACATTCACAAGCATCACAAGATAATGTAGTCACTCTGGACTTGAAAAACAAAATGCAACACTTGTGTAACAAATATTAAGTAGGTACAATTAAATACTCAGGCAGTATTTAGGTGAAGGAACAAGATGGAGTTGTAAGAGATAAGATGCAGTACCAAAGAACTTCCATGTCCCTGTTAGGTGGGTGCCCTCTCTCAGAAGGTGGCTTGCTTAAGAGAAATGTGCAGTTCTCTAGAGGACATAAAACTCCAACAGTATACTAAGTTGTGCTGACTGCCAGAGAGTGGAAGTTGTTCTTGACTGCAGCTAGTCATCAGATCATGCACTTGGACATGATTTTTTTTCTCGACAAATTCAGATGCTGTTCTTATCAGTATTCTATAAATCAAACAGTCTGAGTTCCTTTTATGTATTTATCTTAATACTAACGAGTATGGGCTACTTCCTCTCCCATTTACAAGTGCACTTTCCCTTCAGCGACCATTTAATATCTCTGTGGAAAATACCACTATGACCGCATATAGAAAGCAGAAGCAATCAGTTTTCTGTTTGTAAAGCTGTCTTTCAAAGAAACTCAAGGAATGGAAATAAGGAAAATGGTGTGTATAAAGGCATAAACTGCCATTTTTTAAGGCTCCACAGACCATCAGATCCCAAAAAATCAGGTTTTCCCCTTAAACAAATTTACTATGTGACTTCTGATACAGTGAATAGAACTTATCACCAGAAAAGCCAGTAAAAAGTTATTTGGCAAGGAGTTACATGAAATGTGATAAAGTGTGACAGAATTTGGCCCTGAAGTCACTGCCTCACTAATTTGCACACTAAACACATGTGCAATAAATTAAGCATTATTTTTATTTGAATGAGCTCTCCTTATGACATTATATGAGAAAATAAATGAAATATAGGACCACACAGTTATGTCTCCTCTTTATTTGTTATTCTGATGTCAGTTTGTGACTTGGAGAAATAGGCATAAGAACCGAAGTAGATACCACCCACCATTTGATAAAAGTAGATGTTCCAATTCCTGATCACAATTGTAACATGGAAAATAAAAAAAAGCAGAACAGAAATAACTATTACTTTCATAGTACCTTTTTTGAAGCTGTCAAAGCTATTAGCAAGCATTTATTAGTCTTATAACAGCCCTATGAGACACTTCAGATAAAATATTTTTTTATGGAAAGAATTTTACACTACCACAACTAGTCCAATATGTGAATTTCCACATAACATATAAAATTATTTTTGCTTTTTCCCTGTCCCCACCCTTTTTAGGGTGATTTTTATTTATTTTACATGATCAATTACACGGAGTTCATGTACTTCTGTTCTGACTTCTTACAGCTAACTCCAAACTGAACAAAAGTTTATGGGTATGAATCAAAGAATATGGACTATACTGAAATAAATACAGCATGAAGTAGCACCCCTACTAATCCCAGTGGAATGCAGTAGGTGATAAATGCCACATTCCTGGAGAATTAGAACCTCTTGCTTCTTTTGTGGGGAAAGGGAGGGGAAAAGGAGGTCATCTGAGGTGATAGGAGAGGAATGCCATCAGAAAATCCGATGACTCGGGGGTATAAAGAAAACTTGAGCTGGTCTCAGAAGACCCATCTCATTTGACTCAATCACATCAGTGTAGGCCCTCTCAGAGACAATTAATACCTACTCTATACAACTAGTTAAAGAATTCCATGTATTTTTAGAATAATCCAAGAAAAAGCTGTGGAGAGAGTTCCTTATACATATTAGACAAACATCCTCAGTTTCTGACATAACATGATGTTTAGAAATATACAAGGTCAACAGCAATGTTAACAGAGGCCCATTTTACACACTAGATACATTTGTAATGCATCTAGAGATCCAAGCATATTAATTGTCAGGAATATAATCGCATTTTCCAGCCCAAATAAAAGACACAGAGCTCACTACTGCAAAAGCAAAGGCTAATAGAGACTGATATATAATCTTAGGGTTTTTTCTTATTTTTTTTTCCAATTAATGTTGATGGAATAGAAAAATATTAGTTGTTTACATTATGTTTCTTGTACCAATATTCAGTAGCACTTTACCATATGACTGATGTCCATTCTACAGGTACCATATAGGCAAGTTTTAAGCCACAGCTGATGTGCTGTTCACAACCCCTCAAGTACTAAACATATTGTTTCTAGCTACATCACCTTTATTATGCTGCATTTCCCTGAGAATTCCTATCAGAGACTTAATTTCCAGCTGAAGAACTGGAGTTTTTGGACAAAAGGGCAAAAGCATCACCTCCAAGGTTAGGCCAAAGATCAAGTGGGTCCTATCCGACCTCCTGGGGTGTCAGTGTCTGATGATTCCAGAAACACGCTGCCACTAATTAGCCACAAGGGTACCATGATGGATAGAGTCGTGTGATTGACTATGGTGCCACAAAGTCATCCATCTGTGTAAGTCAGAATTCCTCATGACAACTTTCACGGAATTTACAAGCCTAAAGGCAGCTTTTGTCCTTGGCTTTCCCAGTGAGAGGTCCCACTGGACACTGCAGGGCAGCCACCACCTGCACCAGGCAGGGTTCTTGCTGCCCTATTGTCACTGTGGCAGACAGAACAGAGCATACCATACCCTATTATCTCAGTTTTAGCTTTCACATTTCCCTCTCCTCTCAAACATTAGGCAGCAGGCACAGCTACAGCATTGTCTGTATATACAGTATTGGGAGCCCTCCATTTCAAATGCTGACTTGGATAAGTGCCACACACCCCCTGGAAGCATCTGCATTTGAATTTAAAGGGGTGGGTGAGTGACAGCAAAGCTAGATTCTTCTTCTGACAAGGCTTTGGCAGATCATTGGTTGTCATCAAACCTATTGCGTTTCTAGCTCACTGCCAAAAATTCCACCTACATGCCTGATGGCAATTAGTCCTTTGTAGGTGCTAATGAATAAAAGCAGCACGCACACTTTACAGACTTAAAAAGAAGATCCCAATCCATATATTAATTCCATATATAAACTCACATGCACACACAGTCCCCCCCTTCCCCTATCCACATGCCACTGTGCACCCACACCCAAACTCGTGCTTAGAAAAAAAAGCAAGTAGCAGTAAGATGATCATCCAACTGTGTGCAAGTAGGACTCTTTTCATGAATCATTAGCTATTTTCCCATAAGTCATCTACTGAAAAAAAAGTATTGCTTTATGAATGCAGAAGGCATCCTACATTTGGGATAATGAAGTACATTCATGGCATGCTTGAACCTTTCAAAGGTCCAGACATTTCACACAGTCCCTCTAATTCTTCTGTGGTGTACAGAATCATCTGGGATATGACAGAATGACATAATCACCCTTCAGGAAAATATACCGACAACTTCCATAGAAGGAAAAGAGAATAAAATAGGGGCACTATGAGACTTTAGCACCACAGCACTCTCAAATCAACAAATTGAGCATTGCTTTCATGTTTGTGTAATTCTAGGTTTCCTGGTTTACGTCAATTTTAGAAGAGAAGGTATCAAAACAGTATGAGGAAATACACTGTATATAAAGCTGATTAAAGGATCATTATTAACATTTCCCATCAGCAAAAATTCATTTCTTCCTCAAAAGCAAACCATTTTACAGAACTGCATCAACATCAAAACCAAAAATTTAGAGGGAAACATTGCATTTTGACTTACATTTTAATGCTATCTACGTAGACAGAATTAGTTTTGAGAGCTAAAACAGATTTAATTGAATCGTACAAAAAACATTTAAAGCATATTGAAAATAACTGCATACTTTTTTCTCAAATTATTAATTTTGCATGAAGTTTTAGCTCTCAAATCAAGTTTAGAACATTTTTTTTTAAAAGGAATTTCCCAACCACTTTGTGGAGTATTCATGAATTAATCAGAAGTAAAATGTTCATTATCTTACCGTGACATTTCCAGCCTAGATTTCACAGCCTTCAAAAGGCTTCAGAAGGTCAGCTTTAAGTCAGCACATGAGTACTTCAGCCTCACTAGTTTATGGAGGGTTTTACCTTTCTCTGCTGTCTGGAGCGCAGGCAGGAACAGCTGAAGAAGACAGTCAGCAGCTCAGGACTTGAAGCAAAGTGGGCAGAAGACAAATGGCACTGCCTGAGGTCAGCCATAAAGGGCAGCAGCCATTGCTGCATCGCTTTGCCTTTATTTAAATTGTCTGAACCACCAAGTAGTAGGATCTTTCTGCCTGGTAGTCCTTATGTCATGGGAAGTAGCAGCATATTCAGACTGGTTGCTGCTAAGACATCTTGATGAGGGTTTTTTTTCATCTTTTGTGTCATGTTTATGCAGACATAAAAGTCAGGCAAGAAGTCTTAAGTGTTCTCAGAGCATGTGAGTACAGCATTCATATGCAACTACAAAATAAGAGCAGCCCCTAGTCCTCTTTGCCACAGAGGCATGTGACCTCTTTTCTCCTGCTGTTGTATCTGACCAAATCTCTTCCTTTGCAAATGGTTTTCAACATTGCAGACAGTAGGGGTGAAGGGAAGGAAGAGACAAATGTCAAACTGTAACCTTGTAAGAGGCCGTAGCTGCAGTGTCCTCTTATTTTAGTTTCTAGATGAGGTCTGAAACTTTTATGCCAAAACAATACTTTCTAGAATTAATCTGAACTGGGCAGGGAGTATTTTTTCCATTTTAATTTCTCTACTTTTAGCCTGTGAGAGGATCACTGTCCCAGTCCATTCTGATCCATAGCATATCCACAAGTACAGCAGGGATCAACAGCTCTAACACTCTATTTTTTCTATCCCCTCTTCAAAAATTTCTCCTCCAACTTCCACTTGTAGCTGACAAACTACGATCAAAAAGTCTGGCCATTTCTGTCTCCTGTGCCACATCAACATCCATCGCATCAGCAACTTAAGCAAACACAGGTGCCCACACATAACAGCATCAGCATAGCACCGATGCTAAACACCTGCATGCTCTGAAATGCCACTGCATTAACAACTGACCTTTCATTGGTAGACAGAACCTTGCTAGCAGAGTAGGTAACTGGGTAATTTCAGGAGTGCACAACTGTAATTGCAAACCCACTCTTCAAAAGTCTATTCCCATCACAGATGCTTAAGTAAAGTTTCTTCAAATAAAGTTTCACTAATATCTATTGAGGAAAAGCCCAATCATACAGGAATGGTCGTGCCTGCAGGAGAATCGTGCCTGTGTGATGTGTATGCTTTGAGGACAGCCCAAGGTTTCAGGTGCTCCTGATGCTCAGGCAGGCTCCTCTGCTTGTGCTGCAGAGCTCTGTGAATACCAAAAGCTACAGCACGTTTCTCAGAAGTCCTTTGCCTAGGTGTTGCCTTCTCTCAGCCTAAAAGGGCTAAACCCTCTGCCTTTTGTTGCTCCAACTTGCTCTAATCCTTGGGCTATACCACTCTGTCCCTGGGAGGACATTTCCTACAGACAGAAGGTAGGGTTGCAGTGTGGGCAAGAAGGCAGGGCTCCACTGGCATCCCAGCATGGTCAGCAGCAGGCAAGGCATCAGATCTGTAGCCTGATGGGGAGAACACACCACTGGAAGAAGGAAAACTACTTCCTGAAATTATCCCAGGACAATTTTCTATTTACTCACTGATTGTTTAATGTAAAATGCATTAAAAGCTTAGGAGCAAAATGTGAAAACATATGGAATTAAGATGTTTAGGCAAATTGACAAATACATCCTTACCTCCCTGGAAAGTCTTACAAAAGTCTATGAAGCTCCTTGGATTTAAATATCCCTCTAGCTTTCATTGTCCCCTCCTTTGTTCTAAACAGATTTGGGTAATATGACTGCTCAGAATACTCTATTTTGTAAGGTTTTGAATAGCCCTGAGTTCCACTTATTTTAAGAATTGTCAGATTATCAAGATCATAGATACAATCTTGGTGCTTACAGAAAAACTAAACTTTTAACTGGTATGTCTTAACACTCTAAGGGGAGTTTGGTTGAAGCTGATATTTCATCTGTGCTCTCCATTACTACATTTGTAATCTCCTAGTCTTTTTGAATTGTAGAAGTTTCCTGTTTTCTCTCTTGCTGAGTAGTAGGTAAAATGGAAAGATAAAAATAAAACAAAGGCAAAGACGTACACTAAATAAATATTTCAGGAAACTGATTTATTTTAAAGTATTTTTAATTTTTACATGATTCAACATAGCTTCATGTACAGTAATGCTCAAAACAACTAAATTATCTTGATGTTCACATGCTTTCTTTAAAAAGAGAAAACTTCTTTTTAATGTTCAAAACATAAAATTTTGCAGGAACGGATGCCTTATTTGAGCAAAGTGAAACATTTTTGTAATATTTGTAACAATGTTTCAGTTTAACTAAGGTACAACTGATAGTCAATGAAGAGGAAAAGTTACCATGACCATGTTTTTGTCTAGCACCTGTGACGTGACTGTGAACTATCCTGATAAATGCTGCTTGTTAACAACTCATGGCAGCACAGTACCTTTTTCTTTCTTAGTAATTAGTTTAATTATTAGCTTTGCTCACAGGAGTTGCCAGGACAAAGTAATGAGGTGAGGCTGTAATCATGGGCTAATATTGTCTTTTTAACGATTCACTTGTTCTTTTATTTTTATAATCTCGATCTTATCCCTTAGGCTTTTAAACTTTGTGAAAAACCACCTATTCTAGTAGCTAAAAGAATCCAGCCCCCTGTGAAGAACTTAATGCTTTTAAGTCAGGTTTTCCTTTTCTATTTTTCCAGCAGCAGCACATCTGTCTCTGAAAAGTTTTAAGTGTCTTTGTAACTAATATGAGAGGAACCTCAAAAAGATTTATTTGCTTTGGCTCAGTTAAATGCTTTGGTTTCTAGTGTTTGTTCAAACCTCCTGGAACTGCAAAAATAGATGGGGAATCTCAGGATGTTTCACTGTGTTTTTGTCACCTCCCTGTAATCCAGTAGGCAATTTCACAAGAGCCTTCTTTATAGTAAACTGACATTTCTCTTAATGGATCTACATCTTAACTGCAGACTTAGCTGCAGACTTACAGTGGCCAACTTAGCTGTAATCATCACAAGACCTGGAAATGAGATGGAGGCCATAACAAGCCATCCTTATCCCACGTCTGCTCCTTTATGAGAGAAAATTTGGTTATTGTTTTGAGTCTAACCCAAGAACCCAGGATTTCTACTGTGAAATAGTAACAGTGATTTCCCCCCCACCTCCCAAATGTCTCGATTTTTTATGACCAATGTGGGTGGGAATTGAGTCTCTGGTGTTTACTATCCAGATGTCTTCTAGGGATTTAAAAGTACCACTTAGAATATATTTATCTTTTGGTAACACTTTTCCCCACCCATTTGACAAAATCATCACAATTTTTGCAAAGAGAAACAGCTCAGGCCCCACATGCTGGAGAAGACACATGGAGAAGAATCAGCACGATGGTATCATGAGACTGCATCATGATTTTGTTCATTCAGCTTACAAACAAGGACCATGAACACATGCTGTCTGGTCATAAGAATGTAATGTTTAAGCATCAAGACCATCTAAACTGACCATGGGCATAGCTGAGCATGTAGGGAAGGCATACCTATAGCAGGGTTCATAGATTATGAGGATACACTAAGCGTTGCTGGTTGGCAATGGTCCATCCCTGTACCCTGGCCTGTGCTGTCTGCTCCCCAGCTGGCTGATGTCAATTTCCCAACTGTAGGACTACCCAGCCCCTGTCACCTCAAAGTCAACAAAAAATTTGTTCACCTTAAAAAGGCATGAAAAATACAGACAGATGTTTAATATCTCAGAGTTGAGCACCAAATCCTATAAATCCTTAGTCCAGAAAAATGTAATTCTATTAGTCCTTAGAAATGAAGAAAACAAGAGCTCCTTTTCATGCATCTTTAGCTTCCAAATCCTAATGTCTATGCAAATGCTGTACGCCTCTGTGGTTATTTTCTGTACAGTATGTTAAAAGAGTCAATAGATAGTCAAGAGTATCTAAAAATTTCTAAAGGTGGATAGACACTGACCAGTGCCAGACAAACTTGGTCAGCTTTACACCACACAAGGAAACTGATTTTTTTTTTTCTTTTCTAAATAATACTCATATTTAGGAGCACTGCACTTACTATGAAAACTCTTGAGTTATATCCTCTGGTTTTATCTGTAGAGAAATCTGCTCCCTGAATACCCATATCCACCAATTATACTGGCTAGTTTCACACTCAGCTGCCAATGATACATTTCACAGTTATAATGAGATTGAAGTTACCTCGGAAAGAGAAGGTGACTTAGATCATCTGGATATCTAAGGTGATACACCGTGGTGCACACTGGCAAAACAAAATAATAGAAAGTGAAGAAAAGGAAAAGCTCTCACAAGAACTTCTATATTTACATTTATTTAAATCTAACAGATTTCACATGTCCTTCCAGGTATCTGGACTGATTTTCACAAGGTCCAAATGCACATGCCTCCACTATGTCTTCCATCAAACAGAAATGTTTTGTCAGAGCTCTAAAATACAGTGCTATTCAAGTTGTGTCTACTCTCATTTACATCAACCTTAGGTATATTGGCACACATACATGCATTAAAACACAAACAAATTGAAACAAATCAGGGGTTTGGTCTGTTAGTGACAATACTTCCCGATGATAAGCATTCTCCCTTTACCTATCTCCAAGGCAGATCTTGAACTGGTACGCCAATATGCATTCCCCAGCCTGCTCAGATCTAGAGTTGGATCCAGAACAGAATTCAAATACTTTGAGTCACATCTAGCTCACTGCAAAAAACCTTAACACAAACAAAGGCTACAGGTAAACTGAAATCTTTCAACACAGTGCAAGTACCTCTAATCCTGGAGTATTTTTTCCTAACACTAAGTAATTGGAGTTCTTAAAAGAGCTCAGCACATAAATCACTTATAGCAAATGAGGTAATCTTCTTAGCAGAGGTTTATTTTTGTCATTAATAGAAATATCAACAGAATGTCTTTTATCACCAGGTGAGTCAGCAGCAAGGAGGTGTGTCATCATAGGAACTTCAGGGTATCTCATTGTTTGGCTTCATTATCTAGTCATTTTTGCTAAGAGGAATTGAAAACAAAATCTTCTCAGAGGGCAGGAAAACCCCGTAACATCACAGGATGATGAAGAAAGGAAAGTACGTCTTATGTCATTGAAGCAAGACAGCCAGCAAAGTGCGTACTGTGAAATGACACAGAGGGATTTCTCTGTAAGAAAACCCATGCTACCGGCTACTTACAGTGATTAACTCTGTCTCACACAGGAAGCAAGGGTAACACGTCCTCTTTAAACCAACTTGGTTATTTTAAGCATATCAGATCCTCTTCCTGTTTACCTACAGGGTAGCAACAGCAGTCACTTAAGACAGCTACGACCCATATTATGCTGGACTTTTCTCTTCCTCCAAATAGTAAGAAACTTCCCGGAATTTACTAAAAGCTTTGTGTTTGTGTTGTGAATGGCAGCTCTCAGTTGATGAAAAGGGAAGTATTTCTCTGCTTATTTTACCATATTTGGACACCCTTTGAAATGTGTGGGGTTTAGCTTTTGTTGTGAAATTTCAAAGATCTTTTGTCAGGAAGGCTCATATGCCTGCCCTGGCTTCACTGAAGTCAGCATAGCTCGTCTGAACAGAACTCATTCCAAGACTTAAAAACATAATTCAAGACCTGTGGTTCAATTTCCATTTGGCAGTGGCCAAATGTGGTGACAAGACTAGTCTATGGTTTCAGATCTTATTGCCTTTTTTGCTCTAAAATCACTCAGAGAAGTGTCTTCACAGTTTTCATAAAAACAGACTTCATTTCAGACATTTTCAATTCAGGAGAGAGGAAAAGAAGAGAAATAGTACGCTCCAAAAGTTGAAGCTGAAGTTAAACAAAGTGAGATCGGAAATATGCACACACATTTAACAAGAAAAGCATATCACAACAAATCCTTCACCGTTTTCTGTGTTTGAACATGGCTTAGATCTCTTTCTAAGAAACATGCAGTCATTCCTCAGCTTCCAAACTGTGACACAGATCACACCAGTGTGCAAGCCATGCCAAAGCAAGGAGCTGCCACCACTGAATGGTAGTACTCAGTATTGCCATTAGGTATGGGAGGTGTTAAAAGACAACTACATGGACACACACACAGGGGAAAATTTAGTCTACCTTCCCTCAGGAGACAATGTTACCCACTGGGTTAAGGTGATTCATGCAGCTCAAAAAGATTTACCAAGTATAGAATCTAAAATGTAAACTCTAAAGCATTTTGGGAAGTCTGTCAGCAGGATATTCAGTAGGTCTTACTCAGTCACGAGTCAGAAGAAACTCCCATGGAGGGGTATGCTAAATTTGCTCAATACAAATGACTAAGAGAATAAACTCATAGGTCTCTCTTCAGATCCCACTACCATTAAAGGTAAATTACTGCATATCACACAATTAAAATTTATCTTCTTTTTGTGAGTGATGGATGACTCCTGGAGTGGAGGCTTGGACATCAAGCCACACTACGGAGACTGGCAATGAGGCATCTGAGTTCTATTTACCTATTTTGAGCTTTATTGTGACCTTCAAAATTTGACAAGGGATAGGCTGTGAGATTCTATCACCAATTCTACTCTACACAGTTGCCACCACCAAAAAACCCCACAATTTCTCTATTTCTAACCTTTTTCTTGACTAGAGGTCACAATAGCAAGTGGCTTAACATCTCATTAATCATTCTAACTAAAAAAACACCTAAGCATATATCAAGATCTGGATTTCAGTGTCCGGCCAAAACCTTGGCTGCCATGACCTCAATGCTATCAGGATCAAAAGGTACTGTACTGTTCTCTCTCAGAATATTCTAAAAGTGGGTAGAATTTCTGTTTTACAGAAGAAGAAAAATCAGCCCTCAGAATGGAGCTCCTAAAAAAACCCACCCAAACCAAAAAAACAACTCTCTCTTTCTCTTTGCCAGTTCTTTAGATATTTAACATAAATACTAACTTGAGGTCACAAGAGTATTCTGAGAAGTCCCTCATATAATATTTGTGCAGCATTTTGTTCAGTTTCCCCAGGAGTTGTTATTTTGAAACTGAGAACCCAAAGATAATCTAAAGTTATAATTTCTGTATTTAAGTCCATATATCTATGTGTTGCTTTCTAAAAGCAGTAATTAGCATCCTTTTTATGTAACTGTATGTACAAATACATTTTAATACATTTAGTGCTCATAATCTCTTGTACTGTCAATAAAAGAATAAATAAATAAAATTCCCTCATATTTTCCCCAAACAAAAAGGAAAGGAAACTTTGGTCTGGATGAAGCAGAGGAATATTTTGAGCCCCAAATAATTTTATTTTTTTTTGTTTAAAGTTCAATGCCTAAAATTAAGTATTTTAAGGAGACCATTTTTCTTTCACAAGAAAAATATTATAAATTATCCTTCCAAATGATATATTGCTGGAAAAAACATTATACTTCTTTCTCTTATAGGAAGTACTCATTGAAATTCTCCTTTTTTCATGAAAAATGCAGTGTATGTTTATTTCTTTGACAGTGACATACAAAGTGTTGTACTACTGACCACAGAAGCAGATCAAACATTCCAAATCTCTGAACATGAGGGAAGCGGCAGGCACTGATCTCTCAGGTGACTAGCAACAGCACCCAAGGAAACAGCATGAAGCTATGTCAGGGGAGATTTAGGTTGAATACTAGGAAAGGGTTCCTCACCCATATCATGCTTGGCCATTGTAGCAGCCTCCCTAGGGAGGTGGTCTCAGCACCAAGCCTGATGGAGTTCAAGAAGTGTTTGGGTTGTCTTGTGCAGGGCCAGGAGCTGGACTTGATGATCATTATGAGTCCTTTCCAAATCAGGATATTATATGATCCTATGACTCTATGAGTATGAAGGGATAAATATTGCAATACTGAAAAGTTCTTGTTCCTTCTTTCATAGTTTTGCTGTTGGAACAAGATTATTGTATATGTGCACCTTGGCTAGGAAGTGGAAGTTGGCTCTTTTCAGATATTAGAAATCCTTTCCATAAAACTTTGGATTAGGCCCCAAAAGAATCCAGAATGGGAATGCTTCCCACTGAGTAAGTACCCCCCGTGCACATCCCAAGCATCAGCACAGGCTAAATGTACAAATAATCTTCACTGACCAAGTACCACTGTCTAACATAGAAGAGCAAATACTCCCATTCAGAGGAATTTTACTCCATAAAATATTGGAAAAATGAGATGCCTTAACAAGACACGATGGTTGTACCAGGGAACTGGGATGCCCTGAGAAACGTGCAGGTGACAGCACGCAGTCACCACAGGAAGTCACGGCCGCACGAGGAGGACCCAGCCTGGAGGAAGGTTTGGAGAATATGCAGAGGCTTCAGCTCTGGCCTTTTGTCGAAGAAACACTCTCACACGTGTTTGAATACTGCATCATTTCAGCAGAGAGGGAAAGGCTTTCAAGCTGCACAATTATGCTATTGTAATCACATGGTGCAGGCCAAATTAGACAGAGCAGCTCTGTTTTCCTGAATCCGGTTTTATAAGCTACATTCTAGCAGCACTCCATTACGCTGCTATGCAGAAGTGTCTGGCATTGTTTCCATCACAAACAAATCTTTATGTCCTAAATTCACGCTGGACGGAAACTTGGCTTCCAAGGCCTAAACCTAAGAATTACATTTGTTTGTTTAAACAAATTTGAGGGAAAACATTCTCAGCCATCTTTGAGTTATATGATGACAAGATGATTTAGATTTCCCATAAAAGATATAATTCTTTTTCCCTCCTCACACCAAACAATGATGCTTTCTTATAGCTGGACAGTTCCTGGCTGGAACAACAAACCTATCAAGAAAAGCTAACTCTCAGCTGTATTGATTAGGGCAGCAGATGCTGAGCACCACACAGGATGTGGTTCGTCCTTTGGAAAAGTGAAGAAAAAGGTCTGTCTCCTACACTTATAAGACTGCACTTTCATTTCTCTGATGCTTCCCTGTGTAAAGCTGAATTGGAATTGATTTATTTTCACTGTATTGTGTAGTACTGGAATGATTTTGTCTTCCTTAATAGCACCTACTTACAAACTGCTACTGTAATAAGCCATCCTTGAAAGGAAACATCCTAAGAAAGATAAAACTGAAATATATAAGGAATACAACCAAAACTCAATTTTCCACTTTTTTCATGTCAAATTATTACTTATGCTGACATAAAGGAAATAATGATAGCATTCTGCACCAACATCAAAAAAAAATCATATTTTGTGTTAAATCCTTGAACTGATACATACAGTGTGTTACTTATGTCTTTGTAGAATAAGTGAAAAAAATACTTAATATGCCACTTAAGTAATCAAATCATCCCTTAGAGCAAATATTGTAGTCTAAATGTATTCATCATTTTCTGTGTGTAATACAGAATTTGTGTCATTTAGAGTTATCTACACGGTTTCATACACTAATCAAATCCCACTAATAAGTGGCAGTGAAGTATCACAGAGGAATAGAGAAGTCTGAGAAAATTATCAACTATTAGTAAAGCCTTCTTTGAAACAAGAGACAAAAACAACCTTAGTTTCATTATCATTCCAGCTTTGATACCTATTCTATCTTCAAGCACATTTCATTCAGTTGTGAACTAGATTCCACAGGGCTGCATCAAAGAGGAGAACAAACATGTCCTTCAGAGAATGCACAAATACATATTCTCAGAGAAACACACTGAATGATGCTATGTATAGCTGCCTTTGAAGGTATTTTAGACATTCTCCTTTTGAAAGTCTAAATCCCACCGGTACCATTAACAGCCTCTGAGTCAGAAGACAATTGAAGCATATAAACCTAATTAGGTAAAAACCTAAAATTCATAAAACATAAAAAGCTGAAGCTCTTCTGCTTTACTGAAATCAAGTCTGTAGTATACAGGTACAAGCAGGACGGCCATGCAGTCTTTCTTTATACATCTGGGCCTTGACTGAGAACCTTCTCACTTAGGAATATTCTTACAAACCACTCATAACTCAGCCAGACTAGCTAATTGCCTTTTCCAAATTATTACTTAAGATTTAATTTCCAGTACCGAATATTTGTTCTTGGCAGACTCCGAGGAACTTAGAAATACAGATTAAACAAGCCATTATATGCCTAGTCACCTGCTAAGCTATAGTATACCATTAACAGAGAGTCAAGTCTCAACAAATTATTTTGTTTGCTCATTGTTATGTTTAAGCAAGTGCTTGCCATGTAAAATATAGCAATTCCAAGGAGTTTCCATTATGGAGCAGTCTGTTCTTAACATCATCACTCACTACAACAGTAGCCAGGAGTGGATTTTCCATCCTGACTAGATTGTAGTTTACTTTGACATAGTAATTATCTATTATTGCCATGTATACTGTTTGTTTATAGGCTCAGTACCACATGCTTCTTTCTAAACAGAAGTGGTGGTATTTGCTGAAGACAAACCAAACAACGAGTTAGAATGAACAAATATACTGGTAGTCACTTAAAGTCTCACAGTTTAAAGACCTTCAAGCCAGATATGCAATTGCTCTTGGATAGAGGAGGGAAATTAGGAAGCAGCATGGTGAGCTAAAAAGCTGACACTAGCCAAGGAAGAAAGGACTTTGCAAGATGTTTGCAGAAGTTTACCCAACTTTTCCAAGTCACTAAGGATCCCCCGGACCTCCCACAAGTATCTGTCTAAATTCATTGAGTCCTCCACACTTCTATGACTTTGGGATACACACCCACACTCTTTCTCATAAAAGGGAAGCACCTATACATTTCACCAGCTTACTGTGCAAAAGCAACCTATAGTCAACTTCTTCCCAGTGCTACAACCCTTAAAAAGTACCAAGAAGTGTGCTTTATTCGTCAGCTCAAAACATTGAGTCTCGTTCTTCCTTGGGACTTTTTCATATTCCACTAATTTTTCCTGCTTGCTTCCACTAAAGAATGCCACAGTACTTCTCTTCAAAACCAGTCTTTAGTTGGTTTCTCTGAACTTCCACCACTTTGAGAAGTTGTCTTTCTCCTCTACTCTCCTCTTCCTGTTTTGTTTTTTCCCCTCAAAAAATAAGACAGGGCTAACAATTGATTTTTATCTTCTAGCAATACCTGACTCATTACTGCATGCACTGCTTGTTGCTTCTTCCTAAAAAGGGAAGCCAAAATTGATACAGCTGACATTCAGCTCTCTCTAAAAAAAAGCCAATTTCCCTTTGTGGGGTGAAGTAAATATGTACACTAAATCTTTCATCACTAGCTAGAATAATTCATTACAGTTTCCTACTAAAGGGAAATGAGGAAGGTGATCTCTATATGAAAGCATGACAAAGTAACACCTGGAGTTTTGACATGATCAGCCCCTAATATTTGTGAGAAAACAAAGGGCAGAACACAAGGTAGTTTCCAGGCAGACTGAAACTAGCTCAGAGCAGCTCCCATGTTTCGATCTGCCCCCATGTTTCTCTCAGTGCCACATGTTAAAAAAGTAGATTTTAAGTTAAATTTTAAACAGTGAAAGTATATCTTAATAAGAAGCATGTGTGTGCACACTTGCAGACACACACACACATTTTCTTGACACAAACTGGCACCTGGAGACTAGTTTCAGTATTCAGTATCTCAGTCCTCTGCAAACATTTAGAGGGAAACAGAATGCATGAAGTCCTGGGATTCAGTAAAATCTATGGCAAAACTCCCACCGAACTTCAGCTATTGTCATTTTTCCACTCAGCCTAAAGTCAATGCCCCTTTTTGTTTATTTTCTTGTTCCAATACTTTCCTGTAATGATATTAACACAGAAAAAATAACTGCTTGTCAGCAGAGCTCTACAGAAATTGGCTGGTTCTGTTTCAAGGCATTTATGCAAGCTACTTCTTTGGTTTGATTAGAAGAGATTCTCACTTCAGCATTTGGACCCAGATCAAGAAAAAAATTTCAAATTCTGCCCACAGAACATTCACATACAGCATCTGAATTGGAATGAGGTCATTCTGCCTTCATTTTCATGCCTTGAGGTTTGTTACTAGTTTTAGAACCAGAAATCTGCAGCAAAACTGAGCTCCTTTCACCTAGCTTCAGGACCAAATTATCTAACATCAGGAATTACTTACACTTGTGAATAGATGCCAACAGCTGTCACACAGTGGTATCTGAAATGGAACATTTATTTCCGGTTAAGGAAATATTATGATAACAAAATGTCATCACCCCTGGAAAGCATTGACTTTTATATGATGACCACAGGGTCCATTTTTGAACCAGCTTGTCTGAAATTCATTACACTAACCAAAGATTGGTGGGTTGGGTTTTTTTCTGTTGTGTTCTAAAAAACTGGAATCATAAAAGCTTCATGCCATGTGAGATTGGACAACAGAGGCTCTGAAAAGTTCCCCTTAACCATGCAGCTGTAACCCAGAATAAGAGTGAGTAATATTTACAGTAATGCTTATTTGTGGATTTCTGAAAATCAGTGGTCATTTCATTTCCATTGCTGATGTAAAAGAGCCCATGTGTCCTTCTAAAAAACATTTCATGTTAGAACCAGCAAAACTCTGAAGCTCTGAACTCTGTGAGGGCCTGGAACTCAGCTGGCAGTTTATCTCTGTTGGCTATATATTCTGAAGATGATCCCAAAGATCTCCCAGAAACATTGAAGTAATCACCAATATAGTTTTTACTAATTACTTGTTATTCTTATTTCCTTGTCACTCTCAGTATCTACTTATTTCTGTTCTCCGTAAAGGTGTTTCACTCTGATCCATCTTCCTCCAGTGCTAATCAAATACAGCTCTGTTCTCCCAGTGACATGATTTGTCAATTCATGTGGACATAATGTTCAAAGGCCGTTGTGTTGCAGCATCATCTTAGACATCTCAAATGAGAGCTCCTGCAGTGTCATCACAGCTAGCAGTTATGCAAAGGTCATCCCCATCCATCTGAATGGAAAATCCAGAGCATTGATACATTTATGTATTCACACATATTTGAAGGGCAGAGAAGTCTGGCAACCTGGAGAAGACTGTTGCCGACTTGGGCACGTGGGATCTGTTTAGTGAGTGTTCCAGTAGACCTGTAACTACACACATAACCCCATTCTGTTTGGCTTTTCCCCCCTTCATTCTATTTTCCAAATCAAATTTTAAAGGGTTGGATCTGACCTTCTCACCCTGAGAAACAGTGAAAGAGCTCAAGCAGGAATACCTGGCCAGTCACACTATTAAAACAAAAACAATTACTGCCTTATTTAACAAAACAAGCCACAATCTCAAAATGGTAGAGGCCGCCTATTTTGTTAAAGTCTTAATAGCATATTTTGTGGTTCCCTGAGGAATAATTCTCCTTATTCAGAGAAACACTTATTAACCTTCATAATTTATTTGTGGCTTCACTAAACACGCACATACTGTACTGCATGGCTATTAATCCTGGGAATGAACTTATTAATGATGGGTTCAATATAGCTCAGATAACCACCCAGATTTCTGGATACCTTTTTGAGTATATATCAACTATTTGAGACTGACTAGTACACTTTTTACAAAGTCTCTGTTACATGGAACACTGTTTCTAGTCAGCCCCCCAAAGGTCTCCAGTTTTCTCTCATCTTATTAGGTAAAGTTGTTATCTCAACCATACCCCAATTTGCTTATTTGGCTTTCTGAGATAAAACGTCAGCTCTTAGCCAGAAGGTCCTAGAGTAATGCAGCCTGGTAGTCCTAGACTTTGCCATCAAAGATACATACTGCCTCTCTCCCATAACACTTGTTGTAGTGTTCTTCCTCTGAGTGAGATAAGAGTAGTGGGATTACAGAAATTACCCTATCTCACTTCTATAAATTTTGCACATAGCTAGTCGATGTTAAACCTCATATAGCTTTTGTTACTTCTAGTTTGTTTTTTTTTTCCAACAGTCTACTTAACCAGGCCTTTTTTGATGTCTTGCATTTTTATATAGGGTCTTATATGTGTTCCTATAACAGTAGGACTCTGAACCTGCTCAGGACTATAAACACAGACATTATTAAAAGTATGATTTAACCACAAGGTGGTTTTTAATTTCCCAGAAATATAGTCTTGCTACTAGAGAGAAACAGGAAAATCCCAAATACTAGGAAGACAGTCTCTCTACTAACGCTCACTATAGTCTATCTTTTGAATACTTCTTACGTTTTTGACTTCTGTTGTTGCTTTCAGCTAGTTATTACAACTGAATAAGAACTCTTCCTTAACATATTCCATCATTTTCATAAAATGAAGAAACCCAGTACTAATGATGTTAACTCACAGAATTTACTAGCATTGGGGTATTTCTGTGGGGCCTGCAGAGGGAACAGCCACACCACGGCTATGTGAGCAATTACTACTTGAAGCAGAACTAGCTTTAGAGAAAGCTGTAGCTATTTCTAGCCAAACTGTGACTGCAGTAGCAGAGGCTAAAATAATTGCTCAAGAGGCTATAGACCATGTCCAAGCAGTTCATTCATTAGCAGGCATAAACTGGCATTAAGTGTGGCAGGCAGTGGTGGTAAATGGAGCACATTTGATACATCTAGAAAGCACTATGCCATCTTAACACCCTTTGATACTTCAAAGTCAGGCCTTGATTGTGAATCTCTACTGTGTATTGCCAAATCCACTCTGAAATAAAACCATGGACTGCAGACAATTACTGTATCAAATTATGAGTATGATAAGGGTGAGATAAAATAATCACAAACCTGTGCCTGCAGTTACCACACTCAGAGACTATTGAAGACATTGGACATTCAACTTATATTAAAACAAAATCAAAAATTAAGTGAGCAAACAAAAACACACTACAATACCTGGGCTTCAAGCCTATGCTAATTAAAGAGAAAAGTTTGTAAAACATGGACAGCTGTAACCTATGTAAAAAGCCTGACTAAATCTGCAGATGGATTGAAATAGCAGTGGTGAAAGAGGAGAACTGCCCTGTGTATGTCAACAGAGAGTTAACTAGCAGAACAAAAACTCCACAAGACCTCATCATCACCACTGTAATTTATGTATCAACTACTAGCCTAGCTCTTGGGATGGAATGGGGAAGAAGACAAGGAGGTCTTGTTACTGTCATCTTTGTCTGGTTGGATGTATAAAGGAGAGATGAGCAACAGAAGTTTCTGACTGCCTCTGGGAAGAGAAGAAAGTTGGCTAGTCTGGTTGAGTCAGGAGGCTACTTGCTTCTCCTGATAGCTCAAGTACTGGACACTCAGTGACAGGGCTCCCCTAAGAGCATGAGACCAAAGACCCCAATGGGACTAATCAAGAGGGTGCCTACTGCTGGAAGTGAAGCACCTGATTCTGTTTAAGTGTCAAAAATACTGTGAACTTCTCCATAGATTGCACCAGGCACTATCAGCTCAGGGTGAGTGAGTAAGACAAGATAAACACATGCTGTGTAACATTCATTAAAATGTTCAAATACATTTCCTAACAATACACACAATTAAATACAAGGCTGAAGTGAAAACACTTCCATAGCTTGCTCATTGGAACTGTCAGCTATCTGTGGTGAGGAGGGCAATACGGTCTCTGCTCACTAACAAATCACCCCAACTTGCTGAACAGTTCAAGATTCATTATTGAGTAGAGGGGGAACATTCGAGGATACCTAACTTGCAGAAAATGCAGTAAGATCCCCTGACGTAAGTGTGTTGGGTTATGTCTTCCTGGCAAAGCTGCAAGGGATGCTGCTCTGTGTCCCACTGAACGCCAAAGCCAGGTGCCTTCAACTCGTTCATAAGCTGCTTAGACAGTTGGCTGGAAGAGCAATGGCTCAGAATCAGATTCCAGTCCTAAGTTAACTTGCCAGAGACACGAGAAAGGAGCTGTAACACTGTTGGCCCAATTGTATCCATTGTTCCTGACACGGTGTATTAAGACCTTTTGGAACAGCATCAGAGAGTTTAGACTGTGCTACTGTTTGTAAAAGGCTACGCCAGCCAGTGCCTAGAAATGAGCTTGCTTTCTGCTTCACTTCTAAAACTGTGCATCTGTAAAATACTCCTGTGTTGCCTTAGTTATGCACCTATTTGGAATGCAAGCCTTGATAGGTAAAACCTCCAAGAATAAAATAAACAGAGGAGGTGACTAATTCTTTTTCCTCTATTTTCAGTAGCACAGTCAGTCAGTGAAAGTAGGAAAACACAAATGTTTTCCTAGAAATGTTAATTTTTAACTGCAACTATGTTTTTAATTATTTGAAATTATCTCTTCAAACATTTTAAAAACTTTTGCCTGTTATGTGCTTAAGGTTGGGGGAAGTGGGGCATGATTATCTATAATAATTATTATTTTCCCTTTGAAATGTAGGCAAAATTACTCGTGACAAGCTGTACTGAGTAAAATGTGTAAAGTCTGCAAATACTTGTTTTATTTATATCATGGTAATCACCACAGCATTCCTGGTGCACCTAAATATAAATGGAACCCTATATTATGATTCCACAAGTTCCTTTCCTGTTTGTTATTATGTATACTAATCGCAATAGTGTTTTCTGACTGAAAACTCTGTGCACCACTGTAACATAAACATTAATTACAATAAAATAGTAACATTGTAATTTATAGAGACACTCCATAGAATTTTACATATCTGCAAAGAATATGTAACAGGACAGCGCCAAAGGCTTTTCATGGATTTCCACAGAGGGTTGACTGTGACTGTAAGTTTTGTTAATATATATATTAAAATATAAATCTCATTTAAAACAACTTGCATCCTCTGTCGTCCTACTGAGTGGACAGAAATGGTCTTTCACTGACTTGCCCCTCTGGCTGCTAGTATAACAGGGTCATGACCAATTCAGCCTAAGTAAATGGGGAAGGCTGAAATGTCTATTTATTTACAAAGAGTATCTTCCTTCCTCTGGTCTGCCTTCCTCCCTTCTTCACCCCCACAGTCTAACCCTGCCCTGTCTGGTCCGTGGGTATGGTATTTGTCTTCCAAACATAACAAATAGAAGTTAACATTCACCAACTGTGACTTATCTGACAGCTCAGCACTCTGTTTCAAGTCGTTTGCTGTTGCAACTTGATTTCCACAAAAGCCTGTGTCATACAGTGGCACCCTGCCAGGTCATAGGCTGCTCCATCTCTTCAAAATGGAAATTTGTTAAGTTTGCTGAGCTTTTCCCTCTTCTTATTACATTTCATATATTAATGGAAGATAATGTCAAGTGGTATTATTATAGGGGAAAATGATTCATAGTTCAGCAAAACTGTCCCTCCATTTTCAGTGTAAAATTTTACTGCTCTGTTTCGCATAGGAAGTAACTCAGTTCTTCTCCTGTGAAGGTGTTGTTTTCCTAGTATTCTTCCCTGGACTAGAATAAAAATCCTCCTATGTGGTTCAGGTGTCAATTACTCCAGTCCAGAGGTAACATCCTCTCCCTCTCTCTAACCAGACTTGCTGCAGACATAGCAGGGCATGGGTCCAGACTCCTGTTATGATCAATTGCTTCCTGACCTCAGCTGCACCATAGGAACTCTTTTTTTATTATTCGAAAGGCAAATATGTTTTATAGGTTTTTCCTTCCCCTTTGCAATAGATCAAGGACTACTAAAGAGTCACAATGTAGCAATCCATAACAATGACAACAACACAAATTAACGAAGAAGCACTTTTATGTTCCAATATATGGATTTTCCATTATGGCAAAAGTTGTCTGCAAGTGTTTCTCTAAGACAGCTAGTAACAGTTTATTTTGTCAAATGTCCACTTGTATTTGTAACTATTTCAGGAAGAATAAAAACTTCTTAATGTCTTGGTATAGCAGTTATCATGAGTTAAAAGCCATACTCTGGAGGCCTTTGAGATCTACATGGTGATGGTCAGTTCCTTTCTTTTTTACTTGCTCACACAATCAATGCCTCTACCCAATTACCTCACACCAAAGCCATGCCAGAACCTGCAACTTGCATTGAATCCAACTGTGAGACTGGATTAGTGGGCTGCAGTCTTGTCTTGCTTTTAATGCCTCCGCACCACTTCAGAAATGCAAATAAACCCAAAAAACCTTTTATGTACCCATTTTGCTCCATCACCTGAATGGTTGTGCTATTTGCTATGCTTCAGCTTGCAACTGGCATATGCAGAGCCAGATCTATACCACATCCCTCTCATGGTCTCTGGAGAATGCAGTGAGCCAGGGGAATGCACCAATGGATGAACCATCACCACCACTCTCAGGGTCATCTGCTATCAAGAACTTCCTGATAGTCAGAGTTTCTCTTTGGAAATTGAGTCTTAAAGGAAGGACTTTCCCAAGGATTGCAAGACCACAGAAAGCAGAACACAGTCCTAGCTCCCTTGTGTGGTCATTTGCAAACCAAGATAAATAATTTCCTAATTGTATATTGCCTGTGTTCTGTGAAATGTTCTGGTTATTGTATGGCTATTTTCTGTGATATGGTACAATGTTGATAAAGCCTGGATAGTCTGAATAAGGAGTAGTCCCTGTTGGTTACTTCTATCTTTGTGCCTTACCTAACAACAGGGAGAAAAGATTTCCTCTGTTGAAGTGGAATATGTCCCCGACACTGCAGCACACACTTCCCACATGGAGCTCTGTCTTATGAGGATACAGTCACAAAGACTGTCCTCCTTGTGCAACACAAAACCCTTCTTCTGTTGGTGGGGCACCTGTCCTTGATGGCAGAGGTAGAGGTAGGAATCTGGTCCTACCTATAATTTCATTTCACCAATACCTCTTTCAAAACACCACCTCCTCTCTAACGGAGTGATCACACCGTTGTTACTCAGATACAAGGAAAAGAGCAACCAGCCCTGACTCACTTTCTTGCTTGGTCCTTGCTTAGATAGGGGAAGACTGAACAAAACCTCAGTAAAGAGCTAAGGATGTGGCCTACAGTGATTAATTCTCTCCCACAAGTACAAGTCACTGAGGGTGGTGCCTCACCATACTTACCAAACTCTTCCTCTCTCTCTCTAAGGCAGGAAATCCTCATCCATCTCCTGAAGAAGAAGGGCACCCCCTGCTGACCCTGCATCTAGGAGGCAGGTGGCTTTGCATGTCCTCAAACCCAACTGAAAAATATTCATCATATCAATGGAGCTCAGACACATAGTCCTTTGTTCTTTTATGGATACATTTTGATTTTCAAAGAAAGAGATGCTTCTCACAGCTGGAGAGCTTCCTAGAGTAGAAAGAAGTAAGACTGCTCTTTTCCATACTCTTGGCATCTTTGGGGAGACTTTCCAAAGTGACAAGTGTTGCAGAAGAGGAAAGCTGGCTTTTACATGCTGCTGTTATGTGTTTCCACTGCTGTTATAGGCTGAAAATTAGGTCCAGATAAATATTGTTCATAACAATCAGAATAATAGTGATTGGTATGAAGACAGAAAAAAAAAAAAAAAAGTACTTATTCCTTCTCTGTAATGAAGTATTTTAGGACTTTGCCCAACTCAGGGTTCAAAATATGCCTAATTTCTGTACATCATTACATCATTTCCCCACATGGAATGATGTTGGGGCAAAGAATTACTATTGTACTCTCCTCCACCACTTGCACAGTCTTCTCTCATCAAGTAAAGGAAACTTTGGAAGAAGTGTACAGTAAGGCTATAATGCCTTGGTATATATCCAGGAAATAGGAAAAGAGGAGGACTTGTCTCTGTCTTGAACTTGGTATGAAGCAATTTAGCTCCAGGACTTCTAAAATCTGAAACACTTTACAGATGCCAGATCTCCAATAAGCTTTGGAAATCCAGATGCATATTTTAATATTAACACTTTCAGCTTTCTATCTGACATGCAGAAGATACCAGAAGAATTCTAAATCCTCTCCTCATGTACTCAATCCAGCCGGCTGAACATGAGCCAGCAGTATGCCTAGGTGGCCAAGAAGACCAATGGCATCCTGGCTTGTGTCATAAATAGTGTGGTCAGCAGGACCAGGGTACTGATGGTCCCCCTCTTCTTGGCACTGGTGAGGCCACATCTCAATTATTGTAATCAGTTTTGGGCCTCACACTCCAAGGAGTGTATGAGGGAGCTGGGACTGTTTAACCTGGAGAAAAGGTGGCTCAGGGGAGACCTTTTCCCTTTCTACAAATACCTGAAAGGAGATTGTAGCAAAGTGGGGGTCGTTCTCTTCTCCCCACTAATAAGTGATAGGACAAGAGGAAAAGGCCTCAAGCTGTGCCAGGGAAAGTTTAGAATCAATACTGGGAAAAATTTATTCACTGAAAGGGTTATAAAGCACTGGAACAAGCTGTCCAGAGAAGAGGTTGAATCACCACTCTTGGAAGAATTCAAAAGACATGTATATATAGTACTTAAGGACATGGCTTAGTGATGGACTTGGTATTGTCAGGTTTGCATTAAGACGCAATGATCTCAGAGGTCTTTTCCAAACTAAATGACTCTATGATTCCATGATTTAGGGGAAGACAATCCCAAGACTTATACTTTCTTTTGGTGTACTTAACACTCCTCACAAAGGTATTTAAAATTGCCATTCTATTTCACAAGTGATGTTTTCCCCCTTACTACATTGAAAAAATACAAATACATCAAAGTTTTAAATATAAAATGCGGTTTGATAATTTCTTGTTGATATTTCTTGTTAATATTTCTATTATTATTTGAGAATTGAAAGATTTAAACTTACAGCATAATTGTTCATGTTTTTCATTTCAAGGTAATTTTTGTTTTAGAATTGTATGCAAAATTGAAAAAAAAAATTGGAGCAGAATAAATATCAAACAAAGTGCTGTTAAATGTTAAGAAATAAAAAGCTGTTTGAACCATAAATATGACAGATGGAAAAAAAGAGAGTCTCTTTCCTGAAGATCAGTCAGACTGAGGGTTTGTCTGATCTTCTCTACAGGACAATTCCAAATTCTCCAATTCAGAAAGCCTTGTGTCCAGTTCTCATATACTTCTGGGTGATGTGCTCTGCTTCAGTTAGTAGGACTATTATTCTCACAGTGGTTCATACATCAAAATTTGGATTTGATTAGCTGGTGTTGATTCACTAACCACTCTCAGTATTGAAAGGGACATCAGAAGTTTACCAAGCATCAGAAGAGGACCTGAATTTCCAGGGTAGCATGCACCACAGAAAAAGGCAGCAAAATCTACAGACATTTAACATGCCACTAGGTAGTTGCATTAACCTTATCTTCAGTGTAAGCACCATTTTTACAGTCAGATAAAATACTTCCAGGTCAAATGGGTTCCAACAATGCAGAGCTGTGTACTCCTGCTCTTAGGTTATCAATGCCTGAAGGAAGGAAGGGACATTTTCCACCTAGAGGTGACATCTTTAGAAAGCAATGCTACCTGGCCATTGAGGCCAAAGGCAGGACCCAGCGGCTCCTGCATTCAACTTGAGCCAGCTGCTCTTCATCCAGGAGTTTATTTCCTGAAGGCATTCCAAAATCCTAGGGCCAGTGTGAATATACTGTTAGATTAGACCATCTAATAGCCCTGTCTGCCCTCAGAATTGCTGAAATATTAGCACCTACAAGGTTCAGCTGAGATTAGAGCCCATTCAGATTACACACAGGAAGGCAGATCTGGACTGAAATAGTTTCCAGAGGAAATTAATAAAGTAAAAGCTAAGGCCATGGGGATATAGGATAGCTACAGGGTTCCCTAGATACAGTGCAGAAGCATCAAGTGTGGGTCACCTCCCCATTTCTCTAGCACTTATCTGCATTACAAGCTCCCTGGGATTTCTCCTCAATGAACCTTGTGACAAGAAGAAAAAAAATAGTAACCCGAATTTACAGTTTCTGAATCCTGAAAGTTACTCAGTCATAGAACCCTTTTTGCCCCATAGAAATTCAGGGGTTTCCAAATGAGATCATTTTAACAACTTAAATTATTTGCACCAAGAGTCCACTGACATTCCATTTTGTGCAAGACCTGCTTCTATGAAAATATTGCAAGTATCTCTATATATATTCAGCCAGTAATACTCCTTTAATCAGATTTTCTTTTTTGTTCTCTAAGAAGATACTCATTTGGCTGCCTCTTGAAAGGCTGTGGATTTTCAAATCAGAAGCAGCCAGTGTGATCAGACAGTCTGACTTCCTACATAACAGAACCTAAAACCATCTTCAGAAATTTCTTTGTCGAACCCAATAACCTTCAAGTCAGAGAATTTTTCCCAGATCTTTGGCAAATTGAAAAGCATTCTTGTGGTCTGTATTAGGTCATCGAATCACTGTAGACAAAAAACCAAACCAAACCAAACAAAAAAAAAAAAAAAAAAAAAGGAAAGTAATAACTAGCTCCAGTATTCTAATTCTCACACATTCATTGTACACAATATGACTGTACTTGAATTTTTCACTCTGTAATTTCCTGTCTCATAGAATTAAATGTTAACCAGTCAACTAAAGCTTTAATGAATTCATGTTCATAACGAGCAAAGATTAATATTATTAGTTTTCACATGCAACTCATCGATTTTGTGTTATAACTCATCAAAATTGAGAATGAGATAACTGTTAATGTCAAGTTCATGTATCAAAATCATTAAATCTTTTTAATTTATGCTTGCTGCTATCATATCTTTTCATGGGAAATTCTTACTTTGGCTGGTAGTGACCTGTGTTAGCTGTTATACTCTGGTTAAGAGGAAAAGGTTCTTGACATGAGAAATACAATGGAGAGTGGTGAAGAGACATTTTAGTGTCTTCTGTGCATCAAGTCAAGTCCATCCATGTTGATTTCATCTGACTTGACATCTCCCCAACTAACTTCCAAGTTGATACTCCAAGAACCACAGATGTGTGGACCCTTGCTAGCATCCTTTTCCATATTTTATCTGACAGGGGAACATAATACACATCTATTCCAGTGGCTTTACAAGTTAAATTGTAGTCTTGGGGTAGGCATACAGACAGCTGAGCTGCAGAAAGCATTGCACCTCCTCCTACCATCCCCTTGTTTCAGTCCTGTTTCTTAATGTAAGCCTTACATTACAACAGAAAAAAAATCTATTAAAAAAATACTATAGTACTTTAGGATTTTTACTATCCCTGAAAATAACATGGCTACATGTGTGAAGCAGTCAACTTTATAGGACTCTGTACACGAAAAAAACCTAGCTAATCTCCATCAAGAATTGAGAGTTGACAGTTTTCACCTTTTGTCTTTTTAATTATCACAATTTAGCCTTTCAAGCTTTTCTTTCCTTTAGTGAGATATTACTCTCTTATCAAAAAGTTTTCTATTATCCCATGAGTCCAAAAATTAGCACTTATAAAATTGGAAGAACGGACAATCTTGTTGACCAGTCACCAAAATTTTAAGTCAGTCCCACAACAAACATAGTAAATGATCATTACATATGTCAACAATTTCTGCTAGTATATTTGCCATAGTGGGGGAAGTTGGGAGCAGAATCAGTTTATCTTTATGAATAAACAGCTTTCAACAGCTTTATAATTAGCCAAGGGACATGATAACACAGAACTACTGAATACCTTCTATTCCCTGATTAAAAAAAAACTGGAAATGGCTTTCTAAAGAGATATATATCCCACATTACCCCAGCTAGCTGGAGAGCCATTATGACTTTTGTTATGTCTAGCAATTGCTTTTGGATGGCTTTCTGGCTCTCATTTATTTCCTATATATTTGGCATAGATCATACTCAATATTTTGGATGAGAAAACAACTGTGAAAGTAATTAACTTTATAGATAAAAATAAATAATCTTATGGTGTTCAGTGATATTAGCCCTCCCCTAATTGGCACTGTGCTGAGGTTACTGTCGGGACAATTGATGAGTCTTCTTGACCAAAGCTAAAAACAAGAGAAAAGGATGGAATTCTGCAAAGCAGTAACTGTCATGGCTATAGGATACTGCTCAGGAACTTTATGGGCCTTATTATATAAAAAGAAATTGAGCAATAAACATAATTATTTCAAGAAAGAACACAAATCCAGAACAAGCGTACAATATTAGTGAAACCCCTAAAATATAATTGTGTGTGAAGGCCATAATGATCAGGAATAAATATGTTTTTCTTCTTTTTCCTTCTCCTGCTCCATCTCTCCCAACCTCTACCAACATTTTATCACATTCTTGGAGAACAGGAGGAGAATTCTCAATCCCTTAGATACATTAAATTCATATTTAGAGAACAGACTGAATGAAAATCCTACTTCCAAAGCACCTCAAACTTTGCAGGAAATATGCACTTAACTCCTGACTGTCATGGCCCAATCCTAATCTTGTAACATGGAAAAGTTCATAAAGGGACAAAAATGATGCGTTTTGGGTGAAGGAAACATTTGGTTATGAACAGTGAAAGGGCAGATCTCTGTTCCAGAAATGCAATGCAAGACTGGTGTAATCACAGAGACTTCTGTAGGGCCAAACCAAGGCTAGACTGTACAGAAGCAGAGTTTGGAACAGGAGGTTGGCAGCAACTACCCATATCTCAACACATTTTTCCACCAGGTCTTTCCCAGCAACAGTTTTACCCGATACTTTCCCCTCGAATAATAAAATTTTCAACATATGATTTTTCAGGTCTCTGTCTCACTCCTTCCCTGCCTCCCCTCAAGTGCTGTGATCACTGGAAATAATATTAAAAGTTCAAATCCTGAAAACACTTAATGCCATGATTAATTTTAACAGCTTAAGGAAATCCAAGATGACATACAGAAATTTTACTTATTCATGCAAGTGACACTAAGAATTGTTAAGCCAGCACAACATTTAAATAAGAATATTGAGCTCATAGTCTCAAGAGCATGAAGCACTTAGGTCCAGCACTTTGCCAGAAGATCAAGAGGGACTCTCTGAATCACATTCTGCTTTAATCTATGGTTACCTCTTTTAGGAACATATCAGCAGTTTCCTTTTTACTCGCCTATTAATCATTAAGTGCGAACCTCTGTCCTGAGTTACTGACACAAAATATACTCCCCAACCTAAAGCAACTTAACATCACCTAAGGAGAAGGACTGCATTCACAGTCAGACCTCCAGTTCACTGGAAAAGACGTTATTCACAGTTGTGCCAGTTAAAAGCTTTGCAAATACTGTGAAGCAAGTACTCCAAGAAGTTCGGAAGAGCGCAGAAGTAATTCAGCATGCCTGTCTGAAATGCAGGCATAAGCAGGAGGATTTTCAGTTTGAAGGATCAGGTTGCACAGCGTTTGCTCGCGCAGATGGGATGGCACTCACTGGAGCCGCCCCGGTGAATCAACGGAACAACTTTGGTAACTGCTCGCTAATGTAAACGAAATGCTTCTCCTTGTGGCTCCACATTTTCAGTTTACTCCTGACCAAAGCTTATTTGGGTAACAACAGTTAGCTCCTTTTCTCTCAAATGTCAAACCACACCATTTGCTCTTCTGCTTCTGTTTCCACACACACAAAAAAAAAATCCCTCCCAACCATTCAATGTACCTTTAGCAAAATACTTAAGATAAAGCAAGATAAGAAAAAGCTTCAAAACCACTGTAAGAGGCAGCAGAATGAACTCAGAACCCACTTCTGTAAACATACCTACTTTTTACTCACATGGATCACTCCATTAATTTCAACAGGATGATCAGCAGAAACAAACTGGTTCCCAGGTGCTTAGAAGTCAGCAGGGATGAGCTATTACAAAGCAACTAAAGTTTGTGATTTAAAGCCCTAACAAAAATACCTCATGCTTAAAAAAATACCTTCTGTGTCCCTCAAGAGCTGTAAGGGCCTACCCAATACTCCATCCTCTGTGGAGTGTAACTCTTCTACTGCAAAATTCCTGGCAGCAGAAGTCTATTCCCTTCTTACTCCTTCTTACCACAAGTGTATTTATATTCTAAAAGGGGCTCATACATGCAGGGGTAAGCACCAGTTTGCAGAGGAAGAGGTAATACTGTCTTCTACTCCCCCTGCCCTAACAGCTTGAAAAAGAGCAGGAACACTGTGGTGCCCTTCAAATTGTAAACCCTGTCCCAGAAGAAATGTGGCTCAGTTGGCTCCTGAGTAGGTGAGTCCCATCCTACTTCTCCTCATTCAGAGCTGGGGTGAAAGCAAAGGTTTAGTCCACAAAACATGTACCAGTATCTTCTCCAGGCAGCACCTTGGGCATGGTACCATGTCATTATAGCACTGATGCTTACTCCTTATGGAGGACCAAGCAGCAGCCTAGATTATCTTTTGCTGAGGTATACCAAAATGACAGGGTTGAAGGCTGACATATTCTGCTTATAGCTGGCCAGGGAACTCAGAGTATTTGTACCAAGCATTTGTACCTTTTAAAAGTTGCACATAACCTCTACCATCAGTTTCCTATTTGTATATCCATAGGAAAAGTCACACAGGGGTAGTAATTCATCTCCCATTTAGAGATGTTATGTCCAGGCGCTGAGCGTGTACAGGTCATTTATGAGCATACAGCTCATTTGCAGACCACTTATTACACCCATCCATCTCACGGCCTCTCCCTGGCGTTGTCAATAGACAATAGCTGTTTTTCTAGTTCTACCAAGCTCCTCATTCCCAATGCATTTGAGCATCTCAGTGATATTAATGAACATATCTTCACAATGTTCCCGTGAGGAGCCTGGACATTATCACCATTTACAGAGGACTTGCCTATGGCTATACAATCCGTGGCAGAACTGGGAAGGAGACCAAGAAATCTGGTGCTTTAGCCCAGTGCGTTAACCACAGTGCTCTTCCTCTGCTTCCTTTTATGAGCTGGACACCTGTTTGCTTGTTGAGGACCACCAAACAGCTATCACATGGTAATAAACTTTTACAGTCATGACAGACCTGAGCTGGATTTGACCCAGCGCCTTAGAGGTGCAAAAGCCTCATGTACAGCCTGTTACTGGTCCCTTGAGCTAGGTATTTCTCTGGTGAAAGGTTTGTTACCCAATGTAAACATGAGGTTGAGATGCCAGGAGTCTCCAAAAGCAGGTATTACCACGTACTCAGCATTATTTGGGTTAAACGAAGAATTCATATGGTAAGGACGTGCATCTGTATGTGTGTGTGCATGTTCTTTTTTTTTTTCTTCCCAAGGAAACACTAGAAATCAACCTTAAGGATATGAACTTAGTTTAAATGTCAGCTGAAAAACAGCTGCTGAAAAGAGATATAATCCATGAGCCAAAAAAGCGGGGCTGGGAGGAAGTTGAAATGAGAGATATTTAGTTTGCTAATGCTCCTGTGTGAGGATAAAAGGGTGAGATGTGGGGAATCTTCTCTGGCACAGGGTCCTGCTAAGTGTTCTGGAAGATTCGGGTTAGCAGAATATGATCTCCCCATATGGCAGGTTTGAAAAAGTGGTGAAAAGTCCAAGCATATGCAGCAGTGAGGTAACAGGGCCAGAAGGGTCAGGCACCTGTGACTTTCTAGCCACATTAAGTTCTTCAGAAGCTGCTTTTTGATTTAACAGAGCAGAATTTTCCATCACATATGTGTAAAACATTTCATCCATTACAGGTTTCTTGGCTCTTCTGAGTTGATTTTGTTCATATGTGGGGAAATTTCAAGGAAACAAAACAACAACAAAAAAGCGTCTGAAACACATTTCTTCCTCTGTTTCAAAATTTATCACTCATCCCCTTGAAGCACAAGACTTGTCTTGCATTTGAACGGTCAGTTTTTCAGTGCTGCATTTTGTTATGTGTCTGAATGCTGCTTAGCACAATTAACACACAGGGTTGGAGGAGCCTTCACCTATCAGTAGGCATCTTAGGTAGTGCTATAATACAAAGCCACTAATAAATCACTGCCTTCTCTCCACTCTAAAACTTTACAGAGACAATGTGTGAACTCTAGCCACAGGCAAAAAAAACTCAACTGCCTATCCCTCCTCATATAAAAATGACTTATAGCAGAGTTTTCCCCAGATAGCTATAATCTACAAATAATCCTCACTTGCTACAACAAAAATGACAGAAAAATATCCACTGTTGCAGCACAGCTGACTCCTTTACCTTGCCCTGTACTTGAGGAGGGAAGAAAGGAGAGGATACAGGGGATCCAGGAAGCTATGTGGGGCTCAGAGCTCCCCACAGATGTCAGGAGAGAATGAAAATGCAGTCTCTGAAGAGCCCTGGTAAATCTGGGATTATACTTGTACCTATACTAGTAGGATGGTACTGCAGTCTCCAGAGTGGTTCAAAGCCAGAATTCCTCATCCTCCACAAGATCAGATCAATGTTCAGGGTGACAAATTGGCAAGCACAAGCAATAACACTAAAACTCCTTAAAAATTAGGATGTCTGACTTTGTAGTGCATATATTACTCCCACGACAGGACCTGACACCACTGAGCCTGAATCCTAACCTTTTGAAATGCATCCCTGTGTAAAAGTAAAGGTAAAGTGTATCACCATTTTTCTGGTACTAGGGATTAAATTATTGTGTTGTGCCTATCCTCTGAGCTATGAGTACATGATATTCCTGTCATCCAGAATGAGCAAGGATCATCATGGTCTCTTGGCACATCACCACTTGCCCTCACCACAATTACCTCTCTGTATGTAATTAGTCCATTTGGAGCTCCCTTCAAGATAGTAAATTTTAAAAATTGAAGTAATCAATTAGTTATACAGCACTTCAGAAAGCCAGTGGTGAATCAAGCTTTCCACGGCCAAACAGCCAAAGCTATAAGACATGAGCCCATACCTACCCCATCCTAAAGAGTCCCCTCCAACTAGAAGTGGCGTAGACAACAAACCCCAGAATTTATACATGTTTTTGACTAACCTTTTGAACTACCTCAAATTCACAAATCCCTTAGTTTCAGGAACATGTTCGAAAAAAAAGCTGCCACTAAGTGAGGTGAACTCCCCTCTCATCAGCTCCTTCCTGCATTTCTAGCTGTATTTTATCCTGAACCATATCACAACATGGGGTGCCTTAACACACCATAACAGATTCTTTAAGCCAGTCTAGGCAATGTCACAGGCATCAGGATGCTTGCATTAATCTACATGTTTTCCACTGACATGACAGTGACCATGTTGTACCAACGTCACTCACAAATCAAGGTCTTGTACAAAATTCCCTCTGACATCAAACCTCATTGGATGCTGATGGAGGTTGGTTTGCTGTCATTTCAGCTTCGGGGACAACGAACATCAGAGAGGACCTGTGCCACAAATAACCCTTTCCATCAATAGCAGCACCCACTGGATGTGCACCAGTGCAGGCTCTTCCCTGCAGCAGATGCAAAGGGAAACCCACAGACTTGTGAGCTGAGATAACCCATATGCCCAGCAGCACCACAGGGAGCACCACACTGCCGAGGGAATAGGGTGAGCCCGCCAGTACCCCACCCCACCCAGCATTTAACCCACACAGCCGCCTCAGCCTGGGGCAGGCTAGAATTAGGGCCGTTCTCTGGCATTCGCTGTTGTTTGTGACAACACCCGCAAAGCATCACAAGTGGATACTATCAAGGATTACTATTTGTGTATTAGTGAGTCACAATACGCCAGATTCATAAGAGCCAGATGTCACAGCTGACCCAGACAAGGCACTCAGACAGATCCCACGCGTTTCATGTGTCAGCCTTATATCCATTCATAAAACAGCTCCTTCCCAAAATATAGGTCTTGGGAAAATTTAAGATCATTGTGCAATTCTAAGTCAAGTTTCAATCAGTTTCTTGGGTTTATTTTTCCCCTTCTTTTTTTTTTTTTTTTAAACAGTGGTTGAAGGAAAGGAGGGGCAGGAAATGATGTCCATCACAGAGGAGGATATAAAAAAATGAAAAATATGGGTAGTCAGGCTTGGAAAAATAACTTTTTTTTTCCTGCTTTTCAAAATGTTACAGCTATAGAAACAATCTCCTGAACAAAGTCAGACAGATGTTTTTTTCTCCCCCCTTCCCTCCCTTTCCTTGGATGGAGTGACTTTCTCAAGAGCACAGCTGAAAAACCTTTGGAAAAAAAAACACACACACAGTCTCAGGCGTTGGAGGTGTCTGGGGCTGAGGATTACAGAAGTTCAAATTGGCTCCCCCTGTCAAAATTACAGCTGCACAAAAGATGGTACAGCATATCAGCCCAGGGCTCAAAAGGACTTTTTCCGGTTCTCAAGAACGATGCAGGTCTTGAGAAAATGCAGCTGTGCTGCAAACAGTCAGGCTCCACTGGCCCAGCCAGGGCCTGCCCACCACCACCCCTCACCCCCCCAGACAAATTAATAAGGATGCCAACTTGCTAAAGGACGTGATTAAAGAATACCTCCCTGTGTGCATTTGTCATTTAAGGATGATTTACTGCCAGGGCATACCCTTTGTGACTTCTTAAACTGTGTTTTCTTAGTTTTCATATTTCCCTCTTAGGACTTGAAATTTAATATCTATTCCAGCAAACAGAGTTCTTGCTCCCTTGCCCTCTCTGTCTCACTCTCCCTCTCCTTCCAGTGTATTATCTTTGTCCGCTGCCCAGATGAAGTGAGCTGATTAAAATTTATGTGCGTTGTCACTGAGGTGCTGTTTTCACTGTACAAATGTGTTACAAGGCTGTTGCACTACTCCAGCCCACACCACCAGGGTGACCCTGCTAATCTCAAACTGCAGCCCTCGTCAGGTGATGACTGCTGAGGGATCCCTTTACAAGTTGCACCACACCATGGTTTCATGGTTATGTGCGTGTGTGTGTCTGTTGGTGTAAGGTTCCCATGTGTTGCACTTGGATGCCTCAGCATCCACCAGTCAAATGCAGGTGGAGCAGTTTAGTGGTCTACATACAGCCTGGATATTTTCAGTAAAATTTGCCAGATACTTTTGCCTACATGTTTTAAATGCCACATTTCCCCTTCTCTTTTCTTAAAAAACACAGAGGATTGACTGATTATGGAGAGCCAGCTACATACCTGGTTTAGCAACTCCTGGACAGATACAGCCGTATAAATGTTGCACATGCTGCTGTCTAATGCACGAGAGCAACACAACCTCCTTCCAGCAAAGCTACAAATCTCCTACTTCAGCTACAAATCATGCTTAGGTCCTCAGAAACTATTAAGCAAATGTAAATTATGTTCTTCAGTAGGAAAGGCAGCTAAAGTGTTTGTTTGAAATGACCATTTTCACCTCTGGACAAATAGCAGCAGCCCTGAGAACACGAAGATCCTGCTGATCACTCACTAGCTGCTCAAAACTTTTAGTCTGATTATCTCCTACAACTTCTGTTTCTGTACAGTAAGTTTTAAAGGAAATCTCTGTGATTTACAGACACGAGAGCACCCATAAATTTTTTGTTCTTTCCTTAATGTCTGTTTAGGTACAAAAAAACCTTTCTTCCTCTGAAGATTTTTTTTCCAAACTACTGCCATTCCTTGTATTATATTCTGCCAAGAATCAACTAACTACTATTGCCTGCCTTCCTTCTCCCTCAGTAGAACCATTTACACTGCTAAAACAAAAAAAAAAAAAATCATCCTCCTTCCTCACTCATTTAATCACATTCTTCTCTTCAAATCCTGCTTTTGGCTTTTCTATACTCCAACGAATTTTCTCATGCTTCCATGATAATCTCCACTTCCTCCTGTATCCCTCTTCTCCCTTATTTGTGTTCTCTGCCCACTTGCCTAAAATTGCTCTCCAAGATCCTTCTGATATCTCTGACACATTGTTTCTGCCTTCGAGCTCCTCCTGACAACATGGAGCTGTTTCCCATCTAGCCAAGCACCAAATGGTCATCACTTTCTCACTCTTACTTCTAGGAGGTATATCAGCCTAGAAAAAGCCTATGTAAGCCATGCATATCTAGAGAGGTATATTTTATATATAAAATATTAGTCTGCTCTCAGACTAGGTCATCTTCCTGATAATAGACACATTATCTGAACATCATTTCCTCCTGAGATTTAAAATGCTGGTTTAGATTATTTGTAACTTGTTAAAATTTGGTTATGTACCAAAACTTTTCATTTTGCAGCAGAATATGTCTCATTCCATTCATGGGTAGTAGTAAAGCTTAAATATACAACTAGATATACTGTGCCACCTTTGGTAAGTCACTTTATTTTTCACTCTAGTTTGACTCTGTAAAGCAGATGAAGAACATCTTTTCTCCAAGTCAGCACTGATGAGACATCTTATCAGTTCAGTGATCAGACCTTTATCAGTTCAGTCCGTTTATAAGTTCTTTAGACACTTGGTATATCACGGTACGTTGACAGGTACAATAAAATCTTAAATTTCAGTCAGTACTACTGTACCATATCTATAATAACAATGTTAAGAAATTTTTTTTTTCCAGTGCTCTGAGCATGGAAAACACTGCATTAGTACCAACAAGGTGCTTTGTTTGCTTTTGGTCAGGGTTGCTCTAAAGCAGGAGTAGTAGTAAAATGTGTTGAATAAATCATTCACCAGGAATTGTTTAGTCAGATCCAGTACTATTACTGGAGTCAACTGCATACAATTAAATATATTAAAACATTTACAGTCTTTATTTCCAATTATATATTCTGGATTACTCTTAAAACATTCTCAAATTCATACCATTGTGTTTTACAGTAGCTATATTATGTAAAGCATACTTAAAGCAGACTCCATAATATAGCTATGGTATTTTCCATCAGTGATTCCGAGGAGTATATTGCATGAGGCATATATTTTTCTTCTTTGCCCCTAAAATTATTATCCTGAATAAAAAAACTCTTGGAGACACTTGGAAATGAGGGGAATTTTCTACTGTTGCTAGTTCATTTCAAAATCAGCTTGAAACATAGGCCAACATTCTTCTGTATAATTTTTTCATGTTGCTTTCTGAGGAGATAGAGGATTAAATCTGATGTTTATTGAATTTATAGATTATTAACACTAGTTATACCCACGGACCATGTTTCCATATCCCTCTGCTGCTTTTCTTTTAAGCTTTGTGTATAAATTCAGTTCTCATGGAAGTGGGGAGGAGAAAAATCTGATATCACTGACTCAAGTCAATATAGTAGAAACAGATGCTGTGCTAGCTTCTACTCGAATCTTTGCCAGTACTTCTGATTCAGTTTCTTATATCCTCTCCTGTACCAAGTCTTATCTCTTTCCTGATTAGATCAGCAATTGTCTTCCAGTCCAAATTATGTAGGAGAGCTCTGTAGTTTGCCAAATGCCCTTAACTGCCAAATTAAAAGGACCTCTTAAAAAAAATAAAATTATGAAGACCAAACGCTTCGCTCTTCTCCAAGATCTGCTAGCAGGGATCTCAAAGCAGAAAGATATCAACAGTGGTATTCTAGTAGGGTTGGTCCCCGTTGTTTAGACCTATGCTGTGTGCATGCATGGAGAAGACGTTTTGTAAGGCTACTGAATGAAACAGGCCCTAAGGAAGAAGTGCTGTATTTCACATTTATCTCTTACTCCAATGCAAACCATGCTACCAGCATGCTACTAAATTAAGCATACAGAAAAGTGCTACCAAGTCAAAATAATCATATTTTATCTTGCTGTAAAGCTATAGATGGGGAACTGCAGGCTCAGCACCACTCTTTCCTTTATATCCATCATCCGTGGTCTCTCTTACATCATAATTGGGAGCTTTACAGTGGTATTTTACAGGAATAGTGAAATGTATGCCCTCTTAGCCTTAAATGCCGCACACTTCCTTCTATCTTGTTTTCAGTTCATGGGGATGGTTACTAAAGAGAAGCTGACTTGGGATAATTTAGTTTTGCATCCATAATCTCTATCATGATTGTCATATGTTAACTGCCTGATAACAATATATCATCCAGGGATGACTGAACCACCTGTGGACATGATGTGTGCCTGGATATGGAGTATAGCAGAAAATATGGAAGACTCTTCACTCTCCTGGGACAGCAAGTTAGATTTCAGAGGGAGCTCCGATCTCCAATACTCGACACCCCCACACTATGGAGAGAATGGAGAGGCCTTACAAATACCCTGAATGTGAGAACTGCTGCAGAGACAGATCAGTGGAATGGTCTCGACCACCGTCTTGATCTTGGTCCCAGTCTCGCTCATGATCTCTTTCCCTAAAAAAAAAATAATTTTCCAAGCTGATCACTTGCACTGCACAAGGCAGAGATGTAGAAGGAAACAAGCAGCATGTGATCACATAGTTAGAGCCTATGTTAATGTGTATATTCATGGTGTACATGGGGACAAATGAGGGCAGGAGAGGTTGCTTTAATATTCTACTTTCTTTAGTTACCCAGATCCAAAGAGCACCAAGTCTAAGACAGTCATACTAATTCTCAGGATTAATTTAGGGAAAAGACAGTGTAGCATATGCTCACTGTCACATACTGAGGAGACTAGCACTATACAGGCTTTTGCTAGAATTATCATGATAGAGATTATGGATGCAAAACTAAATTATCCCAAGTCAGCTTCTCTTTAGTAACCACCCCCAGGAACACTATCAACACATTATAAATGTATTATAGCTTATTCTTCTTTCACTTAGTAATAAACACCTCAGCCTTGAATTATGTCACCACCATTTACAAAAAGGCATGGATACATTCTAGGCTGTTACTCTGTAGAAGCCTTCTCTATTTGGAAAACAAAACTAACAGATTTTAAATTACTTAGAGAAAGCAAAAGTTCATCTTTGATTCAAGAGAAAAGAAATTCAATATTAATACTTGTGTGTGCACACTCAGCTAGGCCCTATCCTTAGCCACTCCACATGGTAGTATTATCTTCTTGGCCCCACTCCAGGTAGGATGAAGAAAACACACTACCTTATTTTATTGGTTACCTGTGACATTATGTATGTGGTTTTTTACATCTTCTTGTAAAGGGCATGGGTCCTACCAAAGATGACATGGTACTAATGTGGCTTGAATAATGTATAGCAATTACAGTGTTCTGAAAAATGTTAAAATCAAAAATGGTCGAAGTCACCAGAATACATGGTGATGTTCACAGCAACAGAAGTTTAAATACCCTTTGCCTGTTGGATCTGCATGGAACTTGCAGGTATCAAAAGCCTCACCTTAAGCAGAATACCCAGCTTACAGCAAAGCTTAACTTTTTAAAGACAGATCATAGCAATAAAAGAACCTTTCATGTTAAATGTGCCTGTGTATTTTATCTTCCAGCAGTGCCACAAAGAACCTCTGCTAAAGGATTAAAGATAAGTTGGAAGATAGAATCTTCAGGAACTGAAGATTTCACTTACTGAAAGATTTTTAAACAAGAAAGTTTAATTCTCATCAGCTCCTATTCCTGTAGACTGTGCTAATACAGCTCCCACCCTGCTGCTTACCACAGCTAAGACTGCATCAATATGCCTATTATAAATGTCATATTTCCAGTACTTACAGCTCAGCTGCTGGTATTTTCCTTTGGACTAGCCATGGAAATTCAAGCCTATAACCCAAAAGCATGTATAAATGCTCCATTTACTCACAGAAAACCTCTCCTGCCAGCTACCTAAACAGAAAGCTTTAGAAACAACAGCTAAAAATGAGTCCCTACAATATCAGTTTTAACCACCTGTTGCTGCAGGCAGTTTCAAAGCATAATCCTGAATACGACAATAGATCAGGCTACAATATAGTCTGATTTGAAGCAATACAGTATATTTTTGAACTTTCCAAATTGCTGTTTAGCAAAATACCTACGATCACATCAACACATGATAGCTCACGACAGTTCCAAAGGAGAGCGGTAGGAAAACAGACTTTGACTCAAGAGCTTTCAGATTAATTTGTGCTGTGGTCACACATGTAGCCACAGCAAATTCGCAGTGGTCACGGTTGCCAGAGTTATAAAACAACAGAGTTATAAAAAGTGAGCTTTTACACGGTGGTTGCACACAAAGTCCCTGGTGGCCATGTTTGGGAATTGCTGGTTTAACAAGTACAACTCTTTAAGAGCCTGGGAGCCTCAGTTCCTCTTTGATTCAAAGACAAATTCACTTGGACAAGTCATCTTTGCTTGCCATACTTGCTTAACTTGCCAGTTCCTCCCTCAACTCAGCACCTCCCTCTGAGCAGTTCTGTGGGGTGAGATTTTTCCATCAGTAACTGGAACTGACGGCAAGCCTAAACACTGCACAAGCACACGTAGAAAATGAAAAGCGGCCTTTGGAGTTAAATATTTACTAACTCTGTACCAGTTTTCCCTTCTTCATCTGACTGTTCTTGGCAAAATCAGTGCTTATATGAAAAGCACAGTTCTTAGTTGAATCCAAAACTGATTCCACTCAAGAACAGGTAGTACAAGCTTTCTAACAGGAGTTCACAGATGTAGTTCAGCACTGACCTTCATACTCCTCCCCACGGATGGGAAAATACAGAAATAAACCACAGTAGCATGTCAACTGGTATCATTTTGGCATCCACCTCAAGAACATAGTGAGTCCCAGGACTGATGCCTAAGAGGCTTCTGTAATCCATTAAATGCATGTTCTCTAATGACCTTTTGCCACTACAGAAAACTCACCAGTTAAAGAAAGTGATCCCTGACTACTCACTCCTGGACCCTGTCACTGTGACTCTCACTGTAATGGCATTTAATGCCATTTAATACCAAATGTTGTGACAGAGTTTATCATTACAGTTGCTTTTCCAGGACTGAGCCATCAATGCATTTCAGCAGTTGTCTTTTCTCATAGAACAAATTATCACCAAAAATGCAAAGTATTTGCCTCTTTCAGTAACAGATGGTCCTGAGACAACAGAGAACTGACTCTTATCAATAACACTCTCAGCTACACAGGAAAAAAAGAAAGCTTCCTGAGCTACAGTTTAAAGTACCATTTACTGCCACAAGGGAATGCCTGGTGAGGCCAGAGTTCCTAGAGTATGCTGGTTCAAAACAGGAGATACAAGATCCTGGGGGGGCAATTCATGAAGATTTTTCCAACCTATGGAATGTTTCCATGGGGAGAGAGGGGGAAAGAAGGAATGTTATTGTGAGTTAAAAAGCGTTGTTGTAATCTGAAGGGGAGAAAGGGTTTTTGGCTGATCGTGGAAAGGTGAAGGACTTGGGTGCCTTGGCCTGGGAGTGGCATGACTGAAGGAGCACTCCTGAGTTGCAGGGAATCCAGCCAAGGTACAGTTTGAGAACATGATAACAGAAAACAGTGGAGAAGTAGCAAGGACTCTGATAAATGAAGAAAAAGCTTTTCCCAGCAGCTCCCTAATGAAGGTGCTTGCAATAAAAAGGGGGAAAATGGGAAGAAGAGGAGGAGGAGTGGGCAATCTTTCTCATCAAAATCCTTCCTTAGGCTGCCAACTACACACCCACACTCTAACTGCCTATTTATTTGCCATGGCTGGGTGGTTTAAATACATAAAGAAAAAGAACCAGCACAGGAAACCCAGGGCCTTTACTTGCATGTTGTCTGCATGGACCACCAAAGCTCTAACCCAACACATGCCTGCCTGCCTTTGCACTGACCCTTGCCAAGGGTGGTAGTCCCAGAGACCACAGTGTAAAAAATATGCGATGTTAACATCAGTACTAGAAATATGGTTGTTATTAGTGGGATTTTACCCTCTTTTGTATTTCACACTCCAAAACACTTCCTTTCCCATTGAAGTAGGAGCAATTCCTCCTGTCCTGCTTATACACACACATCCTTGCTTTAATTCTGTTCACAGAAAAAGGGAAAGAAAAAGCACTGAACACTTTTGAATTAGAAAAAAAATGTGTTTTTTTCTTCTCATGGGAAAGGCCTAGTATTTTTTAGCTAGCCCAAATACATTCTATCATATATGCTATTCATAGTCAAACTTTTTAGAAGAATCTAAAAGTTTTTCTTCCAAGGAGTTATTCTAAATTGAGAGTCTGCTCTTTTTCAAAATCAGATACACAAGTGCTATCAGAATTAAGTTATACTTTTCAATATCCCCCCACTTGAGAGAAATCTGAAGTTCCTGTTAGTCTCCTCTCTCCTACCACCTTTAAATTGCTTTTTCTCTGGCAGGCAGAAAATCAGCTTAGTAAAAGATCTGCAACTTTTCTTACATTTTGATATATTTCTTTTATGTAACTGGTTTTAAAGCACACCCATTTCTATTAACTTTCTCCAGTAAAAATAATGCTTGTGTTTAGTTGAATCCAAAATGGAGGGCAGATATCATCTGTGGAAAATCTTCTCTCTTAGTTCTGTAACTATGAAAAGTAATGTTCTGGGTCTGCTGTAGGTTAGTCCCCTAGTTCTAAATGAACACCCCTGGGCTGAGCATGACTGCAGCTTATTTTCAGGTACCTGACCCTTCTAATCCAAAAAGTAGCTCTTAGTTAGTTGCCTGAACTTCCTATTTTATGGATGGAGACACTTGTGTCATGGTGGAATTCATCATAACCCACACAATAAGAAAAAAAGCTACCAAAATTAGCTGTGACAGCTACTAGTTACATATACCTTTCTAAAGGGTAGTGTAAAGACCTACCCGGACAGCTACTGAGCCTGCAAGGTGTATTAGCAAGCAAGAAGGTCTCAGATTACATGGGAGTTCTTAGGATGAAATAGATAGGCAGGGATCAAGGTGTGAAGTAGCACCTTCTTGTGACCAGCTAACACTTGCTGCTACTAGAAAATTCACCATGTTGGCTAAAAGCAACCAACCAACATTGCTCATAGGAGAGGTGAATAAACCTTTAAAAAATTCTGTTCTGTCTGATATCACTACTTTAAGCTCTTTCTAATAAAAAAAAAAAAGATATTAACTTGTTTTTTAATCAAATTTGGGTTTGATTTTTTGAGTTTGCTTTGTTGGGTTTTTTGACTTTAATAGTCCTTTGTTCAGTTGGGAAGCTCACTGTTGGGAATTGGTCTAGCTGTGGCCAGCAAAAAGCTACAGCATGCTAATCAGTGGGAAATGCTAAAGATTGGGAACAGTTGCTTAGTTTATTCGACTTCACACGATGTAGGTTCTTGGCTCACAAGCCTGACTCCTGCCTTGGACTACATCCTCATTTCATAAAATACTCCTTCTACTAACACTGTCTTCTGTGCACCAGAAACCAATAAGAAACTAACTGGCACAGGGAAGACCCAAGTTAATTCACTTTTCACTTGATTCACTTGATGAAGGAATGGAGACCCCATCCATTCATAAGAGGCTGTATTCTGATTTTTGCCGGTATCCAACACCAAAACATCTTCAGATGTCATCAAAACCAAAGTGAAGACTAGAGACTAGAATTAAAGCCCCTAAGGCTTGTAACAACTTGTACCTAGGAATAAATGCACACAGAGTTTACCAAGTCCATTCACTTCCAGTCACAAAATACATAAATTTGTTACCTTTGTATTTACTGCTGTATCATTGAAGACAGTTGTTGTGAATCCCATTTTGAAGCATCATTCCCACTAGCAGCACATACAGGTTTGACTCCTAATTCCAGGTTGAGTCAGCAGTACCAAAATGCCTGAAAATTAGAGGTCCCTTGATGGTTTTAGCTCATAGCACTCAGAAGTACAGTTTAAAACCATGGCAGCTATGAGGATTTAGGCATCCCTGATGATAAACAGTGAAAAGAGGGCTATAAAAATTTCTTAGAGATTGTTGAGATAAATACATTATTGTCTGGAAGGTGCTCAGATAGCCTGACGGAGAAACAGGATAAATTTACATATTAAACACATTATATTTTTTAAAACTAAGCAATAAATCTCTCTAGATCTGAAAACAAGCAGCTTGGCTCAAATGTGGGATGCTGGAGATGCTTAAACCATATAGATCAGTTTCTACTTCTATATGTTTTTCTATATATTTACTCTAACTATTTTTCCTGTTATTGTGCTCAGGTTGCACTTGGTAATGTACATAGTAATTGAACTCATCAGTAGCATATACTGTATATAGAGCTTTTCTTTTCTATCTGTCATATACTAGCAGCACACACATTTATCTTAGATCTTAATCATGTCAGAAAGGCAAGACAATCTGTAAATACAGGTTTTAATGTCCACAATCCTGTTAGCATTGATACCAATATATAAACTTGTGTTGTTGTACCTCCTTCCAAAAAAACAGCTAGAGCTGATGCAACAAAAGCAATCACAAAAAAAACATTTTCAGCCACTAAATATTTTCAGCGCAATAATGAAAAGTACTTAAAGTGCTTTTAGTAGTTCTTCAGTAGTTGATGGACTTATCTGTCCTTAACTTAAGAATATCTGTCCTTAACTTAAGAATATGGCATCACATTTGCTTTGGAACAACCCTTTTCAGATTCACGCCCTGGGTAAATGACAGAGAGAGCGCTAAACTGGATTCTGTTGTTGTACACAACCACCTGAAAACAAAAAAAAAATAAAAGATGATTTAATTGTAATCCTATGTAGCTACTGCTGTCAGGCTGTCCCCCATACAATACAAAGTACATAGCTTGCTTTGGTCAACCTACTGAAGGTGGTTGCCCTAGTTTCTCTAACTGTGTTGAAGGCCTTGCTTATTTACTTTCACAGAACCATAATAGATCTCTGCCCTGTGCCATAATAGGTCTCCTGAAGTCACTGAATATATAAGTTATCAGAAGAACGGTGAGAGGGAGGAGTATGTGTGTAGGAAGATTATATTAAGACACGTGAAAAGAAGTTGCTAAAATTCAGTAGGGAAAAAAAGGACAGATGGGTTTTTTAGCAAATACTGTTGCTTCACATCTCCTTGGCTCCATAAGGGAAAACATTTTCTACTAAAAATAGTAGCTGGACTGAAAAGGTACCATTCTATCTGAGGGTATAAAATGAGGTGTGAATTATTGAAAAAGGCAACTCAAACTGTGTTCGCCAGAAAAAACCCCAGCATATCATACTAGAAGGCCGGGGGTTAATATGGTGGTAAATACAAGGTACATGCCTTGGGAAAAAGATTTTAACAGCAGAATACCTAAATGATGAAGTGAAAATCTGGTAGCTGCACCTCCAACAACCTACTGAGCTCAAAAGTATTGGTTTAGTATTTCCATTTACAGCTTAGAGCTCTTCTTGGGGTTTTTTTGTAAACTGCTCTCTCCTACTCACTTTCTCTTCCCAGGCCAGAAAGAGAGTAGAAGCATCGTCTTCTGGCCATCAGATTTCTGCCTTAAGAGGAACTAAGCAGCTACATATACAAATAAGCAAGCACACACACAAAACTAGGGAGATATTGCATCTATACACACCATGGAACTATGCATTTATGCTGTCCTTGTGACAGCTTTGGTGTCTACCTTTAATGCACTAATCTATCTCTTGTGACACTGGGACTGAGTTAAACATGACTTCCTCTTGATCAGATGTTTCTAAGTTTCGATGAACATTGTTTCATGCCCAGAGATGAGCCAAAGAGATATTTTTAAGTATGCTGTGTAGACACAAATGCTTAAGGGTAGGAACATATCTAAATACATCATTTTAATAGGATATGTGGACAGAGACCATTACTAATTGGGGTATTCTATTTTTTATATCATCTATGGAAATGCAAGGAGTTACTCTCAGGTATCAGGAGCACCCAGGGTTTTGACTGGATACCACTTGGAAAACAGTTTCTTTCAGGTCAAAATTTAGACAATTAAATTAATACACTTCCTTGGAAAGCCAAAACCTCTTCTAGCATCTGTACAGAGAGAACCACACAGTTGCCCCAGAGCTAGCAGTAGCTGCAATGGATAGGCATACAGGGAACTGGCAAGTGAATGTTATACATACTGCTGCCTGTGGTTGTGAGAGAATTAAAAGCATTTGCTGTGATGACATTTTCATTAACAAGTTTCCACTTTGTTCACAAGGGAATATAAACCAGTTGTCTTCACTGGAAGAATCGCATCGTGCGATCAGGAAAACATTGGAAAGGAATAGACATAACATGGATGAATTTAATTTTAGAAAAGTTACATAAAGACTGTGGGATATTAATGGGAGAGGCTATTCAGATTCTTTCCTCTTCTTGAAATGAAAAATCTCCCTGTGATGTAGGTTTAAGGCTCCAGAGTGGACACACATTTATTCCCAATGCAATTGATATAACAGACTCAGAGAGGCAGGACTGTAATGGGAGACAGGCAGTGGTGGTGTTCCCGAGACAAGTGGAGGAGATTGCAGCAACAACCTGGTGACAGATCCATTAGTGCCTGGTTGTGCCACAGAGAGAGGCAAGCAGGGCACCAGCTGCCTCAAAGACAGGGGAAGGGTGACCTGCAGCAAAAGCTCGTCTGTGTATTGGGAGGAAAGAGGTTGGAGTTTGATGAGCTACACGGCTTGAAGTGAAGGCATGTTAATGTTATTGAAATAGTTGCTTTAGAAGAAGGTTTTCAGTGGCAAAAAGAAACAATCAGTTGTTAATCACATTAATTTTCATCTGCCTTTTCCAAGGACACTTTGTAAACAAAAGAAATTAATTTCTCATTCCATAGCAAAGAATTCAGTTATGCTCATTTTCATTGTCTAGAAGCTGACACTGCAAATAGATGCTTTAACCCTCCCCACTTGCTCCAAGGCTAGGGAGAACAGGGAACATGACATGATTTATTAGAGAATTCTGACTAATGCAAAGCTTCAAGGTGCATTCATGAAACCTGCTTACTCTGGAGGTTGCATTAGAAAAAAAAGGAAAAAAAAAGAAAAGATGAGAAATCTGGGGGAGAGTTTTTTCCTTGGGGGTGGTCTGACTAAGAAATGACTAAGAGCTCTAAAGGAGAAATTATGGTAAGCAAAAGACCATCCTAGGGTATCTGCAAGCAACTGACATAAGCGTAACTTTTAGTTGGGCAGATGACTAACATGCACATCACTAAGCACTTTGGATGGCATGGCTTTTCAGGTCAACTCGTGGTGTGTAGGCTCACACTCTGGAAATCTCCATGAAAACTACAAAGTTAATGAAGGATGTGCAGGCGGAGGAAGCAATAAAAGTTCACAAGTAGAATGATAGGGAGTGATGGTGATATAAATCTAATTGGGTGGTATGATACATTGCTCTCCTAGTGAGGCAAGAAGTTCGCATACTCTGAAAGATAGCAAACTTCAATAAAATTCAGAACTCTCACAAGATATGGCAGATCTGGGGGAGATAATACATGGTATGCTCATGTTTCAGGCTGTTGTATGTGATTTATGAATCTGAAGGGATGTCTTGCACTAAGAAAATTGTCCTCATGGTTTATATGAGTTCAGTACCAAACTATATATGTTTTTACTTGTGGATGTTCCATAGCATTTCGTCATTAATGTCACCCAAACTGAGAGGACTTGTTTATGGTGTCTTTAAACCTAATATAATAGGGAAATGAAGACTATAATATCAGTTGTTTATAACCAAGACTGACTGTGAAACAAGAAAACATATCCCCAACCTTTTCTCCTGGCATACTTCCGTGCAGCAGGATGCATTAGAAAGGAGACATCATTTTCCTGACACCTCCATCATTACTGGAACTCTGTTTCATGCACTCTTCTCTTCTGAAAGGATCATGCCTAGGTTTTACACAACTACACAAAACATGACCTAAACCTGAGTTTGTAGGTTTCAAATAGCACCTCAAATAGCACTTTAGGAACTCCACTGGCTAACTGAATGAGGACAGTTTGTACTCTCTGTTTCTTGTAGAGATAGCAAAGGTACCATTCAAGACATGAGTCTGGGGAGTCCTAAAAAAATTCAGGCTGAACAAAGTGGGTTCCCTTCTGCAACTTATTTCTAATCTATCATATCTCATTACTGTCCCTGTGCAATTATTAGTACATGAATTCATCATCTGTGCCAAGCATGAAATTGGCACAACTGAGTATGATGTCTCACATTTGCATTTCTCCTTCATCTTTAAGCCCACTTAAAGTGTTCCTTTTATTGAGGGATGGAAGTAATGAGTATGTTTTGAAGGATAGCCTCAACTAACCCCTTAAGTAATGAGCATGTTTTGAAAGATAGCCTCAACTAACCCCTGTAGAACAGCAGGAGTCAGGACTGAGAATCTGGTAAACGATGTCCATCTCCATGTTTAAGTGAGAAAAGAAAATTTAATCAGCTAGACTGAGGCCTCTGTGGTCTAAAACAGCACAGCTCAGGATTCAGGATTAGGAGACATAACATGTAGAACTGTAATTTATATTTTGACCATTCAGTTGAACAAGAGAGCAGTAGCTGAGGACTCTCAGGGTCACATCATTAGGTAAAAACAACAGCAGGAAAATGAACCCCCTTCCCTGCACAGAATAAATATTGTTTTCTCATTTTTGGTGTAAAAGGTTGGATGTTTTTTGTAAGTATTATTCTGGTTCCAGTGGAACAACTTCTTTAAGTAGTAAAGTGTTAAAGTGCTTCATCTATACAGTAAAAATTACCTTTTCACCTGGGGTGATAATCCTTCTGTAGAATCATAGAATCAACCGGGTTGGAACAGACCTCTGAGATCATCAAGTTCAACCCTTGATCCAACACCGCCATGGTTACTAGACCACGGCATGAAGTGCCACATCCAGTCTTATCCTAAAAACCCCGCCAGGGTTGGTGAATCCACCACTTCCTTGGGCAGCCCATTCCAATGTCTGATTACTCTCTCTGTAAAAAATTTCTTGCTAATATCCAACCTAAACCTCCCCTGGCACAGCTTAAGACTGTTCACTCCCCCATTGCCTCTTGTTCATTTATGTTATAAACTTTCAAAAAACAGAGACTACTCCTTCCCCCATAAGTATGCAACATCCTTCATACTGTGTCTCCCATTTCAAATGGCACCTCCAATTCTAAATACAACCAAGCAACAGGAAATTTAAGAACTGCTGTGCAGATGCAAATGATTACTAAGGCCAGTCAGGGACAGAATGAGAAACAGAAATGAGGATTTTCCACTCTCATTTAATTCACAAATCCGTACAATTTCCAAGGAAAGGAGCAAGATCTCTTTTGGTAGTATGGCTTTGAGCATATTATTTTATCTCCAAATAAATAAAAAAAAAAAAAAAAAAAAAAAAAGGCATTTTGAAAACTTCAACCAAGAAAATAAAACCAAAACCTATAAAGCTGTCTCAACATTGCGGATACTGTGAGCCTACTAAATGGCCACTGAAGTGACTAAAAGACTCTCCACTGACTTCTGTGAACCCTCAGCAAGAGCCTTTATGCACTCAAAGCCAGAGAGAGACCTGGAGGTTGAGGGGAATCTTTTTGCTAAACATATTTTCCTCTGCCCTGAATTCAGTTTCTGCATACAGACAAAAGAGGGTTCAAGATAAAATAGAAGGGGAGCTCCCTCCCATCACTTTATTTTAACAGTCAGAGGAATCTGAGAAACATTCTTGTATGAAATAAATCCTATCCTCACTTACACCCATGCAAATGAAAGCAGCATTTGGCTGCGAGACAAGTGTATTTCTTAACTATTTTGAGTGCCATATGCTATATGAGTGCCATATGTTAGCATTTCTTAACTATATATAGCCATTTCAAATGGTGTGCCGAGTTACACGAGAGAGCACTGCCCTGATGTCCCCTTCACCTCTCCTCAGATCTCTCCTCTCTCCCTTCCTTTCCTTTTCTCTTCATTCTGCACTCCTCTCTGCCTACACTCAGCTTCCCTCATCACACTTCCTACTATTTTTTATTAAAAAAAAAAAAGTCAAAAAAACAAACAGTATTTTGTATTTCTAACAAACCTCCTCCTCCCCTCCTCCCATTTGACATCTGGTTCTATTCTCCCCCCTCCCTTCCTCCACAAGGCATACAACGTGGGTTCCCATTTTTGGCAATGCCAGGGTGATGCACCACACCTGTGGTTAAGGGCAGTAGCTATGCAGAAGGTACAGTCAGTGATCCCAAAACCCTCCACCCCATCATCTCAGCCTCCACTCTCCTCTTGCTCCCTCCTCCCTATCGCTCTCCATCTCTTGAGGACTTCTAGATTTCTTCAATTTTTTTTGAGCAGTTGGCTGAAAGCACCTGCTTCCCATCAAGGCTGGTTCAGCATGTATTTTCCTCCAGGCTACCATATTATAATTTATTTTAAACCTCTTTTATTTCTTTCCCTTTCTTGGGTGGCACCAGGAGCTAGCTTTTCCCTTTCAAAATGCAATGAGTCAGACAGCCTGACTCTGGCATAAAAACACTTTAGGTTTGAACCCTATATGCTGCAGGTTAAACAGCTTCCACCACACACACCAGCTTGTTTTCTTGTGTTTTAAGCACAGAGTCTGATGACTGTGGCCTGGTACTCCTCAAAAGAAGAGAGAAAACACCTTTAAGGGCATCTGCCTGGCCCACAGACTGTAAGCCTTCTGCACAGTCTGGCAATCATAAAACAAGCAGAGAGGCATTTCCTCTGCCAGAAAAGCACATGATATAAAGTAGAAGAGAATGGGCAGTGTCCAAAGACTGACACAACATACCATGTAGAAACATGCATGAGCATAAGCTGTACAGGAGGAACCCACTATGGAGAAGGACCTGGGGAAAAAACCCATAACATCTGCCTGACTGCAAAAAAAATTGGAGCTTTTTCACCAGGTTGGGGTTCAACATCAGTTTACCTATTTTTGCTGTTGCTTTCTTTCAGTTTGGTTGTGGTCATTAATAATGGGAATTATTTTGATTGTTGCAGTGGAACAAACACTTGAAAATGTTTGTTCCTTGTTATCCACAACTCTACAAATCCATCCTTGGAAGCAGTGTGGTGAAAAAGGAAATAAATGTTTACATCACGGGGAAAAGCTGTGTCCACCATGTTACAAATGTCCCTTCACAGCCCACACCAAGGAAAGCAGAGAACAAGTATCCCAAGGGAGGAATATTAAGGCAGGGTAAAATTCAACTCTGTACAAACAGTCAGCACAGGATTATACCAAAATTTATGCTTTTCTTAGCATAGGTCAAGATGAGCATGCTTCAGTGTGTGCACAGGCTTTTGCACTGTACAGGAATAGATGCCCCTCTTTTTACATGAAATATTTACAGGCTGCTGGTGCCCTCCAGGACCTCTCAACTTCTGACAGCAAATGTGAGTCCACCTAAAGAGGCTGAAGCAGTAGCTCTGCTCCAGTATCCTAACCCAGCTCCATGCTGCCACCAGAGCCCTTCTTCTCTCTCAGGAGCTGGAGACCTTTATGAAAAAATGCCCTTTATAAGTAGCAGCTCTGGGAAGAGGGAAATATCACAAAATTTTGGGACCCAAATTGGAATGGTCTTTTTCAGCTGATCCCAACAGTTTGTATAATATACCATAGAGAAAGAAAACTCATCTGAATATCACATTCTATTGAGGTTTAACTTCAATTCATATCTTTTAAGGAATCTATAATATAGCTTATTTATTTTTCTACAAATATTGTAATTTATGATTTGCATGTTTTATTGCCTTATAATTATAATCCAACAGTGCCATCCACTGCTTCTGAAAATAAACTTTGCTTACAGTTTCCTCCTGAAGTTGTCTTCAATAAGTCAAGTCACCATATCTGAACAGTTTGACTGTGTATACATATACGGTATGTAAGAATGTGTGGCCAGATGTGGGGATAAAAAATTTAAAGATCAAAATCAAAATTGTGATCTGGTGATGTTCATAAGGGATTGCCAGAACTGTCAAACAAAACCTTTCTGGGTTGTAGGTAAAATCACATTTTGTAGTTAGAAAAAACACACTCCAGAGTCATACAGAGAAAGCTGTGTGCATAATTCTGTAATACTTCTTGAAGTCAATCCAATAAAATAATGCCTTTCAACTCAAACTTTCCCCAGATATAATCACTGAAGCCTAAGGGAACAGAACGCCCCATGCTCTGAAATACCAAGTAATTCTTGCTGACTCTTTGGGATTACTGCTTTGGATGACAACAGCCAGGACCCCAAAGAACCTTAATCTCAACACTGCAGTTTTCCGATGGGTCCTGTGACTGTTGGACCTCCAGCTCTACTGAATCATGTAATGCTTGATAAAGATCCATTGAAGAAAGTAGCAAGCATGTTCCCAGGCCACTACTAACAGTATTGCCTTCCCAGCAGGAAACTATAAAAACATAGCCTGAGTTCAATCAAAGCATTGCTATTTTCTCATATTTTATATATGTCTTCATCTACAGATCAGATACTGTATATGCAAGTATATATACAGATATACATATACACAGCTAAATATGCAAGTACCCACACAAAGACCACACCTGCATGTTCTTCCATTGACACCTAGAATAATAAAAAGTAGTATTTAAGTGTATATATCTTTAAAGAGATCATGAAATTTTGCTTCTGGCTCTGTATTTAGGAGCTCTAGTTAGTATCTTTTACTTTTTTCAAATCAGCACTAAGTAAAAACTTATGTAAATGGCCAATTGAATATTTCTCTTTCGTGAGAAATCCTTACCATGGGAGCCAACATGGTAGGTTTTCATGGTATGACATAAAAGAAGGTACATGTCAAGCACCTACTGTGTGTCAGAAAATCCAGCAAGTGACCTACAAGATCATTCCCAGCTACCAAAATCTTTCATTTTATGTTCAAGTTGGATCTGAATTTGGGGGCCACTAACAAAAGCTGCATTAAACAGTAATCCTGTCCCTGCCATGAAGATGTGATGCTATATTACAATGCAGTTAAGCTCAACTGAAAGAAGGAAGTTTCCAAAGTAGTGAGCAATTAGTTTGAAAACAAACAATAAAAAAAAAAAAAAAAAAAAAAGGCTTTTGTATTGTACTGTATAAAATCTCCCAGGCAGGAAACTGCATCTGAACATGAATCAGCAGTCTTAGTGTCAATAACAGACAGCTATTACATATGGGTTTATCAGCTTTGCAAGGGTACACATGGACATACAGAACATGTCAGCTATTAACAGCTAAGGTGGCCTATTGACCACCTTAACATATGAAACCAATGCAAATATCCTTGAAATATATCTCCATTACACTCCTTGACATTGAGAAGCAGGATGCAAATATAGTGTGTTTAACTTGGTTTGCTAACCCATTTCCTAATGGAATACAACAGATTTATCTACATTTTAAATTATCCTCTTAAAGCAACTCATGACCAGAAGGGACTTACCAAACCTTGTCCCAGGGAATGAGAAAGAACTTCTGGGTGTACAACTGGGAGCAAAGTGATTTAGTGGTAGTTTTTATTTTATGACTAAAAGGATCATGTTTATACAAGTATTATTTCTGTCAATACCTCCCATTACCGTAAATTTATCTAACCCTTGAATCATCAATAGCACATGAAAAAACTGCAAACATCTAGCTGGACGATACTGAGCCAAAACTCAGGCATATGCACTGTTGTATATTCTGTCATTGGGCATAAAGCATTGCAGTACATTCCTTCTATAGTTCAAAGAAATTGAGAAGAAAATTACAAAACCTTTAGTGTCAGCAAAGGGAGCTACAAAAGCTGCCTGGGCTTACACTGCTCATGACCACAACTTCACCATACGCAGTTAAAAAATAGAAACTCTGATTGACAATATTTATCAGTTTTGTTTATGTGAAACTAAAAGGAAGACTTGTAATAGACTGTAGAATGTCTAATCTGACACTGTATTGTATACTTGGAGGGAAAACTGTAACAAAATGTGGGCAAGTTCAGTAGCTAAATGCATGGTTTATGACTGAGAAAACTCTTTCAGAACAAAAGCTCTTTTTTCCTATCATGTACCAGGGCCATGCTTTTAAAAGATGAAACCCAGTGTGTTTATGAGACTGTAAAATTTCTGAAAATTATTCCTCAAATATACAGACATATATATACACACCTAACAACTAGTGAAAAACTTTTTCAGTCCCAAAGGCCATGCAGAAAGAAGAAACAGCCTTCCCTTCCTGCCTCTTTTAATTTTGCCCATCAGACAGACTCTTTACACAACTATTTTCAGTGAAGAGAATAGTAAATGCTAGCACAGCCATGGCAGAAAGCACACTAATGAAGACAAGAATCCAAAGGTCACATCCTTAGATGGCCTCAGCCAGAGCAGCTCTGCTGATCTGAATAACAAGAAACCGAAAAATAAGCCCAACAATTTTCCACAGACCTTCAAAGATTCATGGAAAACATGGCTGGCAGGGATCTGAAGACATTATTCAGCACATATTACTGACCAAAGGGAGGATCAGATTTCTTTAACCAAAAGTCATTAGCTATTAAACACAATGGTTCGGGAACATTCTTCAGCTCATTCCTAAAATTTGCCAGAAGCAAAAGGGATGTAGGGAAACATTGAACTTTCCTTATCTTCTCTTCAAAATACTCTCTGCTCACTGTCACCAGACACTGGGACAGAAGAGGCTCTGGTTCACCTGTTCTGGTCCTCTCTCCTGAAAGACTTTGAAATAGCCTCTTTAACTATACTTTTTCCCTCCCCCTCACTCTGGAGTTTGTAACTTCTAATGCAAATCTTTCTCTCATCAATAGAGTGTGCAATAAAATCTCAAAGGCTATGAACATAACAAGCTGACAGCAAAGCCAGACTGGTAAAATGATTAATTTATGTACAGAGAGATTACAATCTATCCATAATGAGGCATCTAGTGTGTGCCCACAATCAGATCCAGCTAACAGATGTTGGGTGTAAAGGCATATGAGAAACTAAAGTTCAGAGGAAAAGATAGAAGTCGTGCCAAGGAAACAACTTTTTTTTTTTTTTTTATTTTCTTAAATATTCAGGGGAATAAAAATTATCCTTTGTATATCTGGGAGACTACAGTGCAAAAAGCTACAAATAAGTGGGAGAGCTATCCCTGTGACTTGATCTTTATCTTGTGCTGGTTCCCCTTCCCCTGCAGTGGGAGAGGGCACTCTAGTTTGCACTGGGGACCCAGACTCTCAGAAGGTGGGACTGCTTTATCAGCAAAGCTGGCACACAGAATACCAAAATCTGGTCTCAGATACACTTGCATCGGTCACTCTGCTAAAAATCACATGGTAATGCGACTTAATATTCCCTAGCACCAAACATACTGCCTCCTCCATGCGAGGCAGAGAAAGACAACTCAGGAAACAATGAAACAGCTGCTTTTAGCTGTGGAAACAACCCCCATGTAGTGATTTTGTCCTTCTAAAGCCCAAGCAGGCAAGGAATCCATGGCAGGGCAAGTCATACATAATGAATGTCAGCAACAGCAATCTGACCTTGTAACCTATTATACAACCCAAGACCTATATGAAGATGTTAGGCTGGTGAAGAAACAGTCTCAAGAGAATCCCCGCACCACACTGATACTCAGTTTGCCCAGCTGTGCTTTGGACACGTTGCAACTCAAGACAAATTAATGACTGGAAGCTTAGAGTCTGCCCCAGTGCATGGGAATACAAATTTTAAGGAGTCCTATGTCTCCAGGTTGCACTGAATGTCTGAATGATAACCTCTTCTTAAGTCACAAGGATGTGCTTTATGCTTGATTTGCACAGGGTTGTTACCAGTATCCAACCAGTCTTTGACAAAGCTTCACTCCTTTTGTGACCTAGATTTGCAGTTTTTCCATGAAGGCCATATAGTATCTATCACCAAGCAATTCCAGGTTGGTACTCATTTCTGACAGTGCCTCATGTGACAGTACCATGAACTAAATAGCACCATGAACTAGATAGGTTAACTTTTTAGTTCAAAATACATATTTCCTCCTCGCTGCTGCTGTGGGAAGATTTTTTTTTCCCTTTGCTATATCTCCAATATTCCTATGGATTTGCATCCTGCCCCAAAATATTTTTCAGTCTTATAGCTGTCAATGAGGATCAACTTTAATCTTTACAACAAGCTACTGTACATGTGCCTGGAAACTACAGGCAACATGTGCTGAAGTCCACACCTGTGAAACAAAATGACTCCAAATGTGTTTTCTTTTCCTTGTCACTTTTTGAGTGCTGTCCTTTAAGCTTTGGTAGACACTGCAACTTTTTATTGCTGTGGAAGGGAAGTGGGTTTTTATTATGCTATAAATGCTCAGCTATCAGGAGTTTGAGTAGTGGAAAAGGAAGGGCTGCTCCTCTTTGCTATCTCAGGAATTACAAAATCCCTGTATCACGCCAAATGTTATCATTTTGCAGAGTGATGCTATAAACTTCTGACTTTCAGCCATCTTATAACGCAGCATTTATATGGATAATGGAAAATTAATAAGCTCTCCCTCAGCTCACTCAAGGTTGTACACCTGTCTTTGTTTTTGACAAATTTCATTTTTATAAAAACTTCTACAATAAGAGAATATGATTAATTTATAAATAAAGTATTATCAGGTAAACATCATAGCTAGGAGGAAATTTTTGGAGCAGAACTTATACTTTTTGCTTAGAGTAATAAAGCATAAAATAATAGCTTCAAACACCAAACACCAAAGGTGGTTTTAGAGAAAAGGATGGTTGTATTAAAATTGAAAAATTTATACATTTTAGGATATTTCTGATGGAGGCTGGGATTGTTAAAAGGAGATTTCATGTGAAGAGGACTAGTTTCACATCTGTTAGTGAGAAGAATAAATGGCTTGATATGGTGACCCTTCCCTTCTGGTGTTCTACAGATCCTGCATTAGATGTATAATCAGCTTCACTTATGTGTGCAATTCCAGCAAGTCCAGTGGAAATGTAAACAACGTTTGATTACTGTACGGGAAAGAATCTTGTCACTCCTTTGAATCTGAATAAAAGTTTACATTTACTGAAAGCTTATACCATCCTAGATGGTTTGGTTTATTATATGAATATATTATCATTACCTGTCACAAAAATTAACCAGTGGTATTTTCCAAATATCAGAGGCATTTTAGAAGCTCAAATTTCATTTATCTGAATCAGATTTATGAGAAGCCATGTACTCCCAAGGCCTTCAGGTGTTTTTCAAAAGTGTAAACAGGCTAGTTCCTTCCAGCTCTTAAATAAGTGCATTTTCACTGGTAGGAATGTCATTAAAAAATTGGTAAGATTGCCTTTTTCTGTATTTCCTTCCTAAAGTAAAAAAAAAAAGAAAGGATTTAATGAACCTTTCATCAATATTTTTCTATAAAGGATTATTTTCTGAAATATGTATATATATGCACATACAATCAGAAATAGGCAGAAAACTTTCAGATGCAGTGTACTGCAAATCTACTGATTTGACCTCTCCTTTCTCCCATGACACTGGAAACAAATGCTATGACATTAAAAAAAAATTATGACATTTAAAGAAAAGATTATTTTCTCATTACATAGCACTATAAGTTCCACCAAAGTTGTGAGAACTTGCTCTGTTTTATCAAAATAATTTCACTGACATCATGGAAGAGGGATGGCAGCTGCTGCAAGTTTAAAATTGCAACAGTCCTCACCAGAATCTCAGTCTAGACCCTCAAAAACATTCCACTAAAAAGGGGGTTTCCCTTGCACAACCACAAGAGGAATGGCAGAAGAAGGAAGATTTTATACAATCAGGACCTACCATCATGTTTCCTGTTTGGGTTACAAAATTTTGGCTTCTTTTTTCCCTGCAAAAAGTGACCAATTTCTAGTTCCACATTCAAGTCCTATTTTGCATTTTGAAGCAGGGGAAAAAAAAAAAAAGAAATGAATCCATGGTACACAAAGCAAGTTTAGATGTTTTGCTGCCCTTTCTAGCAAGCTTCTAAGCAAAAATCAATTCTAAGTGGCCTTCAGTTCCCCAGACTTACCCTGGTCAACCAGGTTCCCTTAGTAATAAGGATTTGAGATACCACATTGTCAACCAGTCATTTTATCATATTGGTTTCCTCCCAACAAATTTAAAATTCCTTGTTCATTTTCAGCCAGGTCTGACAGAATGGTAGGTGCAGGGTAAGTGAAAACTGGCACATGGAGCCTATGTGGGAAAGGTTGCAGCACATACCTTTACCACACATTAGAGGATACAAGCAGTATACTGACTCATGGAAACGAGCAAGAGGAGAAGTCCTATAAAGATAAGTCTGTGGGAAACAAGGCTCTCAGGGTTGTGCTATTCATGAACTATTGGTTTTATGAAGCATGGGATTTGACCTGGGCCTTGTCTCCATATAAGCAACGTACATCATCCTCCCTGTTCCTCAGTGCTAGGCATCAGTGCTTTGTCTTCCCTTCAATTAACTCAATATTTCACATGCTCGTAAAGGTAAGTCTCAAGTGACAATGTGTCAGGCTTACTTATGCTTAACTAGAAGTTTGCTTGGAATAAAATCTTCTTCAAATACTCCTCTCAAGGGCTTGTAACAAATGGTTAACACAGCCTTTTCAAACCAAGAAACTGTACCACTCTAACACTGGGAGCAAAAAATACTATCAGCACAAAAAATTTTATAAGATATATTTAAGATAAAAGAATCCACAGTCATCTTTAGGTGAAAAGCAAGGAGAGCAGGATTAGGCAGACTACGCTTACTCACATCCTCACAGCCCAGCCCCATCAGCACGTCCTGTGTGAACCAGTCCCAGAGAGCTCTCTCCTTTCTCGCTCCACAGAATGGTTTAAAAAAAAAAAATATAGTGTCCTTTTGATCTTTTGGCTCCTTGCCTTGGCATGTCTTATGACTTCAGCCGGAACCTGGAAGAAGCATCTTTCTAATTAATAGCCCAGGAATTATTTCAGACTGCCACCCACCAGGACTGTTTAGCTGGATGGATTGTGTGACCTTTCAGCTGCTTTTCTCCAGCCTCTTCCCAGGGTACTGCAAGTGACCAGTTTCTGGCTGTGTCCACAGGAATCCTGCCTATCTCAGGCAACCCCTCTTCTATAGTGACCCTAAAAAAGGCCCACTAGGTCTGTACCACTCAGCTCTTCCAATGCTTCAGACACCAGCAGTGCCACAGAGCAATGCTGCAATGCCCTATTCCCTCTTAAAATACTTTGTGTGTGGTGAGTAAACAGCTCTGCATTCAGGACCTACCAGAAGAGCTCTTCCTAGGCCTCCTTTCCTGACCTTTCAGACCATTACAACCGTGTCTGCTTCTAGTAAAGGGCTTCCACATACAACATAACTTACAAAACATACTGTTAACATTTATTTGTAAAGTCTGTGTACAAACACATGAAGAGAGTTCACAGACAGATAACAAACCAGAGAACAATGCCCCTTTGCATAATTTTAACACTAACACTTTCAGATGAAAGCTGATTTTGATAATCTCTGAGTTTTCTCGTCCACCATGAAGCATCTGTAAGGACCCTCAGTTTTCAGATTATGGGAACCTGTATGCTACAGCACAAGCCCTTTTAAGGTATTTTTAATGGATCATCTGAAGAAGAAGAAATTCAAAACAATTAGTCACTCTTGAAAAATGTTGGCCATTTATATAACCTTATTTTTCTAGTTGTAAATAATTGTCCAAGCTTGTGAACCCACACACTCAAATTTATGGTATTTCTTTGTAGGTTTGTCTGTCGGTCACACAACAGCTTGGGAATGCTGCATTTACTCAATTAAAAATGTCAGAGACTATTCCAGATGCTCCCAGCCAAGGAAATCCAGCATAACAGTAATAAGGAACACAAAGAGCCTTCGTCATCTGCTTTGTGCTTCCACCACTCCCTCTTAGGTCAAAGGTTAGGCTGACAACATTCATTAATGCTTTCTGAAATAACAGTATCACTCCCTCATCTCTTTCCGTCCCATCTTTCCAATAAAGCTTATAACACAGTCCCCCAACAAATGCCTTACTTTCCCAAATAATGGGAGGAAGGATGTGGAAGGTAAAGGGGCACAAATATAGGCCTTCACAGGAAGGGGCTGGGGAACAGGAGTGGCAGAATAAGCACCCACAGTATGTAACTCTCTATGGACATATGATTAGTGATTGTGGTGCAATAGAGATGAAAAAGGCTGGAGAAGGGAAGCGTGAAGGAGGACTAGGAGAGAAGAGAGAGTCTGTGATGAAAGCCTCCAGATGTGGAAGAGATAACACAAATACATAGTATAAGGAGTTCCGAAAGTTTCCTTCAAATGTCTGGTCAAAACTGACAGCTTAGGGGACTTGATACTCAAATGCTGGAAGCAAGGGCCAATATTAATAGTTTTGGGACACAATTATACATCCATGTTATTTGGGAAAAAACCCCAAACACCTAACCATCATATGAGGGCCTATCTAATGCTTAAATTCATTGCATTGTCTTCTCACTATCACTTCAGCTAAACCACACTTAGCTTTGGGTCCTGATCCAAAGAGTTTTGACTTCGTAAACTTCTTTCAATAGTGGGTTAAAACTTCTTCTCAGTCATAAGCTTACCACCTTCAGCAAAGACCAACCAAGGATATTTGTGGCCAATAGTGTTTTACCTCCTAGCAGGAGATAACATTCAGCTTCTCATTACACATTTAGTCTGGGATACCAAATCAGCCCAGTGTAGAAAACACAGGCACAAACTTGACTTTTACGTGTTTAACAGATGGACTGAAGAAAATTTACCTAAGGCCTACTCAGAAGCCTACAAAAGACAAAACAACCTGATGGAGCTGATGACTATGTGCTTCCGCTGATTATGTTTTCAAGCCCTAGAACAGTGTGTACATGTGAAAAGCTGGCGGACATTCTTGACATTTTGATACGGCAAAAGAGAAAACATACAGATGAACTTTCCATAAATACTGTGCAAGTCTCTGTTTTGTCCACACAAATCTGATAAGTGTATGGACAATGAAGAAATTGTATGTGCAAACTGAATCATGCCATCAGAGTTTCACAAGTGGATGGTTTTACCGACATACTTGGAAGATGAATAGGAGACATGGGCTTTAAACTTTTGTCTCTCTGGGCTAATCCCAAGATGCTTTGTTGTTACACAGGTAAGCATAATTGTTAGCATTATAGTATATTTATATTTATATATTTGCCTCCTATTGGGGTATCCTGAAAAAATGTAAGATCTGCCTCTTTAGCTTTACTGGTATTGAAAAGGATAGTACTAAACTTACCTGAATAAACAGCAATGATGTCAGGAGCTCAGAAATCTTGATTTCTACCTTCTAACAGATTACTATTACTAACTTTCTAAAAACAGTCATCATTCAATAAACCCTTATCCTCTTCTAAGATATTATGAATACTCTTCAGAAGATCTCCTTTCTTGAACTGAGTATTCTAAACTGAGCAGGGGATTGATCAGTGACAGGATCCAAGGGAATAGCCTGAAGTTGTGTCAGGGGAGGTTTGGGTTGGACATTAGAAAATGGTTCATCACCCAGAGGGTGGTTGGGAACTGGAACTGGTGGTTAGGCTCCCCAGGGAAGTAGGTACTGCACCACAGAGTTTAAGAAGTGGATGACACTCTCAGGCACATAGTGTGACTCTCAGGGATGGTGCTGTGCAGGACTAAAGGCTGGACTCGATGATCTTTTTTTGGACCCTTCCAAATCAGCATATTCTGGGATTCTGTGATTACACTTACCAAGCACAGTCTTGAATTCAGCTCTCTGGAGCCTACACATGGTACAAACTGGTCGCTCCAGCTGTGCAGTGCCTTGCAAGGAGGTACATGTTAATCTGGATAAGCTCAATACACCTGCCACAACAGATGTACAACATGGAAAAAGTCTGATGTCTCCTCAGAACTCCTATTTCATGTTGGCTAGCAGCCCAGAGGAGCCCTAAGATTCACAGAACAGCAAAAGATGGGCTAGAAGAACACTTTCAATACGTTTGGTCTAATACTAGGTCTTCCTGCTATGCCTCAGTCCCTCTTGGAATAGGAGGGGTTTTTTTGGGAGTCATAGGTGTGTCTATCAGGGTGCAAGTGTACAGCAGCAGCCTGCTTTAACTTACACTCTCCTCATTGTCACTTTTCTTCAGGACTAACACTTCTGCTGAACTGTCTTTGTCAGATTATCCTCCGGACATATCCCTGGCAGTTCTGTTTTGACGGGCCTCACCGACAGGCTCTACAGACCATCTCACTCCCCATCTCTTTTTTGTAAACTCTAAATGCATTCAGCTGCTTTCCTGCACTCAGATTACTTTTTGAGCACTTCAGCCTGTACATTTCACCTTCCATAATTTAAATGAGGATATCACCAGTAATGAATAGATGCCTCAGATATTATCTGCTGCTTTTAAACCGGGCATTGTACTACTAACAGAGCTTATTAATGGAGACTCTGATTTCCAAAGACAGTGACTACTCGTACCTGTTGGTTGGAGCTCTGTGGTCTCAGTGCTCACGGAAGCAAGGTCCACCATGTCCCAGGTGAAGAAACCATAAAACTAATGTTTAGAATTCAAAAAGCAGACTTGAGTGCTCTTCATACACAGACCAGTTATCTCTGCTCTGAAGGAAGGAACCATCAGTCTTGTGGGTAGCTGAAAGCATTGACCCTCATTTCTAATGGATTGGAGGCTTGCATGGGGCCAACTTTGGACTCTAGAAAGGACAGTTCAGATGGCAATATCTTGTGTGCTGGCAGCCTCTACATTAGTACTGGAGGTAATGCATCTCTCTTCCCTTTTCCATTAACTGACCACCAATTTGCACGTAAATTGAACAATTTATAGACTTTCATCCCTCTTGGTTATATTTGTTTTTTTCCCCAATGGTCAAAAGGTTCAAAAATCACAGGGAAGGTAGACAAAGCATCTTGAGGCTAAAAGACCTCAGTTAAAGCTCCAGACTGCGATTTTGACAGGATATTATTTTTGAATCCCACTGAAATGGGAACAGAGTATCTGACTGTCCTAGAGCACACAACCATCTTTTTCAAAAGACAATTAAATCAAAGAAGATAATAGTTTTTACAAGTCTAATTTCTTTCCAAAACAGTGTAAGCAACATGGTTGAAGATTCAAGAAAATCAGTGTTAACTTTAGACTGCCATTATTGTGTCTCCAAGCCCTTAATTTTTCCAGTGACACTGGTTGGACAAACGGGGAAGAGCTGTTCCACTGACAAAATCTCTGCTGACATTTAAATTGCTGATAATACTTTTGCTCTTATAATAATACCGATAATACTTTTGCTTCTGACAGGCTGAGAGAGCTGGGGTTATTGTGGAGAACAGAAGGCTCTAGGGAGACCTTACAGCAGCCTCCCAGTACTCAAAGGGGGCCTACAAGAAGGCTGGACAGGGACTTTTTCTACAAGGGCATGTAGTGATAGGAAGAGGGTAATGGTTTTAAGCTAAAGGAGGATAAATTTAGGTTAGATATTAGGAAGGAATTCTTTACTGTGGGGCACTGGAACAGGTTACCCAGAAAAGTTGTAGATGCCTCATTCCTGGAAGAATCTCAAGCCAGATTGGATGGGGCTTTGAGTAACCTGGTCTAGTGGGTGGTGTCCCTGCTCATAGTAGGGAAATAGGAACTAGATGGTGTTTAAGGCCACTTCAAATTCAAATAATTCTTTGACTCTCTGATCATCACTGATGCTTTTATTCTACTCCTTTCTGGCTAAGGAGCAGCCATAAAGACTACATATTTTTTAGTGTAAAACCTGGGGACGGAACCCTTCCACCTTTTGCCCATAGCTCTGTTTGTCTACATGCCAACTTTCCAATTTCTTTCCTGCATCCATACAATTTCTTCCATTCAACCCATACTCAATCCATCCAACTGGCGAAGGTGAAAACACAGTGTAGGCTGCTTGCTTAGCTGAGCCCAACACATAACCTACAATTTCAGATTCAAGCAATAGAAGTAAACAGCCATTGTGGACAGGAATGATTATATAACAGAGCAGAAGAGTTCCGAATCAGGCAGATAGAATTTTCCTTCATAATGAAAATAAACTCAGAATAGGTGGAAATTTTACAAGGAGACATGAAAATGCGAAATGAAAACCCTTTGGTTCTCTGCCTCAGAACTCATTCTCCCCAGGCTTTGTTCTGCAGATAGGAAGTAGGAAACAAAATGAAAATATTTCTGGCATGAACAGAGAGCTGAGAGAAAAAAGGCAGGAGGGGGAGTGGGGCAGAATGACTGCTAAAATTCCATATTTCCACATCTGCTTTCAATTATACTTATGTCAAGTCATTTTATTATTTGACGAAACCAATCCAAGGAATTAGGCTTTTGTCGGATGCCTTGAAATGTCATTAAATGCTTATACACAAACACACATACAGACACACACACACACACAAATAAAGTCACGTTTTCCATCCAATATAAACATGATTACTAGCCTAAAGGGTGACAGAAGGAGTGAGATGTTACCAACTTGCAAACTATCACTTCTACCTATCCTGCCATCTGTGCCCTCTCACATAAGGCCAAAGCCAGGGTGAGGTCCCCCTTTCTCCAACGTAACCGAGGGTGCCCGAGCTGGGACCAGCAGGAGGAGGAAATGGGGGAGTGAGTGCTGCCCAGATTAGACTGGGAAGGAGGAGGATGAAAGTGTCTGTTTACAAGTTATAATTTTGTCAACAATCCAGATCTGGGTTTAAATTAAATATTAGCAATAAACTCGGAGGGAAAAGATTTCCAAAATGCATGACAAAGGAAGTGCTAGGAGCATATGTCTTTTCAACAACTCAACAGATGTCTCTCTTTCCCTCCCAGTTATCCCAGCCCATCCATTTAAGATTCTCTATACTTTTAAAAGCTGGAGCCCTCAGACTGCTGTTTGTATATTAGCTTCAGAGGAAATCCCTATAGGCCTTCTGTTCCTTTTACACAACCCAAGTATGGCTTCGGTGGAAGGAGTAGAAGTGTTCAACACATTCTGAAAAAAAAATCAGACCTAGTGGATGTGCATCTCATCAGAAACCCCAAAAGGGGGGTTTGACACCAAGGGTCAACTAGTCACTTTTAAAAAATGGAGAAAGAAAAAAAACAGGAAAAAATCTTGCCTCTGATCACTTAATTTGTGGCTCATTTTAGAAAGCAGCATTGCTTTACTGCTCAACAGGACTGTGATCTCATGATAACAGCTGAGGAAATAAAATCTCTGTTTCTTTTGGCATTTTCTCATTTCAGGATCTGCAGGCTTGGTGATGTTTTTCACTCATCATGCTGATATTACTGAAAAAAATACTGACTTTTCAGTATCTTATCAAAGGGGTAGCCTGGTGAATGCATCACTGACACCTATTTGGGCCATAAAGCATAATCCTTGTCCTGAAGATTTTCCTTCCTCTGCTTTACAGACTCTCTCATGCAAAGTTCTGCTTCAAGAATTTTTTGACAGAATAAGGTCATAAGCAGTTCTTTCTTGAATGACAGTCAATGGTTTGCAAAATGAGACTTCTCAACAGTCAAACGGCTTTCTTTTATACAATTGTATGTAATCTATTTCGTTCTCCTTGTAAGTATAGCTGAAATTTTTCTATACCTCTAATATAACCCCAGGTCCTACAGTCCAGTCTTTGTTCCCTCCATTCCACATGCCATCTCCAGATATCATGCTGCTCATGCTTTTATTTTTCCTGTCTCTCCATAGTGACCCCTGACCATTTCAGATATTCCAAGCAACATACATGAAGTCCAAACTTTGACAGACACATTGTCTATGATAGCAAGATTGATGACTTGCCTGCACTGCACGTGGAGCAACGGGGTTAATCACAAGCAGCAAAGTACAGAGCTCAGCACATGATCCTGAAGCATGTCACAGTGATACTGCCATCACATCTGTGGCTTAAAGCATCAGGATTTGTTTAAAACCAATTCAAGTTAGAGCAGAAGAGAAGCCCTAGTCCCTGAGTGAGAAGTCCCTGAGAGAAACCAGTCACCTGAGTGAGTAAATAAACTCCACTAAACTATCTTATGTTGGAAATCTAAAAAGTCTATCCTTATTAGTTTTCTTGGAGGTCTTTTCTAGACTAAAGTGAGGGGAAAAGGGCAAATTCAGGGGATATAATGAAAAATGAGAAGGACATTCTGTTAATATACATATAATTTCATTAAGAATCAGAGTATTCAAACCTAGGATTTTAAAAATTAATAGATGGAGTAGTTGCTTCTTGTTTGGTTATTTTTTTTAAATACTAAACAGGGAGGCAAGAAGACCCTATCCCAAAATACAAGCTTAAGTAACATGTTTACCTCAAATTCCAAGTGTCTCAGATTCAGGACCAAAATAAGGACTTTTTTTTATTTACCTAAGAATTCTTGTAAAACCTGGCTCCGGACCTTAGCCAGGTAAAGTGAGCTGACCTTCCAGAGATGTTCTGAGGTCTCCCAGGCAGACAGGAAACATTCATTCAACATTTTAAAAAAGTCACCCCAATGGCATGATTCATACTTTCTCAGTAAAGTTCCAAATGGAAGGGGAGCTTCCCTTTGGAAGATTTTTTACTAGTCAGGAGACACTGAACATCAGAAACCTGTTGCAGTGCAGCAACCCACTCAATTTTGCTGATTGGAAACATATAGAAGAAAGACATTTATTTCCCCTTTGGAACTTTTCATATAACCCATCCCTAATTTCATCATGAGTTCTTATATTTGAATATTTAAAGAGGCTGTAAAGTTTTCAGGAGTGAAAAAATATCTGCAAACAGACACTAATAGAATAGGAATAAGTGATTGTTTTAATAAAAATTGCAAAAGATATCAGAAGTGGGGGGAACAGGAATTACTTAGACACATGGAACAATTGGAAATCATTTACCATACTTGAGATGCTTGTGTGTTGCATAAGGCTTTCTCTGGTTTCAAATACTATTGTTTTTGACTGAAAGAAGAGAGAAGAAGGTAGTAGCTTCTAGTGTACTCTCTCTGATAGTGCTCACTCACACCATTTGTCTCTTTTGATTACTGCATAAACAATGTCTGAAAGCAAAAACACAGATCAGGGGTAGGTTTGAGGCACTTCAATTCCAATGTGCCTCTGCATGCACCGGAGCGGAGAAAAATACTCAGAGAAGATACTTGTACACAAAGACAAGAAGGGAAGATGAAGCAAGAGTGGGGAGGAAAAAAAAAACCCACCCAAACAAAAAAGCCCATCAGGCACAGAGTTCATCAACAGAAGCCCTGGGTGGAAACATGATCTGTAATTGTCTGTTGGGCAATATGGCACCAAGGCTTTCTTTGGGACCAAACGAACTGAAGCAGGGGGGGTAAGAGGGACAGAGGGGGAAATCTGTTTGTGGGTTGGATTCCTGCAATAACAAAATCATTACTCATTGCATGACTGACAAAATTATAAATTAAATGGTGATACAGTGAGTTATCTCACACCTACCTTGGAATGCAGTCAGGAGGAAGAATGTTTTTAAAGGGATGAAAAAATAGTCATTGCATGACTAGAACTAATGGGGAATTAAGTCACAGTAAACATTCATGGTGTAATTCTGAGTTTTAGTATGATCTCATATACAATGTCACATTCACTCAGGAGTACGTGCAGGGTAAGACAGTTTCAAAGTTCCTCTTATCACAGCAAGGATTAGTGTTCTAACTTTACAAAGTGAAATTTATTCAGCAAGGCTAAAACCAGTTGGATTCAAGGACTTGCATGAATTCTGCTGTGCTGGAGAGGACTCTAACTGAAATGAAGTGCTCCTGCTCCACTAGTTACTGACACAAATGCAGCACTGATACCCTATTCCAAGTCAGGGTGTGGCCTATTCCACTACTGGGTCACACCAGGGTAGGCTGGTGATGAATCCTCTGCAGGAACTCAGGCATGGCAGGTGAGCAGCAACAGGGCAAACACAACATGGGTGGATGTAACCCTTCCGTTTTCTTTTAAATTCTAGCTCTTGGAGCCAAAATTAAAGGGTGGTGATAATCCAGGAAGAAAGATAAAATTGTGGAGAGCACATTTGGAGGGGCCGTCAGAGAACAAATGTTTGCACAGGACAGAGTTGATATTTTAGAGGTGGCTCAACCCAGCTAGACAGCTATGGGACTGGAAAAATTGAAGGATCCTGACCTTTTAGAGCTACTTGTCAGCATCTTAAAAATGGATGAGTTTGTATAGTGAATTCTCTAGCTCCTAGCCCTGTTAAGTAAGCAGTGATGTGAAAATGGGCCAGCAAGAGGGATTCTGAAGAACTGTGAAGAAAGTTTGAGGGCAAGATGCAAAATAAAATGAAAACGTAAAAATTCAGACAGCATCTTATTTTTGGAAAACGAACATGCTCCCTTGTGCCCGTAACAGACAAGAGACATCAAATATCACTTGGTAACAATTTTGCAGCCATGACTATTTACATGCAAGAGAAACGGCAGAAGTCACTTTCCACGTTGTTCTCTTTAAACCACTCCAATCCCATGGGGAAGAATGAGGTTTTTTTCTTAAAGAGAGCAAGTTATTTGACACAAGGGGCAGCAGAAGCTACCAGTTTATAATAACATCTGAAGCAACCCATCTTATTCATAATGACAACTGCATGCACTGGCAGTCTGCCTGTCATGACTCCAACCTTAACAAGCACCACACAGGGAGACACTCCTCTTCTGCATGTTTTCGGTCTTGTTCTCTTCACTCAGGACAGACCCTGTTTCCAGGGTCATATTCACATGCATTTTTCAACCTGTAGTACTCCAGCTTACCTGCAATACACATGTGGCTTCACTCACAGGTCTAACACTTCAGATGCGTTTGTTTTTCGTGCTTTTAACCCTATTTCACGGCAAGGCAGTTGAGGAAATGCAAGGACCATTATGCAGAGAGTTGGATGGACATGTGGAACCCTAAGCCCCTGTCACCCCTGCCCAAGGTAGGCGCCCTGATACTGAACCATCCTTCATTATCCTCAGGTCCAGCGAAACTCAAGCATTTACTTCAGAAGGCAGTCCTGCCAGATTTGCTTACTAGCCCAAAAAGAATCTTTAGGAGTGGAGGCTTTATTCTGTGGGAAAAAAAGCACTCTGGTATTCAACACATACATTCCTGATTGCATATACAGCCCTGTGATCTGTCTTGTGATTCAGGGTGGTTGGAGGTTTTGATCCAACCCTAAAAGGCAGAATAACTTTAGATAGGGTGAGGTAGATATTATTCCTCCTTATCCATTTATTAAATTCATCTGTCTTATGGAGTCCTATAAGGCTATCTGCAGTTTTTACTGAATAGAAATATGCTTTAAATTTTCTGCACTAAAAGAGTAGGCACACAAATGACAATCAAGGATTAACCAGTGTGTTATAAATTTAGACACTAACTCACAAGACAGCAACCTATGGACATGCTTATCTCCTTGAAGAACTAATTTTCTATGCTCCTAGTTAGAATTTTGTGTCTAAATTCCAGTTGTTTTTTCCTTACAGTGCTCTTCTTCCTTTATTGCCTCTTAAAAGAAGTCAGGAAAGGCAGATGAAAGCTTCGGTTAGCCACACTACCAACTGAATAATGAGGCTGGCACCAATGAATGGAGTTATTCTGGAGCTCTATAAGGAGAAATGAAACCAGAATCCAATTCATAATTTTGTTTGCTGCATCCAAAGTTGTTGCTATGGAAATGAAAGTGAAATTTTGTAATTATCATAAAATCAAAGAATCAAAGAATGGTTTGGGTTGAAAGGAACCTTAAAGATCATCGAAGTTGCTCTGTGCCTTATCCATCATGACCTTGAAAACTTCCATGGATTGGGCATCCAGAGCATCTCTAGGCTGTCTATTCCAGTGCCTCACCACCCTCACAGTAAAGTATTTTTTCCTAACTTCTCATCTGAATCTCTCATCTTTCAGTTAAAAACCCTTCCTTCTTGTCCTATCAGTATCTGCCTGCCTAATTATAAATTGCCTGATGTCAGCATAGTGTCTACTTTTCACTTGCACATACATTTATTACTAAAATTAGAGCCAGGCAAAGCCCAAGGCTGAAAAATCATCCAGTGTGTGTGCTATAGGTGGTTACAGACTTCAACGTTCCCTTGTGAATTCAAGTGAGATATGTGCCAGAATAAGGATTCACGTTTCTTCCAGTGCTTAGATCCAGATTTAAAAGGATGTGTACTTAGAACCTGAAATCAGCTTCATTTCAATGCCAAACCAGAAAACCTTGCACTCAGAGCAAGACCTGATCTGGAAAGGCCATGCTGGAGGCTTTCACCCTGCCTATTAGGAGCAGAAGAGGACAGGCAGCTCAAGGGGCTGCCTGGTACCTAACAGTTTAGAGTATTGCAAGGAATAGGCAATACAGGGGGACACTGCAGGGTGGCCAGCCCCCAGAAACACACCCCATTGCCCAATGCCAACTTACCCACTGCCTGTGCCAGGTTACTATGTTTTCAGGTAGCGCTCTCTCCTTCTCTCTGTCTTGCACTCGAGCATGCAAGTTCTGTTAAGCACACACATTACCGTGCTCCAGCCTGACTTGGATGCAAACATTTCCAGGTGACTGCATACAAGACCAGCAGTCTCAGTGCTAACAGCAAGCCATTGGTCCTCTGACCCAAAAACCTGCTGTGTGCCAAATCAAACAAAACCACTGGATATCCATCAGGCAAAGTGGGGGAAAGAGACATTATCTATCATTCCTTCTCTGTCACCTGTACTGCTATTAAGCACATACCAAGTAGTTAATGCTCTGGGTCTGTTGAGATATGAGAGGCACCTCCAATTCTATAAGCTGCTAATGACCAAGAGCACCACTCAGCTGGAAAACCATTAAATCCAGTTTCAGATACAAATTGCCACGCTGGCATAAAGAATACACTCTGTAGGTGTTTTTTTCATGTTCTTTTACCTTACCTTCTGTTTTGCATAACACAGCAGCTTCCCCTCAGCCCATCCAATTTTGTGACCCCTGAGAGTTAATATTCCCTTTTTTTTTTAACCACCTTGTCATACAAAGGAACAGGATGTCATGAACACAAAGGCAGTCCCACTGTCAGGTCAACTAGGAAAAAATAAACCTAAGAAACCTAAGAAAATGTTTCTCCTAAAAAAACCCCATGAACCTGAAGGATCAAGTTTTCTGTAACTACTTTTTATGTAAGACACTTGTCAAAAATCTGAGGAAACATTAGAGCTAACTGGGAGAATTTGGATAAAACAGGTTTTCAATAAACTGTAGTGATTTGCTGAATCAGCAAGAACACATGGACAAGCTTTGGATTAAGCAGAAATCTTCCTGGTTTTGACCAGAAGCTAACATTACAGACTCCCCAAACAACCTCTCAAGAGGACACCAGGGACCTGGCCTAAGCCACATTTGCCTCCTTCAGGCCTGAGACGCACTGACAGACTTCATGTGCCAGGCACTTATTCTGACCACATATTCCGTCACTCAGACCCTCTGAGTTACTCCTGTGGGAACTTTGCTGCCTTGCTAATCAAAAACTCACTGGGTCTCCTACATCCCAGGTGAATGCCTCACATCTTTGGTACATCTATAGCAGGAGACTACTGTCTTTCAAATAAAAGTTGTATTGCTCTTCTGGAGAAAAAAACCCAAAGGCCTTGGGTTCACTCTAGTGGAAAAAAACCCTATTTAATAAATCACGAAAAAATAAAATAAAAGCTCTGAACATTTTAATTAGAATGGAAAACTGATATCTCTTGGGTAATCCCATTGTTCTGTCTGGGTCAGCAATTGGGATAAACATAGATAGCCCACAGTATGATTTTTACAAACAGTATTCACATATCCAGAACAGATGAAGACAATGGTAGCATATTCTATTGGATTCTGTGGTGAAATTAGTATAGAATACTACGAAATATACTTGCATGTAACATGTCCTTCTAATGGTAAAAAGTGTATGTACTATTTTGTTTGTTTTCAGGGAATGTTGCAAAAGAGAGGGAACAAATTATATTTTTTCCATAAAGGAAAACAGTGTTTATAATAATCTACTTAGCAACACAGGTTGCTATGAACACATTGGACCATCACTGTCCTCTCCTGCACAACAGACTCTCACCATCCCCACGGGGCTCTCAGCAGCTCACTTGCGATGTCCAGGACATTCACTCCCCTGTACTAACAAAACCACTGGCCAGAAAAGGTAGCTTGTAAATCTGGGCAGTATGATTTCCTCCAGAGCTGGATTCAGCTCCCTCTCTGTTCTTAAAAAACCCCCAGAGCAGCCACAGATCTCACCACCATCAGTTGAATGCAAAACTCATTTCTTCCTTTCCCTTCTTCACATTGGTATATATGAACATATTCTCAGGCAAATGAAAGTGCCATGGTAATTTCAGCACAAGGAAAGACAGAAGATGGTTTTCTTAAAAAAAACCCTATATATTCCTAAAAACATGTGCTTACATGCCTGTGCATAAATAAATACATTAGCAGTATGCAGGTATTCCAGCAGTACAGACCACATAATTACCCCTAAGTGTAAATAGGCCACAACCCTGCTCTAAGTGATGAAATTTAAAATCTGCCATTACAGAACAGTGGCCTGAAACATTATATAAGTGACATGAGTTAAGGATGGAGTAACAGCCTTTACACTCAATTTCCTGGCTTTCCTTGGTTTGCGTCACACCCTTAATGTTATTTCAACATTGCATTTTGTCCTCTAAATTAAATGTACAGTAGGTGTTTTGTATTTAATTTCCTTACTGTTTTTTTCCTCTCCTAACGGAAAAAGAATGGAAGAGATTCATGAAAGGTTATAAAACACACATTGTGTACTGGAGAGGCTGGAGTAGCTCTTTTGGAGCCTTTTCATTCTCCTGGGAAAATATGTAATTAGGTAGTTTTTTAACATGTGTATTATATACTGAATTACATGTATTTATATATTTCTCAAAGGAGTATTGCTTACACAATAGCCTGGAGCAACTCTTTTGGAGCCATTTGGGTCTATCATGTAATTATGTACTTAAGACCCGTTTATAGTAAATTTTGTTGTGCCTACATAGTAGCTTTTTATTTTTGTTTAAGATGAATTTTAAGGCTTGTGAGGGGTGCAACATTGACAGTCATAGAGACTGCAGGCTACTGTCTATTTACAGAAAGGAAAACCATGGGTGACAAAGATATGGACATCCCCAGACTGCCCCTCCAAAATTTATCTTATCTCTGACTTTGGGAACAAGTCCCCAAAGTAGGTGGTAAATGATTCAGTATTCAGCTTTGCTAGCAATTTGTTATGGCAGGTTTGAGATGAGGACATCCATCCGCCTGGAACTGGACTAATACCAAAAAAAATTATTTCACATAGGATTCTAAGTATTTGCCATCTGCAATTTATCTATTTTTTTTTTTCTTATATAGGAAAAAAACACTTGGAAGCAGATTACTGTAAGAATTTAGGTGTTATGAATCAGACATAGGCCCTATGGAAAGTGGTATTAAATATGCTTGTACTCTCCCAAGATATAGCTTTCTGATTCTTTAAATATTAGAAAGAATTTAAAGGTTCTGTGGTGCTTTTTTTTTTTCCTGGAGAGAAAAAAATGTATAAGCCAAAATACTTTTCTCCTGAAATCCTAAACAAACAAACTCCCTTTCCCCCTCCAAATATGCTAAATTGCAGTGTGATGCTGACAAGAAAGCACGGTGACAGTTGTAATGTAAAGGCGTGGATATATGTAATTTTACATCATTTAAAGTCCCAAGAAAGAAAATGGCTTACTCTGAATGATAGAAGTTGAATCACCAAGAAGTAGTGCTGCAAAAATTACAGACTTTCTTCACTAATTAAAAAAAGTTTATACGAACTCTCAAACTAGTTTGATACCTCTCCTCCCAAATGTAATTCTATTTTACTTGGATTTATTTTTATTTTTAAAGTATTTTGGTTATATAAGATGTGTCTATCAGAGTTTTGTTTATTGTTTCTTTTTTTAACAGTCTTGTCTTAAAGTATAAGGAAATATTTTTCAAAAATGTTGAAGGAATTGTGCATTTCCCAAGTCACACTACTGATTTAAAACACATTGAAAGAGACTTACTCATTCTCTTCCTTTAATTAAAACATAACTGGCATTGAGCCTAATATGTGAAGTCTTGAAACCTTCCAAAACTAATTTTTGGGAAAACCTTATATACCTAGAAAAGCCTTCATCCTAGACTCCTAAGGAGCAGTCAAAATCACAATATTTGGCTCCAGCTTCCCCTTTTCTTAACACCACACTGTGGGGGGGAAGGCCTGAAAAGTGAGGTTAATGATGGAGGTCAGTACCAGAAATGTGTTTTTACTCTGTCAGGGCAGTGTTCTCCAGAGTATGAGCAGAAATTTCATACATGCTACCTTTTCCTTACTGAGGTCTATTAATGGCACAAAACAGTAGCACATCATGGACAACGTGAAGGTAAGACATTTCCTATCCTACACGGAAGGAATACGTGATGTGCAAGGAAAAGCAATCAAAACCCAGGGAAAATTACTATAATTGACACACCGCTGAGTACCACTGCAATCTTTTTAAAGGTTGTCTTTAGCTATGCATTTTACCAGATTAACTCTCAGTACAGAAAGTACCTTTGTGCACAGAGTACAAATTTCAGCAAGTTACATCTGACTCAAATCAAAGCTACCGAAGTACTACATGTCAATCTGCTTCCCAGGAGGCTATTTCTGTGCCTGCTTCAGCTTTTTCTCCTCAGCTCTTTATGCAATAGAGAGGTCCACCACCAAGTTTGCAGGCATTTATTTTTTAAGTTTTAGGGAAGAGAGGAGTGCCTAAAATATCACTGAAAAATAAAGGAGCAAGCCTGGAAAATTTCAGCTCAAAAGCCAAAGATTTAGAATTAAGTTAGTGACAGAAAATAGCAGGTGAAAGCAGAAAGACATTTAAGTTTCATGGGTGCTGCCTTCAAGAGCATGTACGGTGCAATAGGCAGATCCTACAACTGAAAACCAGAAGCCTGGCATCTTGACATCATTGTGCCAACCTCCGAATCCCCAGATCCTCTGTGCTCTGGTTGCTTTACCTGTTAAGTGTTACTATAGTGCTAGTCTAACTGCAGACCATCATTTAATGGTCATATGATTTTTTAATAGCAACAACAACAAGAAATCATTTAAGTAACTCCTTCTTCTCTGTACTGTCACTTTCGAGATACTTCTGCCATTCCCAATCAGAGAACCTACTTTTCCTCCCTGGGGTTGCATGATTAAAAGCCTAATCCTGCAACCCTTCCTCACCAGAGGAATCTTACTGATATGAAAGCCCCTGAGATATCGATAGGCATTTTGGTATCAACAGGGTTACATGTACAAGTGTGAGAGGTGCAGAAAACTTCCCCAGACCATTAAAGGACACTACTAATATAGCTATAATTTAACACCCGTGCATAATTTTCAGCAGGAAAAGGTTCTTCTCATGTCAGGGGATCACAACCAATGGCAAGACACATTTGTCGCTGCTGTAGAAATGCAAGTGTTTAGGAACACAGAACCAGAATGAAAAAACTGTGCATCCATGAAGTTTGAGTCTCTCTCTCATCATCTACAAAAAGTACTGTGAGCCCCACTTGCTCCTAGTGTGAGGCAGTTTTAGGACCTCATGACACCAAGGGGTAAAAAATCATCTGATTTCCAGTTTAATCCTATTCAGCGCCAAGTTTATGCCCACTTGTTCTTATGCAAATATTGCTCTTGGGTTTAAATAGCTTTTTCCCCTCTCTGGCATTTAGCCCTGGATGTATTTATAGAGTGCTGTCAAATGCTCTCTCAACTCTAGTTTGCTAAACTAAACAAGCCAATCTCTTCTAGTCCCTTCCCATAAGATAGAGTTTTCAATCTTTTAAAATTCCCACTAGACATTCCATATGTTCCAGTTTTAATTCAACTTTAACACAGTTATTTTAAAATAACTATGTAATATTCTAAATCAAGCTTTCTAACATTTTGTACAATGGTACCAGTGCCTTGCCTGACATATTTGACTTCTCTGCAGTTCCACTACTGTCACATCACCATCAGGTCACTAGCTGGAGTAGGATGGACAGAGCAACCATGAAGTTTTAGTCCAAAAGTCAGCCCCACATAGTACTAGCAGTTAGTTAGGCATTAAGTTAAGGGGGCCGTTCCAATCCTCAGAACTGCAATTTCCTAAAAAAACAGAGGGAATTTTCACTTGCATGTGTGCAACGTCTCATTTTTAAGATGAATGTTGACCACTAAGAAACAAGTAAGTGAGATATTCCACCTAGGTGATAGTTTCTCCCACTCAACCTCCCCCAGCCCTAACTAGAAGAGGCTCTACTTTTTTTGGAAACCAGAGAAATGTGAAGTTGCCTCCAGATATTAGTCCTGATGCATCCATCTACATCTACACACTTAGATGAGAACAGTTCAGCTCACTGTCCTCTCCTACCACTGCTATCCGTGCATAGGAGAGCACCACTGATGTGCTGTAGGCCAGTGAACCCTTTGTTGTTGTACTGACATTTCAAAGGCTGCTCTAGCGCTGCCCAGCCTTCCGGCTTGTTTCCCTTCAAACTGCAGCTGAGCTACAAGCACTCTCTTCTGCTCTCAGCTGCTCTGTGCCAGAATAAAAAAAATCAGTCAAACAAAAAGGAGTCACACAGTGGTGGTAGGCAGCGTGCTGTTTGTGTTGCGCTAACCAGCTGTGACAGCCATGCGGTAGGAGTAGAGCAGCAGGTGACACGTACACATACGTGGCAGTACTTTGGCAGCAGGATAAACTAGAGTGTTACTGATGTGTGCACCCCTCTCTCTCTGCAATCTGTTGCACCTGGAGCATTTTGTCTTGCTCCTAATTTTATCTTTCCCCTCCTCAGTAGTAGTCCTGAATCCAGTGCTCTAATAGGCAATCTCTTGGTGACAAAGTAAGCGTAGGTGCCCAAATGCTACAGTTCGTAAGCATCTGATGAGCATTTAGCCTGAATAAATATTTCTTCGAGAATTCTCAGCCACTAACCTTTAATAAACATGTGTTAAGAATACAAACTTATTAAAAGCATCCTCAAGATGTTTCCTTTAACTGTTGTTTCCTCTGTAGTGGTGACTGACGATGCTTCTTAAGGGGCTCACCATGGTATGCATAAGGTAAGAAGATGACATCAACCTATGGCACTAAGAGAATAGATGAGATAAACAGCTAACAGTAGATGGGATAACATAACAGCAAGCAGTAGTGAGGCATTGTAAGTTACCAGTTACCAGCACTACTTGATGTGACCTACCTACTCTGTGGTCCATTTTTCTTTTCTCCATTTCAACTCACATACATTGCCTTGGCACCCACACTGGGAACAGTTTCATCTCCTGTTATATATGTGCTTTGAGTTTTCCACAGATGTACAGAGACAGGCACAGCCCAGCCATCATTATCCTTGCCTTTCACTAAGTACAAATTTAGGAGAAGGAGCCTCCCTTTCCCTTTCACGAAGGCTATCACAAAATCATCACATTACCCTAAAAAAGTGATACCATGACCACCAGCTGGAGATGGACTAGGTTTATTAGTTAAATATCCTTCCTGTCTTCCGACTGAATTTCCTATACAAGCATACCACCATCCTCACTCACATGTACAGGTCACTTCCTCAAAGTATAACAGACCTTTTTTTCCTAAATATTTAGAAAGCATTGTCACATTTTAATAACTTAAAACCAGAGATTCCCACTCACTTGTTCACACTCCCAAATCTGCAATACCAGAAGAACCGTCAGTGGCTGCAGAACAGACACCTACAAATTTGGATGCTCAGTTCCCTTGTAAAGAACCTTTGAATAAATATCTATAAAAATTGGGAAACAACCATTTCAACATGAGGCATTTCCACAAAATCCTGACAAAAGATTAAAGTTGTGAGGTAGAAGATTTCAAAATTTATACATTGGTGTATTTTTCTTTGTTTATCCTTCTTTAACACATAAATAAAGTCTGAGAATTTCTTGCAGAGTCTGTTATTTCTGAAACCAAAACCTTATGAAAAAGAAACTTGCAACATGCCTACTCTCATGGCTTAAAGTCTAAATTTTCATCTGGGAGAAACAGTTATTTGCTTTTTTACCTCCTTAGGGTCAATAAAATAAATGATCAGCCATCAATTTTAGGGTCTTTTATTGTCAAGAGAATACATGCCTTGTTCTTCCTTGATCAGACGGAAAGTAAAAGGCCTCCATGGGATTTATGGCATTCTTCAACTCTTATCTCTCATCTTGGGGGACACCATTCTCCCCTCAAAAACAAACAAACAATAAAAACCCCCAAACAAACAAACAAAATCACACAAAAACTCCAACAAAAAGCCAACAAGCCCTGATCCTAAATCAGTCTAAGCAGTTGCTACTGATACTCAGCCAAGTTTTATAAAATTTTTGTTAAGAGAGAAAAATGCTACTGAAGAGTTTTAATGTGCTTGCTGAAGAAGGTTCAGATTCTGAGCTAATCTGATCTCTGGAACTTGTTCGACTGTATCTTATTGTGAGTCACCAAACAGCTTTCCAGACTTCTTCCTCCTTTTCCAAGGCACAATCGCAACTCAAAAAGATAGCCACGGGACAGATCACTTTGGAGGTTTTGCAGCATCAAGGTTATAATTGGTTAAGCAGCATCAACAAGAGCCAAACTTCCCAGAAGGTTAGACATGCTTTCAGCTGCATCATCTTAGGCACTCAGCTTACAGGCATCTCCACTGAGATGAGCAGTCTGAATCTAGGCCCCTAGGTATTAAGATAAATTATATTATGGTTACTTTTCATTATGGGCACCTATTGGGTAAAATTTCTCCTTTGAAATCATGACACCCAGGTGAGTGGTGCAATTGGGGCATCTTTCAATAGGACAAGGGTTTTAGACTACACAAGGGTAGATTCAGACTAGACATATTGCAGAAAGTTTTTATAAAGAGGGTTATGAAACACTGTCACAGGTTGCCCAGAGAGATGGTAGATACCGCCTCCCTGGAAACGTCAAAGGGCAAGTTGGACAGGGCTCTGAGCAACCTCATCAAGTTAAGGATGTCCCTGCTCATTGCAAGAGGGTTGGACTAGATGACCTTTAAAGGTCCCTTCCAGAGCAAAACCATTGTACGATTCTATAATCAGTTTTTGTATAGAAAGTTTCTAAGTTTTGTTTTGTTATGAGGACATTTTTTGTTTTAAAAGGCACTACGATAAAGAACCTAAATGTGATTAGATGATAAATACCAGCTAAGTAAAAATTGACTATGCCTTTAAAGTAAGTGTACATGTCTGATAACAATTCAAAAACAACATTTGTGTTCCTTTTCTCAATAGAACAAGCCAAAAGCAGGAAGGGAAGGGAGGTACCAGTGATTCTTTGGATGTTCAATTTACTGTAAGTGGGCTCCATTTCCCAGTGTTCTTTGTCTTGCTAGGGGCAAGAAGGCTGAATAGATTGTCAACGGGTATGGCTGCTGGTTTAAAAGGAATATACCAAAAAGAGCAGTGTAAGGCTTGAACAATATTCTGAATAACCCTTTATTTTTATGTTTTTCCACACAGATAAAAGACTGTGCTTGTGCAGCAGTAGTGACAGATAGTTGCCACACCAATAGTTATCATACCAAATCCAATCTGTTTATCTTCATTTAAACAAGTTAGATTTCTAAAGGTTTTGTTATCCCTTGAGCTGGAAGAAGAACTTCTCTTATTTATATTAGTTGCTTAAAACTCCTCTGTGTTATGTGCTGCACAGTGGTATAGTGAGAGTGTTCCATCCCGAATCACTCACCATATAAACATAAGAGATACAGTAGATATTTTTCTTGCTTCTAGTAATACAGACCCAAATCAGGGAATGACTTAAGCTTGCTCAAGGTCACATAGGATACCTGTAGCACAGCTGCAGTGTTTTATTTTTTTTTTTAGCTCAGATCTGTCAAATCCTGCTGTAGCTGCCTACCAACAGAATCGGTGTCATCCCTTGAGAGAGACTGAAGCTGTCACTGCAGGTTCACCGATGCAGTGTTCCTGCTCACTTGCATTTGTCTATCAGCTCTATCCACATGCAGCCACAGATTTATTCCAAAGCATTAGGTCCCAGTGAAGCTGGCTCACACTTGTAGGCTAGAAGCATTTGCAATGCTTCCAAAGATAGCTCCTCCATAGCAATCTCGTACCACAAAACCCAAGGTGCCAGTTTTCCAATGCAATATGGATATTCCTTTAACAATGAACCTAGTGTAATTTTACAAATATGTTAAAATGAGACACAGTTAAATTCCCAACACAGACTAGTTACTGCATACAGTAGAAGGGAAAACTGTCCACCAAGGCAACTAACACAGCTGCAGCGAAAGTTAAAATAACCCAGTCCTACCGAATCTCAGTAGTGCTCTGTGGGTTTAGAGAATACCACAAACAGCACAAGGTGCAGCTGTAAACATTTTAACAGTAATCATGGCACTCTGGGAGGCCTGATTACCCATTGTGGATATGTGGTCTCACCTGGCAGCTTCCTCAGGACCTTCTTTCCATCACGCCCCTGCTCGTAAGCCACTACTACTGACATTTGCAGAATAGGGACATGTAGTTTTGACACTGTATTTCAAGGGGAACTCAGGGACATGCCTGCCATTTCCACATGCCATTAATTCTCGGACAAAGCTCTAGTATTTCAGGTTCTAACAAGTACTCAAGAGTCATTTGGTGAAAATGAGCACCTGCCCAGCTGCTGAGCAGAATCAGGACCTTCATCATAGACACAGGCAATATCACAGTCATTAAAGTTAGGCTTGGGTTCATAAAAGTCTACTGCAAGAGAATTTGTTTGATAGAAAGTAAACATTGACTGCATATTCTATTACAGCACATAAACAGCAAGGTATTTTTTTAAGTCTGTACAGCTATTACATATGTACTTTTAAAAAAAAAGTCTGAGCTAGCAAAATTCACTTTAAAATGTATTAAAGGATCATTACCACACTCAGTTTAAGAGCAGAACTGACATAAGTGCTAGCGCAAAACATCAACAAAGCAGAGCATAAATCTTTTGAGCCCGGAAAAGACTCTTTTCACAGGTTATTTTTCCTTCTGCAGAGCAACAATGTAATCATCAAGCAAACAGAGCAAATGAAGGAATGACTGACTGAAAGCCAGGCTTGTTTTTCACCAACATAAAAGCATTCACAGCCTGGAAGAAAGAGTAAGTTATTCCTTTCCATATTTTTCCTGTTATTTTAGCTTCTAGAAAGAGTATCTGTTTGAAAAGATGATATCTTTGTATGTATACATACATTTTATATTTAGTCATATTCCCATATATGCATGTCCATTGGGAGTAGGGGTGTTTAGACACATGGCCCCAACATCCAACCTCCTCTGTGAACCACAGTGATGCACACTGCTTCTTTTTAAAGTATGCAGTTACTGTCTTTAAATGATGATGTAAAGCTGTTCTCTGGGACAGCATGGGAAATGAGGGACAAACCCAGAGAAGTCTGGAGAACCCTGATAGACTTTATATTGGCAAAAACCACTCCAGTAACATGAAGGTCATTATCAGCATGCACTTATTTACTGAGGCATGTATTGCTGCTTTAACCAGTCTTTGAATTCCCAGTGAGCTGCAGTCTTCAAACCTCCAACACAAGGACTTCTCCTAGTAAGGACCTGGGCAGCTTCCCTCCAACTAGGGGAAAGCGTGAAGCATGGGAAATTTCAAAGCAGCAGACAGAAAAGGCTTTGCAGGGAGAAGGAGACAGATCTTTATATAGGGCCAGAGCAAGCCAGGTATGTAAACATTTGCAGAGCTATAAGCTGTAGGAGCACTCCGGTTGTAATCAACAAGATCTCTTAAACATGCTTAACGTGAGGCTTATGCTTACATACCTGGCATAAATGGAGACAGAACAAGCAACTGCAGGGCCTGCTTATGGGGGGAGGGGTGGGGGGTTCCAGTGCACACGAACAGGGAGCAATGGGACCACAGACCCAGCACCATGTTTTCTTAAAAGCAACTGATAATTCTGGATAACCAGTAAGGGTAAGGTTGATAGTTACAGATACTGAAATAAATATCTAAGACCATCTATTTAAAAATAAAAAGTATGTATTTTATATGTGTGGACATCTACATTTTTAAATATCTTTTCATTTAAAGATATGTATAAAAATCAGGCCCTAATCTACTCACACTTCTGAGATTCCTAAACCTAACAGCAGACACTGCTACAAACTGGGACCTAAATGTCAAGTACCAATGACGCTTAAGTGCTACTAAATTAAATTATGAGAGAAATAGCATTCATGTATTAATTCAGTCATTCATAAGGATTTTATACACTCACAGCAAGAACCCAACTTACCCTTTAAGCACTCCAGCCACTTAAGGCACTCCAAGTTTTCACCTAATAGCTTTTTATTGGTAAAAATTGCAGGCACGCAAAAAAAGCTGTCTTGATTTATCTAGCCTTGTTAGGTCAGGTACCTACTATTTGGGTACACCCCATACTTTCCTCTTATATTTGTAGCGCAGAGCATCATAGTGCATAGGTCACTTGCTCCACAAAAGCGACTTTTTGATCTCACAATATCCCACCAAGGACACTACTGGCAAAGAAGACAGCACAAATCGAGTAGATATTCTGAATGCTTCGCTGAAACAAAGACACATTAATTAAATATAGACTAGCATAAAATATATTGGAGTCCCAAACAGAGTTGTGAGGTCCAGTTATGTGTGAAACAGCAGCAAAACTTTGACCACTGCTTTTTACTGCTGGAAATACTAAAGCCTATACTACATAAAAGGAATACCTGATGTATCACATACCGTGAAAAAGAATGAGTTAAAATTAACAGACATGTGGAATCCACATGTCTAAGTAAAAATTGAGGGTTAATTACTCACATAGTATTATACAATCAATGAAGAGAGCTTAAATGTCAACCTGTGCTCCAGAGTTTTTCAAGTCAGTAAGAATCCACTATTTATCTTGAAGAACTAAATTAATTACGTGCACCAAGATGTTTTAATAACATTATATGACCAAAAAAAAGTACATCAAGTCATATTAATCCAAATCTATATACCCAATTTTTAAAGAAAAACAAGAGGAAAGAGAAAAATATGTTTAGAAATTAATTTAAAAGATAACTCTTATTTTTTCCACAAGAAATGAAGTTTAATGATTTCTTTTTGTCACCAGAATCCACAAATACAGATTTAGTTTCTTCAAGCATTAGCTGATGTGCTTAAAAAAAAATCTTCTTAAAGGGAACTACACCACATGCAATAAGTTGTATTTAAAAACAAAACAACAACAAAAAATTTTAAAACCAAAAACAAATAAAACACCCCAAACCAAAACATCCAACTCTTTCTTCTCCTTTTTACAAAGAAAGGTCAGGAAACACCAGTCCCCTGTTTTAGCATGCAGATTTTTTTTCTGCTCTGTAACTCTTGCCAAAATCCATTCTTTATCTGAGGCAGATAAAGAATGTGTTTAATGTAGAGCACCTTTTTCTTCTAAACACTCACGTAGCTTTCTGAAGGTTAACAGATGCATGAGAGAGAGTAACAAAAAACTGAACTGAATCAGAAAGGTTTTCAAGGTTTGACCATTTTCTTATACTGCTGTATAGCTGCCATGCAACCAAACAAAACCAGTGCCCCTTTTGAGGCAAAACTTCTGTCATCCACATCAAACTCAGAAGAGTGGAGCGTCATGATTTAAGTCCACTACATGTTACAGCTGCATCTCTCTAGGTATCTTCCAGGGATCTGTTTTCAAAGCAGAAATGTATGTTCTTTAATAAGAGAAATAGGACAATTTCACTGTTACACCAGCCATGTCCTGCTGACAAGGATGGATACTTGTCAAACAATGACAGCAGAGTGGAAAAAAACAATGATAGAGACCACACTCCACAGCTCCACTGCATTTGGGACTAAGTGCGCTCCTAAACAACATGGCTCTGTCTATTGTTCACTGGGAGGTTAAGTTTACATCCTACACCACCTAAGAAGCTGTACTGAAAGACAGGACATTACTGTCTCATGGTCAGTGCTGCTATGATAGGTACTGAAGTATTAGATATAGCCCTCTAGTCAACGTTTGTCTACATGGTAATGCCCTGCTGCACACTCCTATCAGTACTGTGTATGGACCCTCTGAGGGCCTGGTTCTTCCCACACAGTGGAAGTGCCAATCGAGCATGATCTCTGCAGTTTCCAGTGCAGGAAGTAGAAAGCAGATGTTTAGCTACTGCAGTGATCAGTTTGAAGAACTAGACTTATTTAAGTTCCCCACCATCTCTGCTCTGATTTGGCAAGAGTTAAAGTTAGAAAATTAGACAAAACAAATGTCTTGTTATTTTAGAAAAGTTAATTCTTGGAATGATTTCTGCCAGGGGGCCACAGTAATAGAGCAAACAAAATGGGAGAGATTCAGGGCAATTCTTTCCTATCAAGTTGGCATACACCCCAGAGATTGTTCAGCAATTCTCCGGGATCAGTGAGAAAAAGTCAGCTGTGGGAAAGTAGCCTTGCCTTTGCAAGCATCAGCAACCTTGTAAACACTAAGTGTGAGGGCTCTGAAGTGACTAGAAACATGAAACCAGGCTGGGTTCCCAGATGGTGTGTACTGGTGTCATTCCACCCACGGAAAGCTGTGTGGTTTCAGCCCTACTCTCGAGTCTGTGCTCCCAGGTACCACCAGCCCTTCCAGGCTGCCATTCCAGGCTTTGCAACACAACTGCGTTTAGAGGCTCTGCAGGAATCTCCCTCTCGAGCCTGCGTAGGCAGTTGTTCCCCGACTGCAGCAGCTGGAGGACACACAATTCTGTGTTGTTATTTTAGACCATATTAGGGATGAGGAAATAGAGAGGGCACCGCACTGTCAGATGACCCTAGGAACACAGTGCCCACCACACTGAAACCACTTGATCCTTTTCAGCAATAAAAAGGTGGCAAAGGAAGATTAGTTTTAAGTTAACCACACAGGACTCCCTCAGGCACCATTAGGCAGAGCTAAAGGCCAGGACAGAAACTGAACAGTTAAGCTGCATTCCTCTCCGAGTACCCATTAAAAGAAAAGCCCTTGTCTTTAGCCAACTTCAAATCCGCTATTCTGCAAAAGTGAATTAAAGTGGCTGGAACAGATCTTTTCTAAAAGCAGTTTACATTGGACAGATCACAAGAACAATAATCACAAAACATGCTTTCTGTGAACCTTCCAAATTATCACATTTCTTCTTTTGACAACAACTGTAAACTTTCAGGGGGGGGAAAGTCTGAAATCTAAGGGATAAGTGTGAGGTGGTTTTGAGTAAAGGATCTGAAAAAGGGACAAAAGCAAGAATAAAAAAAGAAGAGTCAGGCCTTTTGAGTATAGCCCAAACCCATAGTAATAGAAGAAATCAGATACTTTCTTGGTGACAAATTTTAAAAGCACAAAAAAGCCACTTTTCTCAAAATTTATAGCTATGAACAAAACACTAGTTATTCATATTACCGTAATGTCCAAGCAAAACCAGTACCTCATTATTCTGGTCAAACACACAGCAACAGTTGTTCAAGGGTAATCCTTGCTCAGAGAGATTGCAAAGCAACTGGATAAACCAGAGAGCTGGAAGAAGTACAAAAAAGAGAAATCGTGGATGAAGCAGGTCAGCAGGAAGCTCAGGAGATGTCCTCATAGATTGCCATAAATTTGTGAGCATTAGTGTCAGGTAAGAGACATCATTTCATCTTGGTCTTTTGACAGACCTGCATCATGGTTAATGCTCTGGCAGTTTTGCTGGCTTTTTTTCCCAAAGGCAGGTACTCACAGGTTTGGCATGACAGTGACCCAAATCATGTGGCTAACAGGCAGCAGGAGCTACTCTGCTCCACAGCCTAGAAGTCTTCCTTCACCCCGCTATAGCTTTACAAGGCCTCTTGGTTGCATTGGAGAACATTCCTTTCCAAGAGACAGAAATAGAGATGAAAACAGATTTCAGTTTCCAAATACACTGTAAGGCCTCCCTCCACCGGGTCCTCCAAATTGTTGCCCCTCAACCTCTCATCCACATTGAATCCTCCCTGCAGACCACCAAGGATAAGCTCTGTGAGCTCAGCTGGCTCCTAGCACATCCTACTGAGGGGCACAGGTGTTCCTTCCCCCTGCAATGCACACCACCGCCTTCCTTGCAGGAGAGGAGAGGGAAGGGGAACACACCACCCATATATAGCCTCATAGCTATCTTAATGACTTCTTTTGGGGGTGCTCTTAAAGGAGTCAAGCTCTATTTGCATTGCTGGTGCACCCAAAGCCAGCTGCTCTTGTGAAACAAATCTTTGCATTGGCAGTGTAGTCTGAAGATGTAAAAGCAAGGACATTTTCTGGATGGTGACGTCTATAATAAGTATCTTTTTAGCCCAAATGCATTATCACATACTTTCAGTTTCTTCAGGACTTCAAATGGAAAAAAAATTAGGATTTCAGCACAGCAGGCTTAAAGATGACATTCATGATATTAAAATTTGAACAACAGCTTGAGCTCTTGATTTTTCTTCCTTTGAAAGCTGTTGCACTTCCAACCTGACTTGCATGGAAACTGAACATTTAAACTGTATGGTTTGACATGACTGTGTAGGTCATTTAATTGCTCTTCATTTTTCACTTTGAGAGCAGATTGCAAAACTGGATATTTGCTGAAATTGTTTGGGTTTTTTTTTTTTTTGTTTTGGGTGGCTGATTTCAGTAACTAATCAGCAAGGCTCAAATGACAGGCTAAGTAAGTCTTGGGCAGTTTTAAATTTCTTCTGGCATTTGAATGTGCAAGATTTCAATCCACTTTTCTTTGCTATCTGTTCTTCTTGAGTTCAAATATTTCAGTATTTCCTGGAATGCATATAAGCATTACAAATATAATCAGATTGAAACTCACTTTCAAAATGTTTTGGCATTATTGAGACTTACTTTTAAGTGTAGGCCAGATTTAATGCTCATTTGTGTCCAGGAAGTTCAGAGTGCTCCACAAGCACACCTTGAATGCAGAAACAAACCATCTGAAACTAATGAGATAAGTGTGGGTCCCATCTTTCTATCAGGGAAAGGTGGAGTGAAAAGTTCAAAACCAAAAACTTTATAAGATCAAGACTATTAATTAAATGCTGAGCCAGAATGTATCAAAGGCAAAGGAAGTAATTCCATGTGCTCACTTGGCATGGGATCAGGCCCTTCGTTTGAAATTGTGCAGAGTGAGGAATATGGAAAAGAACACAGTGTTACCTTCTGCTTTTCAAAAAGGCAAAGTCTCTTGTCCACCCTTCTAGGCAAGTTTTCTAACCAAGAAAATAATCAGCACATATCTTCAGATCAGGGAACTGGTCTGGAGTGATTGCCTATGTAATTTGTGTACATTTTCCAAGATTTGGAAAGCTTAATTCACAGTTTAGTTTCCCTGAGTTCTTCCCTGCCCTGGTGGTAGAGGTAGCTCTGCCTGATGCTCTGTCCTTGTGTCTATTCTCCCCTGTATTTTCAGCCCTCTGCTTGATAACCACTAGACACACAACAAGGACATATAGGAAAATTTTTTCTCAGCATACTAAGGCCCTGCCCTTCCCTCCCTTCCCTCTCTTTTCCTCCCCTTCTCACTTTTATTTCCTCTTTTATAATTTTCCTTCTTTTATGTTTTATTGTCTTTTTTCTCTTTTCCCTTTCCTATCTCTTCTCTTTTCCTTATTTTCTTGTTACTTCTCTTCCTTTTCCTATCCTTTTTTCTTTTCTTTTTGCCCCCCCTTCTCTTTATTGTCTTTTTCTTTTTGCCTTCTCTTTCTGCTCTTTTTTTCCCACCATAGATGTAAAACCATATTTTTTTTTTTAGCTTCTTCTAATATTGTCAGTAGTTCTTCCTAGGAATATACATTGCTAATCTCCCTAACCTTAAACTCACTATCCCAGTCAGAAAATTAGATTAACTTCCTAAACTTTTTGCAGTTCCTGCCAGAAAGGCCAAACTCTAAAAGTTTGTATCTCGTTTTTATACGTAAGCAACCACTAGGTACAAAGATACTATCTGTTTATACCCAGATGATCTGTGGAGGTCTTTCACAAGCCCTTTGGGGAGGCTTCTCTCTGTTTCAGTAATGGGAGATTGGGAAACTGCGGTTGTTCATATTGGTTTTACGGGAAAAATAGAATGTCCTCACTTTTCAAAAGAATTTAACTTCTCTGCTATGCTGCAACACATGCATTTTTAAATCAACACAATGGCTCTGCAAGACAGACAATAGATTCCATCTGTCTAAACAGAGATGGCCTCTGCTATCAGGTCAGCTTACAATCTCTACTTTGTCCTTCTGAGTGGAAAGTACCAAGCAGATAGCTTAAAAAAGAAGGGAATGGGACTTGCCCAGCATCAAACAGGAAATCTGGGACATGCAGATTTTCTGATAGCCCTTGCTTTGCCCAATAACCACTTGACCACTCTTCTTCACGTAAGGTTAAATTCTTAAAAGCTGTGGGAGACAATGATATGAGCTATGATAAATTCAAGAATTTCAAGAAGTGCTTCTATACCTGCTGCTATCAATCTTCATCCCATCTTAAGAGTTCTGTTTCTCTCTGCTTTTTCTTTGAAGGATTTGAAGAACTACCATTGATTTTATTTGTAAGAAGAGGTGGAGAATACACTTGACCAGTTCAATTGAAAATGCTTTGAGTCACAGAATGCTTATTTTTGTAACACTGCAACTGTTCAGATCCAATCTATTCAAATACATGCTGCATGACATGAAAGAACACCTATTTCAATTTAGCAAGTAACATCAGCTTGATCCCAGCATTAAGCTGCTGATTGAATGCCCAGGTACTATCAACAACCACGTATTTCAAAATCACCATTAGAATTCAATTCCAATTATTTCCTAAAAATACTTCTAAAAATATCAGCTTCCTAAAGCCAAAAGAACCAAGATGGACAAGTTCCAGGCCTGCAAGGAAGCCAGAAATGACCTGCATTTTGTTCTGTGAACAAATATGTACAATAGATGTTGCCAGCTCTGTAAAATTTATCAGAAAACTTGCTATAGCTTATTTTCAAATCTCATCTAGATATATTGTCCTATAATAATATTTTTAATTCACTTCTGAACTTTTAAACTGCCCTTGATTGGTTTAGGGTCTGATTCTGGTTTTTTCTGAGCATTTAAGGTTGGCAATAGTCACCATTTCACACAAAAAGCTACCCAAAAAAGGTTAAAATTTCTCTCTTCTTCAAACACAGTTCAGTAAAGAAGTACTCTACTGATGTCAGCTACTGACATTGTTAATAACATGGTCATTAATGCAAGCACAAATAAAATATAAAGCCTTGTATTTGATGTAAGAAACACCTAAATTATACATCATAATTAAAGTGCAATGACCCTGCTAAAGAAATAAAAACCCTAATGATTTAAAGTTTCTGGATGAGACCATAGAAAATGCTGAGAGCTTTTTCCATAGGAAGTTAAAGCAATGAGGCTTTGTGTACCTGGAATGCAAAAAGTCATGGTACTGACTGAGGTTCAGACACCAAGTCCACTGAAATCAATGTTAATTCCCCTTCACTGGCTTCAAAGGCCAGTGGATTAGGTTTTTAATTGTTCAACGCTTATGGCACAAAATAGTTTTGTAATGTATTCTAATAGTTTTCATGCTTTAGGAGAATCAATTGCATGGTTAGAGGTACAATGCTTTGCAAACCTGTGGTCTAAGACTCCACAAATGAAGTTATAAGTGCAAAGGAGAGAGGACAACCAGGCCATTAGGAGACAATTTGAAGAAAGCAAGTTCATGAAAACACACAAAATGAGTCACCAAGCAGGACAGAATCTTCAAAAGATTTTAAAAAAATGCAAATTTGTTAACAGATTAATATTTCTTGTCAATTAACATCATGGACTAAGAATAACAGGTCCTCACGACTCACTAGATGTTCATATGAACTTCAGGTAGTTCACAGTGTTTTGCAAACAGGATCTTCCGCCATTCAGTTTAGTCACAAAAGTTCTTGGCAGGTCTGCTGCAGTTACAGCCAGAACTGTTCTGCAGAAGTGCAGGAAGACTTGGGCTGCACACAAGAGCTGCAGATAATGCATCAGCCTTACTTACCATACCACAGAATCTGGAGTTTTCTGTCAATACAGACGTAACTAAGTCTCAGTGTTTTCTCTCTTTGATCTCAGTTATTCTTAAGGTCCTTTTACTGTCTCAAGCTGTTCCTCATCAAACATGCACAAAGAATTTAGTAGGGTGGATATGTTACACCAAGTGGGCAGAACTGCCTCAGAGTATACAGGCAGTTGGACAATCGTTTTGCTCCTGAAGACAGGAATTCAGAGAAATGGCACCCCGGTGACTTCTGTAGAGGTTTGCTGAGTGACTGTTTCATAATCCCATTTTCCTCTGGCTAAACTGTATTTCCCATTTAAGTAGCAGAGTGTACTCTCAGGATAAATGCAAGTTATATATCACTGGTGGTGTATGGCCACTTGGCTGGAAGATGAAAGGGGCATGAGATACTTGAACTGTGACTTGCAAGAAAGTCTGCAGTGGCTTTCCTGAATTGGTACTTTCATCTTTTAGCTAAAATTCCTCACCACTGGCTTTGGGAGAGAGAAAAAGTTTTGAAAAAAAATTTATGAGACAACTGTAATTTTTGTAATGTTTGCTTTAGTTAGAGCCTCAGTCCACCAGAAGAGAGTGTCAGTGGGAAATGTACACACTACTCTGCATTTTTATACACAACTTTTTAATGTAAAACTTTACCTTCTCCTAATATGGATCTGCAAAAGCTGAAAGCTACATATGCATTCCTATACCAGGTTGCACATCTTCAAATTTATTCTTGTACTTTAAAGCTCTTTTGGCTAGTTTGGGATAGTTATTAGACAAATATTGAAGCAACGGCACTGAAGTGCGCTCCTCCCCAGCTTGCTTTCCTGAGTACCTTGTAAATAAGCAGTGTGATACTGCCATGCAAATTAAACTATGATGAAGGCTTTTTAAGGCAGTCTGTTTAGCATAGTCTTCATCCTATGATTTTTAAGAATTTCTTGTTAACTAAGGGCTAAATGGTACTTATTAATTCATTTTTATCTGTAGCTTTAGGGAATAGAAAAAAACCTGAAAATTAACAACTTGTGCCCCCTACCTTAACTCTCACTTGGTCCCCCTTCAATGTTTGACACAGCCAGTGCCAAAAAAAGAGATCTTGTTGAAGAAGTTTCATGAGTCCTTGGCATATGTGATCCCAGGCATTTTTCTCACAAGTCTGTTTCAAATTCCAGTCACAACAGAAACACAGCAATTGAACTGATTGGTTGTCAGCTTTAAGAAAGTGACTATATCACTTTTTTTGTCACTGTATTTTTATCACATTGGCCATATCGTGGAGCCCTCTCTGTAGGGAGGTTACTTGATCCTGCAGGAACTGCTCTAAGGTTGGTTGGGGGTTTTTTTCACCAGCTAATAGCGTTTAGCATTTCACCAGTCCACATTAAACTCAGTGTACAAGCAGTTAAGAAAAGTACTGTATCTGGCACTGTTTAATGTCACTGACATGAAATGTGAGCAGCTGTGCCAGCATTCCTGAACTCTGAAAGTACTTTACCTTTCCTCTGTCTTTTGGAAATTAAATACATTTTAGTACATTTTTGGGAAATAAATACATTTTAATACAGTGCTATAATGTTAGGAAGGTCAAAGGATTAACTATGTCTTGTCATCTAGATACTAAAAGAAATCAAGAACATTTTAATCATAGAGATGGCTAGCTGCCCTGTATCTCCAGGTTCACCAGGGCTGAGTGCTCTTTGCGTGGCAGAGCTGTATGGCAATTTAATGAAAAGGTTGTCCCTAGTTTCTGACTATGCATGCACACTCCCTGGAAGAACTATTTCTGACTGCTATTTTAGCCTTAGCACATTGTCATTAGACATCGTTGGACAAGCTTTAATCTCTGAAGAGCCAAGACCAAAAATTCTGATTAATATCATCAGATATCAAAATCCTCTATTTCAATTAACTTAAAAAAAAGGACCGTTATATTTTGTATTTAAGTCAAGAATGGGGATATTTTCCCTTTTGCTACATTTTTTTATATTAAAAGAAATAAAAATGCAAAATAGCTTTTTCCTATTGATTTTATAGACCTGAGAAGAAGAAGAGCATTTGCCTTCCAGCACAATTAAGTGATCTCCTTCAACAGATCCTTCTTCACGTGAATATGGCTTCACTGGCCTTTGCACATCAGCTAGATCACTGCCGAGGCTAGTGGGTTTCTGAGAGTTAGTACCTTGTTCCACCTGGCCACTAACCAAAAAAACCTATTTTTGAATGTCAGTTCTAGGGCCCCATTGCAGACAACCATGCTGGGACTTCCTGGGAAGACACTGGGGAAGAGTTACCAGGAAGAAGATCTGTGCAGGAGCAGGAAAACTCCATTACTGCCCATTTGACTATTGTTCGATTGGAATTTTCTTTTGATGCATTAAAATATCCTCAGTGAGATCCTCAGGCTATGCAAAACCCACCTGACTCTCCATTAATTTAGCAGTTTCCTGGGTGGTTTGTAGTCGGTGTAGAGATTTACTTGCTTGCATGGAAAAGAAAGGAAGACAGTTTTATGAGGAAGGCTGAGGAAACATTTTTAATGGTCAAGAGAATACAAGAACAATGGGATCCCCCAACACCGAGAATGGAGCCAAAGGGGCCACGGACCATGGAGTCAGAACAGATGTCAAAATGGAAATTTCCATTTTCAGTGGAGTTTTAACTTCCTGGCAAACAGCTTTAGGTGGTATCAGTTTTGAACTAGACAAACAGGTGTGTCCTGTATCCCTCTTTGTGTTTTTGTTTGTTTGGTTTCGTTGTTTTGTTTTTTTATAATGCAGTGATGTGTAAATCAAGTCAAATTAAAGCCAATACCACACACACACTTACATCATGGCAGCACCAGCAGATTCCTTTCCATTTTAAGCAGTGAAAAACAAATAGTCATTGCCAGAGGCAGCTGTGTGTAGTCATCTCGAGCTACATCCCTTCCTTGAAAGTGGAGGGATCTCAGTTTATGAGCTCCAGAATCCCATGTGATGGTTGATTTCCAGTTTTGCAGTACAAGAGAAAACCGTTTGAAATTACAAGACTGTCAAAATGCAGTTGAGCTCTAGAGACACATATTCCTAAAGATTCTTAGGAAGAGTGCAGTAAGTTTTCTAAATATTCTTTTTCTGCATTTATTTGTTCATTTTTAAAGGAAAAAGGGTACTATAACAGCTTAAATATTTTCATGACAATTATTTAACTGTCTTCCAAATCACCAAAAATCAAAGGACCAAACCTTGTGAAAGGTTAAAACTTCATGATCAGACCTTGGAAGCTACAGGACTTTTTAAGCTCCTAGAATCCCAGTTATTTAAAGGTTTCTATTTATTTCTGACTTCTTAAAGAGTAAGCATCAGTCTGTGTGTAAGACTAGAAGACTGAGAAATGGTATCTGGATTTCTCCCCTTGCAGTAGGTATTGGAGGTGAGACAAAATAATGTCTCTGATTGTCCCTTTAGGCATTTGACTGCCAACATAGCAAAGAGGAAAACACTAACAAAAAAACAATGGAGAAGAAAGGGAAACACTGTTTACATGTAAGCTCTGCACAAAATACTTTGTGGAGTTAAAAGCCCAATATTCAGCTTATTTAAACCCACATTGTTATGTTAAAGTCAAAGCAGCTCTGCCAATTTACTGTAGCTAAGATTAGCTATTTCCATTGCTTAGAAAAACACAGGAAAAAACCTGATTTTTTTAGAAATCATTGAACAAAACTGAGCAATATTTTACTATATCTTATGTATGTGATTCTTAGAAAAGTGAAGAAAAGAACCCCTTAACAACCCAGCAAATTTATTTGTTTATTTCTGACAGTGTTTTTCATTAATAAACAAAGTTTAGTTCAATATCAGATTATCCATTTTATGTGAAGCTGAATTCAAACTGCTGTTTTTCTCATTAAAAAAAAAGGGATGTTCCCCTTAGATTAAACAGAAGGTGGACTATATCAAAACTTCTTCCAATCCAGTTTCAGTTCTTCCCCTATGGTGTCCCAATTCTCAATTCAGACTTATTTCCATATTTATTTTAGAAGTCACTCTTCCAGGATCTCATGATGTCTTTAGCACATGGACAGAATATCGTGTTTGGTGCCAGGAACGCAGTGAAAGAGAAAAAAAATCAGGAGAAGATCTGAGGGGAAAAAAAAAAAAAAAAAGGAACACAAAACCAGAGAAAACAAGCAAACAAATGAACCAAAACACACTGGGCTTCAAAAATGAGCAGCCACAGTGGGGTTCCACTGCAATTTGATTATGTAATAACCTCTTTTCTTCCCCCAGAAGGTAATGCAGAGTTGTGAAGTTCAAATGTAATACAGAGGATATTGTTTGTTAGAGTGAAAACAAAGTGACAAGCTAGTTATAATGCCAGGCCTGTTTCCGATACTTTGAGAAACATGGACATTATGTGTTGAGTGTCAGTTTGAGTTAGTTTTATTTCGTTCTAGGAACAGAAAGGCTTTGCCTCGCTCCTGGCGTGCACATAACAAAGGTTAGACCCTTTCCATACTCTGAGTTTACTTTAACTGTAAATTAGATATTGAGTGAAGACTGAGAGATTTAGAATTGAGATTTAGCTTGAGATTTAGAATTTGCCAGATTTGTTTGTAGAGAACAAATGGCTCTTTAATCTTTTCCTTAGTATGTTTCATGGATCAAATTCTTCCACCTTCTTCCACTGCATAGTGCCTTACTCTCAAGAGCAACCTTACTGAAGAATATGATATTACTAAATTTGAGGACGGTCTGTCAACTCTCACCATGTTTTAATTATGAGGGTGCAACTAAATCAAAAGTTTTGCACAGATTTCAACCTGTGTTTTCTCCATAATGAAGGTGCTTTGGAAGGCGACTGGAGTCAGAGATAGGAATCAGTACCTACAGTACCCACAGAACCAGATTGACATGTCTGGCAAATTCTGGTATTTGACATTCAGCACTTGGTTTTCTGTGGATCAATGTTTAATTAAGAGTACCCTGGCCTTTCTAAATAAAATTACAAAAGACTATTCAACCATAGTTTGTCTCTCAACTGATCTTGGAATAGGCTTGTTTCATAACTGAAGAACTGTGCCAGTTTGAGCTTCTTTCTGCTAACATATTGGGATTGTCATGACTATGCATTGCAATATTAGTAATTTGGATTACCGGGAAATAAAAGTGAATTTTGCAATGGTTATGCTACCCTTGATTTAAAATAGAAATGAACAAAGTTCATGACTGACAGTTCTGTTCAAAATCAATCAGACCAATTTGTAAATAGAAGATTCTCTACTAAAATAATTGTATAAGGCAGCTATCTGCAAGTGCAGAGTCTAGTATACAGATTTTAAAGGTTCTGCTTCTTTTCACTAACATCATGTCTTTCTCAGGACAAATGTTTAGGCAATTACTGTAAGTATGATAAGAACTCCATTTTCCATATGAAGTACAGAAAATGAGTAGTCACACAGGACTGTATAATTACATCTACCCCCAACACCCCCAAGAAAATCTTTCACTCAGACAGCATGAGATTGTTTATTTGATACATCAGTGTTAAAATCATACAAAAACATGTGGAAGAAAATTAGGAATTAAATTATGTCTTCTCTTCGAGTCCCATTAGGGAAACTGAAGGGAGCAAAGAGAGGACAAAGTAATGTGAACTCAGTGTGAAGGAATGTAGCTAATGTTCCTTATCTGACCTCATGCTGAGCCACAGCACCAGTGCGGAGCAGTTCTTCTATGGCATCATCCTCATACCCCAGCATGCTCTTCAGTATCTCCACTGTATGCTGTCCAATAAGTGGAGGTGGCTTTGGATGTGACACATCAAATTCACTGTATCTGACACCTGGTCCTGTAAAAAAAAAGCAAATTATTTTCCAGAGTTACTACTCATATTTATGTTGAAATTTCTATGTTAGTTTAAAGGAAATTATCTCATTTTTGCACCAGTCTAATTGCAGTCCTTATCACAGAAATGTTATATTCTAGAATTACTAAAAAAATGTTGTCCTTAATAATGCACCAATAAACCAGCTTTAAATAGTTTACTCAAATGAAGAGCTGATGGATATTCACCCAATGTTGAGAAAATCTTCTCATTTTTCCCAGTGACATGTATATCAGGGTGCTCTGAGTCATATTATGTCATAGGTCTGCCACTCTCTGCTACCTGAATGACAAAGACAATGCCCAGCCCATTCAACAGGATGTGGTACAGAAATCCCCAGTCTGTCTTCAACAGGAGGCAGGACAAGCATAAAGACACAATGAAATGTCATGTTAACACACTGTCACTGATGTCAGAGCAGTGCATGGACAATGGAAAACACCATCTCCACTTGACAACAGCTCAGGTACCTCTGCAGTGTGCTCCATTATCCTGCAGTGATATAAAACTGACAGCACATAGAGCAATGATATTACCCAGCTTGGTTTACATTTTCTATCAAAAAATACAGATAGAAGCAGCTGTAAAAAAATCAACAACGGTTTATCTACTCTGTCAAGAATAATTTCAAGGTGGAAATCTGAAAGCTGGCAGTGATATTAGGACTTCTGTCTTCTATTGCAGGTAGTCAGATCTCACTTTTTAGTGACACTCTGAAGTGAACTGAACAGATTTCAGTGTAGTTCCCTGAAGACAAGTAACTATAGCACTACTACCAAACTCTAAGGAGAGAATGAGCTACAAATTTACTCTGTGATCACAAGTGAGGTATCGACTCAGCACATGCTGATTTGGCATATTTCTGATGAGTATGCTCCTCAAAAAGTCCAAATGGTTGGACTCAATGATCTTAAAAGTCTTTTCCAACCCACAGGATTCTATGACATGGTTTCTGTGTTAAAAAGGAAAGGAGGCAGAATTGGGAATGCGGACCAAATCATTTAACTTCCATTCAATGCTGAAACAAACAATCACAATGAAAATACTCAGGACAGGAGTAACAGCCAGCATGTACCTATTAAGAACAAACAGAGTATGCAATCTCTTGTCTTTCCACCAGAAGAAGGGCTGGAGGTGAGATCCATCCCATATATCTTTAGTAGCCAATAACCTAGATATAGAAGTTTAGTTCCTTAGACTCTCTTTGGAGACACTGAAGATGAAAAGACACACTTAGAGTGTAGTTCTTCTAAGACACTGGTAAGTGACTAAACCTGGTCAGATGAATTGTGATCACCCATGTTTTTCCATAAAAGAAAGGGTAGACAAGTAACTTACATGCAGAGCTTTAACACCCATACGTCAAGTCAGGTGAGGTGACCCTCTGTCATGGTTTAACTTCAGCCAGAAATCAAGGACCACACAGCCGCTTGCTCACTCCCCGACCAACAGGATTGGAGGGAGAATTAGAAAGGATAAAAGCCAGAAAACTCATGGGTTGAGGTAAAGAAAATTTAATAGGGAAAGCAAAGGCCTCATACGTGAACAAGCAAAATGAGGAACTAATTCACTGCTTCCCATGGGCAGGCAGGTGTTCAGACATCTCCAGGAGAGTAGGGTCCCATCACACATAATGGTTATTTGGGAAGACAAATGCCATCATTTCAAATGTCCCCCCCTTCTTCATTCTTTCCCCCATGTTATATACTTAGCATGACGTCACATGGTACGGGTCAGTTTGGGTCACTTGTCCTGGTTGTATTGCCTCACCTCCAGCCTCCTTGCCAGCATGGCAATATGAGAAGCAGAGAAAGCCTTGTGTAAAGCAGTGCTGTGTAAGCACTCCTCAGGAATAACAAAAGCATCTCTATATGTACTCAGCACAAATCCAAAACATAGCCCCATACTAACCACTATGAAGAAAATTAACTCTACCCCAAACAAAACCAGCACACAGAATCACAGAATATTATTCAATGCTGTGGTGGGTTGACCTTGGCTGGATGCCAGGTGCCCACCTAGTCACTATATCACTCCCCTTCCCAGCCAGGCAGGAGAGAGAGTAAGGTGGAAAAACAATTTGTGGGCTGGAATAAGGTAGTTTATTTAAAGCGAAAGCAAAGTGGAAACTTTCGCATGCAAAAGTGAAGCAAAGTGAAAGATAGAAGGGTTTATTCTGTACTTCCCGTGTGCAGTGATGGCTGGCCACTCCTGAGTAGCAGGGCTTCAGCACATGTAACAGTTCCTCAGCAGGTAGCCATTGGAGACAATGAACGTCTACCTTCCTGCTCCGTACCTTAGCTTTTATCTCTGAGCTGACGTCATATGGTATGGAATATCCCCTTGGTCAGTTTGGGTCAGCTGGCCTACTTGTGTCCCCTCCCAGGATCTTGCCCTCGATTGTGGAAGGGATGTTGCAGTGTTGGTGCTGTGCTCAGCAGTAGCCAAAACACTGGTGTGTTATGAACACCCTTCTAGCTACCAGTGCAAAGCACAGCAGTGCTTGAGGGATACTACGGGGAAACGAACCCCAGCTCAGCCAGACCCAATACAAATGCTGAGCTGGAAGGGACTCATAAGGATCATCAGGTTCAACTACTGGCCCTGCACAGAACCAACCCCAAGAGTTACACCATGTGCCCAAGAGTATCATCCAAACACTTGTTGAACTCTATCAGGCTTGGTGCTGTGACCCCTTCTCTGGGGAACCTGTTCCAGTGCCCAGACATCTTCCTTTTTCTAGTATTTAATCTAAACCTCCCCTGACACAATTTCAGGACATTCCCTCAGGTCCCGTCACTGGTGACCAGAGGGAAGAGATCAGTGCATGCCCCTCCTCTTCCCCTCATGAGGAAGTTGTAGACTGTAATGAGGTCTCCCCTCAGTCTCCTCCAGGCTGAACAGACCAAGTGCCCTCAGTTGCTCCTCATGTGGCTTCCTCTCACGGCCCTTCACCATCTTCCTTGCCTTCCTTTGGACCCTCTCTAGTAGCTTAATATCTTTCTTATATTGTGGCACCCAAAACTGCACACAGAACTTCATGTGAGGCCACCGCAGTGCAGAGCAGAGCAGGACAATCCCCTCCCTTGCCCGGCTGGTGATGCTTTGCCTGATGTCCCCCAGGACAGGGTTGGCCATCCTGGTTGCCAGGGCACTGCTGACTCATATCCGACTTGCCATTGACCAGGACCCTCAGGTCCCTTTCCACAGCACTGCTTTTCAGCATCTCATTCCCCAGTCTGTCTGTACACCCAGGGTTGCCTCATCCCAGGTGCAGAATCCAGTACTTCCCCTTGTTGAACTTCATATGGTTGGTGATTGCCCAGTCCTCTCATTTGTAGAGATCTCTCCACAGGGCCTCCCTGCCTTCAAGGGAGTCAACAGCTCCTCCCAGTTTTGTGTCACCTGCAAACTTTCTTAGTGTCCTTTCCAGTACCACATCCGAGTCATTTATGAAGATGTTGAAGAGCACGGGGCCTAAGCTGGAGCCCTGTGGAACCCCACTAGTGACAGGTCACCAGTTTGATATCACACCATTCACTATCACCCTCTGTGCTCCACCTGTGAGCCAATAGCTCACCCATCACACGTGTTTATCCAGCTGTGGGCTGGACATTTTTTCCAGAAGGATACTGTCAGAGACAGTATTGAAAGTTTTACTGAAATCCAAAAAGATGACATCAACTGTCTTCCCTTTATCAACTATGTGGGTTACCTCGTCTTAAAAAGAAATTAGGTTTGGTAAGCAAGACTTTCCCCTCATGAAGCCATGCTGGCTGTAACCAATGGCTGTGGTGTCTTTCAGGTGTTTATTCAATACCAAGAATAATCTTCTCCAGAACTTTACCAGACACTGAAGCGAGACTGACAGGCCTGTAGTTTTCGGGGTCCTTCTTCTTGAAAATCAGGTCAATGTTCACCAGCTTCCAATCAGCTGGGACCTCTCTGGATTCCTGAGACCACTCAAAAATCATTGAGAGGTTTTGTGATGACATCAGCCAGTTCTTTGAGGATTCTGGGATGAATCCCATCAGGCCCATTGATTTGTAGGGATCCAGCTGGAGCAGCAGATCCCGCACAATTTCAGAGTTGCCTGGGAGATGATCATTCTCACACTCATGGTCCTCCAGCTCAGGTCACTGAGACCCCCTTGGTCCATCATCCATATTGAAGACAGAGGCAAAGAAAGTTTTAAACACCTCTGCCTTGTCTCTGTTCCTGTTCGTGAGGTGACCGTCCTCATCCTGTAACAGGCCAATGATATTTCTATACTGTCTATTACCATTAAATATAGTTGAAAAAACTCTTTTTGTTGTCCCCCACATTTCTGGCCAGCTTCAACTCCAGTTGAGCTTTGGCTGCACAAATTTTCTCCCTGCAGTGGCAAGCAGCATCTCTGTATTTTTACCATGTCACTTGATCTTGCTTCCGCTGGGCACACACCTTCCTTTTTTTTCCTTTCCAATAGAAGATCCCTGCTGAGCCAGGCCAGCCTTCTGCCTTGCCTGCTTGACTTCCAGCATTTGGGAATTGCCTGCTAGGATGCCAAATCAAGATCTGACTTTCAGAAAGAAAATTCTCTGCTATTTTCCATAAACTGACAAAAGAAACAAGGTCTGGCTAAAGCTAAAGCCGAATGCATACTGAGAGGGAAATCATATTCAGGAATTGTTTCTTGGGATCTTCTTAAACAGAAGAACATTTCAAGTGAGGATTCCATACAGCATGAAGCACTTATCAATGTATGTTTAGTGGGGTGGCTGATGGAATTCAGGTCTTACCTGCTCAGCTTTCTGAGGACTTCAAGCTAAAAATGGCTGTGATACAGCTTTCACAATGAACTGGCTACACTGGAGAAATGGTCTGATAAAACAGGGTGAAATTCAACAATGTTAAGGGGAAGGAACTACATTTAATTACACAAATACAGGGCAGGAGACAAACAGTAAAGTAGGAATAGCTAGAGGTTATTCTAGATCACGAAGTGAAGATGAGTCAACAACATCAGGCTGTTGTAAAAAAAGGCAAGAGTCATACAGGGATGTACAAACAAGAGAGATGCCTGCAGGACACATGAAATAATCTTTTTGCTCTAGTTAGAGCTGGCAGGTCACAGCTGGAGCAGTGTCTGGTGTGGGGCCCCCACTGCACAGCCATCTGGAACACCTGAGAGCTTCTACAGTACAGCAAGTGAAATTATCACAGGAAACACGACAGACTGAAAAATGTGGGATCATGAACCTAAAGAGAAAGGCCAGAGAAAAACATCTTCAAAACTGTTTTCAGAAAGTGTAAAAAATAACCACCACCACTGACAAAAACAAAACAAACCACACCCCCACTATCCACGAGACCTTTCTAGAAGGAGGAAGTAAATCCTTTTTCATGTCCATGATGAATGAGAAATAATTAATTTAAATTACAACAAAGTAAACTGTCCCTTTCACCCACTAAAATACAAAAGCTAAGAAACAGCTCACATCAGGGATAACTTTTCTGTTCCTCTGATTCTACTCACTTTGAACACACTGAGTTCAATTTTCAGAGGAAACCTCAGGTGAGAGATCAGTATATTTTAAAGGGAAAGGTGATATCACTAGGCAATATTTGTATTAATTCCATTTCCTAGCTAGGCATGAACTGGCACTAGTGTAAGCCACAGAAATGATCTCTGTGCTAACTGTAATGCTTGTGAAGATAATTTCAGAGCAAAAATTCCCTTTAGAGATTTATTAAAAAATTCAAATATAGAGATATATTAAAAAATCAAAACAGCCACAAAACTATTATGCAATTTCTATTAAAAAAATAATGGATATAAAGCAATCTTATTTTAGGTGTGGATCTCAAAACCTGGGAGGTTTTGCAGTGATATAAAAGGACACAGAAAAAAAATCTCTAAAAGAGAAAACCAAAATTGACATTAGGTGCACAACAGGCATAGACTGCTTCATGCTTCCCAAAGAAAATTAATCTTACAAACTAGAGCATGCTAGAAAATTGCATGGCAATTATAAAACCAGTGTCTTCCTTGAGCTTTTATTGTTTGATGCATAATTCATCACGCTACTTTTCACTTTGATAGAGTTATAAAGTTATCTACATTCATTCAAAGGAGCTACTTGCTAATGATCCATCATTAACGATTCTCTGTTCTTTCCTTGTGTAACTTCTACTTGGCTTCTGTGTCAATTAGGAGGGTGCAAAGCTTGCCAGTCAGGCTTCAGCAATCCCACGCTCCTACTGAACAACGCTCCAGGAAAGCAACCAGCAGAATGCTATGCAAATGTTAATTAAACACAACTGCCTTATGAGGAAACCATCCCTAGAGGCAGAGAGAGGTGAACTGCTTTAATTAAGGTCAAAAGCATTTGCATGTGGGTGAGTTACAGGGAGCCTTGCAGAGGAAAACAGGCCTTTGCTGGGGTAGAAGCAGGGTGACTGGTGGGAGGAGGTAAGGCAGCAGTCACCTGTGCATCCTGGCTGTCAGCAGGACACTATGCTCAATTCAGCAATGAAATTAAAGGGACACATATGGTTGATGAACGCTGAAGTGGGTAGGGACAGGGATCCCCGGAACAGGAGGCTTCCTTTTGCCCCCTGCTCCGAGGGGGAGAGGTGCTCACCCTTGGTCCTCCTACCCCGCGGCGCCTCACGGCCCCACAGAGGGACCACGGGGCCAGTCAGTCAGGCAGCAGGGAAGCAGGCAGAGAGAGCTTTATTGATCTGAAAACAACTTAAGTACCTTTTGGAGGGATCACAAGGTGACCAGTGAGAGCACAGGACATCTTACAAACGAACCAATGATGACAAAGGGTTAACAACCAATAGATGACCTTTCAGTTATCTCTCAGACATTCCAAGGGTACAGTGAGGGGTTTATGGGAACAAGAAGGGTTACACAAAGGTTTAGAATCACCATCTTGGACACATGGTTAATTTAAGAACATTACAAACTTCTGTATTCTTTTATATCCTAAAAGCATACTGCAACATATGATCACCTGAAAAAATGAAAGAATGAGTGGTAGCTGTGATTTACCTTTGTCCTGTTAAATTAAAAGGAGCCTGTTTCTCTTTTTGCTATGATTATTACCAGTAAAACAAAGGGCTATTTCACCGCATTTAAATTCTAGGCTAATCTTCTATTATTATTATTATTATCATCATCATCATTATTGTGACTTTGATACATTGCTAAAACACATGCTACATGTCCACACCACATAACCTACAGGAGTTAATAGTACAACAATAAATCACAATTTGTATCAGTTGCAACCACAATGAAAATTGTACCAAGATATCTTGAATACCTGAACTAAACGTCTTCATAATAAATTCTGTTTCTTTGGGGCCTATCTGCTGTGATACTGCTGGGCATCAAACTGAGGTATTAGTTTAAGACATACTAAAGTCATTAAAGCAAAAGACAAAAATGAGATAAAACTACTGAAACAGGTCCAGAGGAAGGGTCCTGCAAGAAATGCCTTTGAACATTCACTCTAAACAGGTGAAACATGTGGAAGTCTTTGGAACATGTCTCTGGGCATTGCTGAGATTTGGGGCTGCAGAAGCAAAGTCAGTTTGGCTCTACAAGTAGCAGAAATTAAAGTTGAATTTGAATAATATTAAGGTGCAACACAAAGTAAATAAAAGTGAATAAAGGTAATATTCTTTGCTTTGTCCTGACAATTAGCAGTCCTGCAGCATTGTGTAGCACTCACTGGATAACACTTTTTCTACAGCACAGGTTAGAGCATATTGAAGCAACCTAAATTCCAAACTATGTAGATGGAATCAAGCCTGGAGACAGCCAAGCTCAGGGGAAAAGTCATGATTATTTCTTACTGTTCAAGTGGGACAAGGGAAAATTTAAGCTAATGGATGTGTATACACTCTGCTTGAAACATATCACCTACACTGGCAAAAAAAGAGCAGTGAAAACCCCAACACCACTTGTTAGTTCTACCTTAGCTTACAGTGTATTTTATATAGATGTAGGAATCACATGAAAACAAACTATATTGCAAAATCTGCACTGCAAGATTTTGGTAGCACAGAAGCTACAGGGGCAGCTTCTGGAAGAAGCTGCGAGAAACTTTCCCTATGTTTGATGTAGCCAATGCCAGCTGGCTCCAAGATGGACCTGCTGCTGAACAAGGCTGAGCCAATCAGGGACAGTGGTAGTGCCTCTGGGACAACATATTTAAGAAGGGGAAAAAACCCTCTGCAGAACATCAGCCAGAAGATAGAAGTGATAATATGTATGAGAAACAGCTCTGCAGATGCCACAGTCCGTGGAGAAGGAGGAGGAGGAGGTGCTCCAGTCATCAGAGCAGAGATTCCCCTGATGAAGACCATGGTGAGGCAGGCTGTGCCCCTGCAGCCCATGGAGGTCCATGGTGGAGTTAATATGTGCAGCCTCTGGAGGACCCCATGCCTGTGCAGGTGGAAGGATGCCTAAAGGAGGCTGTGATTCCATTGGAAACCCATGCTGGAGCAAGCTCCCAGCAAGACCTGTGGACCTGTGAGGAGAGGAGCACACACTGGAGCAGCTTTGCTGGCAGGACCTGTGACCCTGTGGGGGTCCACACTGTAACAGCCTGTTCGAGGACTGCAAACAGTGAAAGGGACCCAAACTGGAGCAGTTCATGAAAAACTGAAGTCTGTGGGAAGGACTCAAGTTGGAGAAGCTTTGTGGAGGACTGTATCCTGTGGGAGGAACCCCATGTTGGAACAAGGAAGAGCATGAGGAATCCTCCCCCTAAGGAGGAATGAGCAGCAGAAATTTGTGATCAACTGTCCACAAACCCCATTCTCCATTCCCCAGTGCCACTGTGGGGGAAAAGGTAGAGAATTAGGAGTAAAGTTAAGGCCGGGAAGAAGGGAGGGCTTGGGGGGAAGGTATTTTTAGGTCATAAATTAGATTAAATATTTCCCAAGCTGAGTTTGTTTTGCCCATGACAGTGATTTTTCCCTGTCCTTATTTCAACCCCTTCCTCTGACCAGCTGAGAAGGTGAGTGCTAGGAGCAGCTTTGGTGGGCACCTGGTATCCAGCCTGGGTCAACCTACCACGCAAACCAAACACGTGTGCCTCTTCCAATAACATGGTGTTGCTACATAACAGTTTTGCAATTCCAATGAAATATCATCAACAGCTAACAGCAATGGCCCAAAGCCAATATGTTTGCACGCAGATCTCATATACACTACAGGTCAAGTGTTTGGAGCATGCAATCAGCTGGTTATGAAACTGGCCTAAAGGAGGATCAGCAGGAAAAAAGCAGTGACTTTTAAGGCAATGAAAAGGAAAATGATACAAATAAATCAATGAGAGGGGCTTCATGGCTGCTGTGAAGGATATTGGTGTGTTGGAACTGATGTGTGCAGGGATATGTTACCAGGAGTAGACCAGGGAAACTTCATTTTCAGTGTATGGTTTCTTTCCATTGGTCTCAGCCATGATGTCTGTCAATCTGTTATTCACAGCTGAGAAGATGGTATGCCTGAGCACACAACACAGCCCAGCTTGGCTACACTGCCTTTACACCAGGCTTCTTCCCCCTGATGAAACACAAAGTAGAAAAGTACACACAGACAAAAAAATAGGACACACAGGCTTCAAGGTAATCCCCAGAATTAATGATCCACTCCATCTTAACTGGGAAATTCCCACATTTTTCTATTTCTTACCTCTGAAAGTTTGGGAACTTGGGGGACTTTTCAAGAATATATTTAATTGCTATGAAAAATACTTTCTTTTTGCATTACTTTAGAGCTGGTGATTTACCTTTTAAGAACAACTCATAATTGGGGAAAAAAAGAATTAAGAAGATAATATTCAAAGTCTTGCTCCTCCTGTCCTCACTGCTGCTTCCATTTCCTCCCCCACTTAGAGCACAGCCACACAAAGTGTTCACTTGGCATCCAGCACAGCTGAGAGGGTGAAAAACTTTGGCAGGATTACTAGGAATCAGTAACTGAGAGTGGAGAGGATTGACAAACTTTTCAAATGGCAATAAAAAAGTAAACTTTGTTCTAGGTGCCATACAAACACAGATATAAATAAATCAGTAAACAATAAATAGTAAAATCAGTAGGGCAGTAAATAGTATCAATACTAGAAATATCTACAAGCCATCTGATACTTTTTCTCATTGGGACAATATTGACTTCTATGGGAGAAGTATGAGGACCATCCAACTTTAAAAAAGTCAAGAATGTAAAAACTGAGGTATTGTGAGAAGAATTAATTGACAGGCAGAGCATAAACATAGATTATTTGTGATACCTATAGATTGGTGTTTAAAAATTAGGCCACTTTTAAACCAACATTGAAGCATTCAAAGTATGAACTACTTAATTCTAAAAACCCTTTGCCAGGTACATTTATCAAAGTACTTTCTTACCTGAAGCTGCATATAAAGAAATGCATAGTATTACTATACTAACTGTACCTAATTAATATTGCATGACTGCTGGAGTAAAGGAAATAATTTCAGTCACTCTGGTTGCATATTTGAGAGTAATCCCACATAATTGCAGTATTCAAGTAACACAATTTTGTGAGAGGACTCTTGGCACCATAAAGCTTTAAAAAACTTCTGTCTACAGCTTCCCACATATATTGCCTCACAATGTTGAAAATTTGGCCTAACTTTTTGTACAGACTCTCATGGTCCCACTTCTTACTGAAACCCCCAAAGACCACAAGAGAAGATTCAAAGAAATACAGGAAGGAAGATGACTAGTAAGACTACCCAGAGGTATCAATTTTAAAGAATCATGAATTCCCTAGGTAATAATCTATAACTCTATTTCCTAAGGAAACAAGTTTATGTGTCTATGCTGTCTTTCTGTCATCTGTTTGTCTGCCTTGTCCCTGTCACACACAGTAACTTCTGAACCTGTCAATCTTGACAAAAGTGTAGAAATCCCAAGGAAAATTAAGTTCTTTCCAGTGCTGTGAAAAATGGCAACTGGTGAAAGACAGCTGCCCAAATTCCTGCCCTGATGACATTAAAAAAAACCACAAAGAATGCAGCTGCTATATATTCTATTCTGTTTGGCTTACCAGTAAGTACAGACACAGCTCTGTAAGATGTATCTAGCACATACTGTACTCCACTGGGGAGACAAGGCATAAAGGACGTGGGGATAGTTTGGGTCATCATAAGGATTACATATAGAGTTTATTAAGGATGTAAGTCTGAAGGAAAACAATATTTAGTTCCAGTGTTCATGGAATAGCTTCTTCTACGCATCTTCTCTACAATATGGAATGTGCATTCAGGATGTGCAAGCCCAAGACAAGGAAGTTAAAGACTTCTAGTGTAACATAAATTGCTCTTGCAGGAAAGAGCTGAAGAATTAAGTGGCAAAAAAGAGTAAGAATACCTGAAAAAATCCAAACGGGAAATCGTGCAGAAGCAAGCTCAAACTACTGAAAATCCAAGCTAAAAACATATTTGTGGAAAGTCATAATGTAATCAATACAAAATTCAATATATAGTCGCACCACAGGCTGCGGGTTAACCACAGGTCGTGTACCTAATGCAGAAATTATAGAGTGAGGCTGAAAGACTTGTGCTACACTATATGATCACAATGGTTACTTCTGAGCAAAAAATATATGAATTTCTGAAATGCCCATAAGCAAAACTGTTTCCACACAACAGGGCTGGGTTAAGGTGGGCTACCTAAACCTCCTCTGATACTTACAAGGACAAGCCACATATTGTTTCATGTAGACATCTTTACTGTAAACCCAAAGGCCTTTCTACTGTACCTCATGGAGAGTAATTAGTGATAAGTGTGCTCCTAGTATGGAACCAGGAAAATTAAACTACTACCTGAAATGAGCCTCTTGTAAGGACAGAGATTTGCCTAGTTGCAACATACTCACATGATCCTGGAAGGTGAATCATGCCCCCAGCTGAACAGGAAGAGAAGCAGCTCCTTGGGGCCCTCCTACCGAGTCTGGTGGAAACTATTTCCAAGTCCCATGCCTTGTGGTTAGTATGAGCCTGCATGTTGGAATAAGACATGCCAGCCAACCCAGAAAGTGTCTGGATCTCCTGAGTACACCAATTTGTCCTTTCCTGTGTCCTATCTCTCGCTATAAGTTCGATTCTTTGGATCTTCAGAGACCCAAAAAGTAATACTCTTGGTCAGATGTGCATCATAAGAGTGGGAGCAGATGAGCTTTTCCTTGCAGATGAGCGCTTCCTTACTCTTTAGGTAACCAGCTGAACCCCAGATACATGAAATGATAATTCAGGGATGCAAGACAATGCACATGGAAGAACATACACAGCCTGAACCTAAGGCTGGGTATAATTTCCCTTGCTTGCTCAAGAAGCACTTTTTTTCAGGGTAGCAGGCTTTAAGCTTTTTCCAAACAACTGGTGAAAATAACTAAAAATTAAAAACATTTGGGCCTTCCATTAATATAAATTTGAAAGAATATTCAAAAAGTTCTCCTATGCAACTTTTGAAAATGCGTTTATTGCTCCCCAACATTCTGACAAGGTTCACAAGCCTGATGTTCCAGCTCCTAGGGAATACTTTTTTGTGGCCTGCCCTTGAAGCCTTTGTCTAGTTTTTTCTGTACCCTTTTGTAAGCTTGGACATCAGAACAGAGCACAGATTATTGTGCAGAAGATAAAGCGTTTTTCTATGTCCCCTTTTTATACCTCTGAAGAACAGACCAAGTTCTTTTCAGTACACCTTATAGCAGGAATTTATGTTAAGATGATTATTTGTGATGGCTCCAATCATGCTTCTCTAAGTCTCTTTTCAAAACCAGAGGTGATTGCTCATCAGGTCTACTTGGCATTCCTGTCTGAAGGTACTAAAACCCACTGTAACAGCTTCTTTGGCAGCAATAGTTGACGGACAAAATAGCAAGTGAACTCAATGGCAAATGGTTTGTGACAGAAGCAGTCTACCAAACTGCTTTGCTTAATTTCCTTAACCTCACCAGAACCCAGCTCTATATTAGTACGGATTATTTATTCATTAATATAGGATGAGTAATGTCCTATGACATCTATTTTAGCCTGTTAAGAGAAAGAAACTGAGAAATGAAGCTGTCTTCAGTCCACCTGTAGCAGAACTACTTTAAATCACTTTTTAAGACTTTTACATTGACTAATTTTTCCTCAACAATCCCTTGTTTTAGCCAAAGGATTAAGTCTCAGAAGGGGTATAATATTATAAAAAGACAAAGATCAGGCATTTAGTTAGATGCCTGATCTTTGTCTTTTTATAATAATATACCTCTGTTCCTCTGGGGCCATAATACACAGGCATATAAACCTCCCTGTTTGGAAAATTCAATAGTCAGTCGATACTTTCTTGCCTGCTTGGTGACCCACACTGAATAAGCATCTGCAGAGTGAGTATTAAAATAACGGAAAAAGCCATCAGCTGCAAGCACAGTCAAGGAAATTCTGTGGGTTGAAATTCTTCAGCACAGCCAACAGCCAGGTAACTCTATGTTTGAGCACCATGGAGATATTTAGAACTCGATTTTCAAGCAAGGCATCTGTGATTAAGTAGGGCTGAGCACTATGCACAGCCTCATCATTCTTCCAAAATCTCTCCCACTCCACCCTCCATTTACTTCTGCTGCCCCCTGTGCAGCAGAATGAGGCCCGTTTCAGTGTGCAGGGACCTTCCCTGGCAAAGGAAGATGGGAAAGGATTTGATACTTTGTTTTGGATTACTTTGAGAACTGCAAATTACATTTTTAGCTCTTTCTGGGTAAGGTGCCCACACTCCTTGAGGCACAGGCTACTAAAATGCTGGCTGAGTTTCAAAAAGCAGTTTGCAATCTGGGATGACTCTTTAAGTGTCATACTCAAGACATCTTTAAAGGGGCACAGTTTCCAATAAAAGTTGAGGACGTCTGAAAATCTTTCTCTTTCAGGATGCCTCAATTTGACTGGGCAGAGACATCTGGTATTCAAAGTAGACAACTAGAGAGAGTATCCCTTCACTGAGCAGGGAAAGTAAAATTCTAGACACATAACTCTTTTTAGCCACTTCTTTTTTTTCCTATTTCCTATTTAAAAGAAATCATCAGGTTAATCCTAAATTCTTTAAAGGGAAACAGTGTGGTTAAACTGGAGACTAGAAGCGGGACTAGAGAGAAGGAACACTGCATGTTAGGCTGGTTTTTTTCCATTGATTTGTAAGTGGCAACTTGATCAATTCTGTCTCAGTGTAGAGGACTGGGAATAGTTTTTTTGCTTTCCATTGTCTGCTGCCAATCCCTGTCATGTGATATTCAACTCATCCTCTTGCAAATATCAAAGCAGTATGGGGCAGGAGAAACAGCCATGTCAAACCAAGCAGACTTCAGTATGGCTTTTGGTTCTGCAGGCATGCCAATGCGGGAGTGTGCATGTCAGTTAAATACAGGATGGTTCTCTGTCAAAGTTCTTGTGGTTTCTAACATTTGCCAGCCTTTACTCCATCTCAAGGATTTCAGTTTTGCATTCTACCCTACAGTGGGCAAAAGAATCAAGAAGTCATCTCTCCTCCCCCCACAAAGACTAGAGTAGGATTAACAACTAGAAATTTAAGTCAGGCACACCCATGAAGAGGAATGAGGCACAAGGTTAGGAAGCCATCCAAAGAATGGTTGCCTATCCCCTTACTAAACTAAAGTCTCTTTTTGTTCAAGAAGACAACTGAAAAGCTGGGGAACAAAAATTAAAATCATATTGAAACCAGCCGTGCCTAAGCAATACCCCACCTTAAATGTGCACAGATCAGTTTCATTAAAATATTTCCCCATTCTCTCTTTTTCCACCTCCTAATCCTTTGGCTGTTTCCTTTAGTTGCCCTTTAAACTGCAAAGCAAAATGCTTTTACTGACACAGTTTGTAATTTTGAAGCCTGAATCTTAAGCAGCAGGTGCTTAGTTTTAATGGAATTTTTCCATCCCTGAATGTCTGGGAGAATCAGTAGCACCTCCCTCCTACACAGCCCCTCACCTTTGATCCTTTGCCATTTGTATTTGTGGATTTTCATTTAACATATTTCTTCTGCTATCCTCAATCTGCTTTTTCACTGCAAACCCTTCGACCGCTCCTCTCCTTTCTTTTACCTCATACGATTGGCAAGTGCTGTCTCCTAAAAATCCTTATAAAATGTGAAGGGTCTTGATGCCTCTGGTCTTGCTATCTCTGACCTTATTTTCATCAGCCCTCTGTCTACTTTACACTGCACTGGCAATTTAAAAGGACTTTAGACTGGTTGTTAATATTTGCACCACAAGAAAAATTACATTTTAATTGCCAGAGGTCCTAGGGCTTTACACACACACAAAAAATTGAACCAAAATAACAGTTGGGTTTAGTTCATACAATTAGTTATTTCGGAGCATGTCTGTGTGTGGGCACTTCTGTTCCATACTAACAGGGGTTTTTTCCATTTAATTTTAGCTTCTTGTTTGGTCTGCTTTTAGGCAATTTTATCTTATACCCTCCTTTTTTAAATTAATGTAAATTATTTTGTACAGGCCTTATTTCAAGCAAAATCCAAGGGAAAAGCATTCACACTCAGATTGTAATGGCATTTGTAAAGGTGAGGATTAAAAGTAGCTGCATCAACTGTTTGTGATAAACATGGGATTCACATACTAACCTTAGAGATGCTGCACTAAGTCAATGCCTGCTCTGCCTTTGATGCTGGTAGATTGCTCCTGGACACAGTACAATTTGACAAAGTCTAATCACTGGATTACAGTTCCAGTATAAGGATTTTGTTCTGATTTCAGATACAATATCAACAGAAGAATGCCAGGAATTACTTCATGCTTTAGATATGTACCTGTTACAGATTATATTCATTAATTTCAAAGCCAGGTGCTACTTTTGTTTAAAGTAATCCTTGATGGTACACTTTTTAAATATATATATGTATTACATTCCAGTAAGAAGAACTGCTTTCTATTACATAGAAACATTTAAATCTACCTTGATTATAGTCCTATTACTGCTTTGTTCTTTTTCACATAAGAACAAAGTTTCCTACTCCCCCTGGGGTTTATCCTCTGTAGAGCAATTTTGGCAAAGAAATAACACCAAATACAAAGAAAAATCATGAAAATAGAAGAAATTCACCAAAAGTCAAAAGAAACTAATAATCATCTAACAGTAAGGTCAACTGTAGTACAGACTGTTGAGCTGGGAATTCAAACAATTGGATTTGGCTCCTTGCTCTATCACCAATCAACTCTGTGATCACAGGCAAATCATGTTCCCTTGCCATGTCTTTGTATTTCCTGTACAATTGTGTTAGCCTTGCTTATTTAAGTTGTAAAATCTTAAGAACTGGACTTGTCTCTTACTATTTGTTTATACAGTGACTGACAGAATGGGCCCCACTTTGTATTGGAATGAAACACAAATAATAATTTTCTGATATCCTGTCTCCCAGAGATGCTTCAGAGGAACATGAACCACTGTCCCAAGTTATATCTGATAAATTGTGCATTACTCCGTAGTGGGAGAGATTTCTTTCTAATCCGAAATCCATCTGTCTTGCTATGCTGCAAGTGATAGTTTCTGGGCAGAGAGCATACTAATTGTAGGATTAAATTCTTAGCTAACTCTTGGGTGGAAACTGTTTCCCATAACATGGTAGAAAACACATGTTGGTTTCTGTCTGCAAACCCTTGAACATCAGAGCCCTGATCTTGACTGGTATATTTAGGTACTGTATTGAACTATGTCTATGCAATATAATGCCATTAAAGTTAAATAATAACTAGCTATCAAAAAGTATTATTGAGATTTTAGTGGCTCCAGTACTGCTTAGCCTGGTTTAGTTCCCCTTTGAAGGCAGAGTGCTGAATGTAATGAGTTCTGCACCTCCTTCAAATAAGTAGCACACAAACTTAAAGCTGAAAAATTAATTATTAATTTTGCTAAGCATCTTGGGATCATTTTAACTTTACAAAGACACAGCGATTTGAAACTTTTTAAGTATATCTTTTTATATAATATTTTGCTATAATATCTCTCATTTCTGTGGATGTACACAGATTATATATTATTCTCAAAGGTGAATGACTGACATTGCTGATATGACACAGACCACAGTGGCAAAGTGGTAGAAACAGCTAGCCACCAATATCTTTTCTTCCCATGGGTACATAGAGCAGGCAGATACCAGACTGCCAGACACAAATCTGGAGCAAATAGTTCAGAAATTATTCTGCTTACATTTCATCTTCTTAGGGCTCTCCAGTCCAAAGCCTTCTTGCTAACAAAATACTAAACTTCCCATATTATTAAAATGTACTGAAAATGCTGGAGGAAACCACATTTTTCAAGAACAGCTAGATTGTTTGACAAAGCTACTTATTGTTTAAATCTAATTTTTATGATTGTTGTTGCAGTGCCAACACAAGCAATACCACCCAATCAAGAGTTCTCCATTATATTTTGCAATATTGAAGCAAATCCCCATGTCAGAAAGCATTATTAAACTTAAGAGAAAAGTTAGCTGGATGAAGGGGGCAAATGGAATGTGTTGCAGCAAGAGATGGGGGTTTTATGCTCAGGAGTTCACAAGAACAGATTTGTGTTTGGGAAAACACAATTCTTCTAGAGAGTAGGATAAGAATTCTAGAGCAGAAGGTAATTACTCCCATCCTTAGCTTCTGTTCCCACGACCTTCTAACTCCTCTTCACCCTCATCCTAAAGTGGCCTAACCAATTGCTTGTTGCCACAGAGAGATCTGCCTTTCCAGCTAAGATATTTCCATACTTCTCTGCTTGGCACTACTCTTTCACCTCATGCACCAGCTCACCACATGTGGGCAAACCTTCAGCCTTTCACAGAAACTATAAAAGCTAACATAAAAGCAGAAAAAACACCCATAGTGACTCAGTAAACTAAATCACTCTGACAATGGTGAAAGGTAGATGCTCTTGAAGGAGTATGAGAATACAGCAGGAACATGCAATATTTCCCCATGATACTTTCCCAGCTTCTAACAATTCACCATCTAGCTCCAGTATCCCACCCTATGCATACTCCCCTGTTCTTCCCAAATCCCTCTCCCTAGTCTCCTATTAACCAACGCCTACTCTAACATCCTGAGGATAAGCAACACAAGGAAGTTAATAGAACTAATGAGCTAATCTATCCCATGTAGCTCAATTACTCATCAACTTTCAATGCTCTTTCTTGTTCCCAAAGCCCACAGCTCCCCATGGTATTTTTCACTGAACCTTATTCTCACTCTCTCCTTCTCCCACTCCTTCTCCAAAACCTTCTACTGACCTTAAATATTGAATATTCTGAATGCTTAATATTCTTCATTATTTAGATTTTTCCTGTTCTTTCATTAATCAGTGTATTCCTCCACTTACTTCTTCCATAAAGCTGACCACTTGCACATTGTACAGTGAAAGCAATGCTTGAGACAGGAAGATTAGCAAGTACTTCTGACTAAATTAAAAAAAAAAAAAAAAGTTGTATTCTTTCTCTGGATATGTTAGATCTTTGCAGCTGGGATTGATCCATCATAAGCCAAGTAACCCCAATTTGCAGTATGCACTGCAACCAACATATTTTAAGCAGGTGTGGGAAAATTCCGCAAAGCACTAACGACTCCTAGAAGTTCTAACAGAGCCCAAATTCATGCTGAAAGATGTAATGCCAATTTAATACATAGTGAGAATTTTTGTCATTTCTGTCTGGGTCATCCAGTCTTCTTTAGAGGCTGACCACAAACAAAACTAAACCAGAAGCAGACAAAGAAATTAAATAGGGTGGACTTATTCAATTTTACATTATTTAGAACTTTCAGAGGAATTGTGCAATTTATGTACATGCAACAGCAATCTTAACGTAACACAGACTTCTTGTTAAAGAAATCCAAATGATGTTTTCTTGAGTGACTCAAAGGAAAGACAAGGCCATGACATCTTTATTCATTCTCCTAGGTCAATTAACAGAGTGGACTCTTTTATGTAAAAAGTTTATTCATTACCATGGCACTGTAACAGGCTAATCCAGGTGAGAAAATGCTTCCCTTCCATCTCTATTCCCAATCAGCTTTGACTCATAACGCGAAGAGAGAGAAATAAGGCCACAGTTTTCCTGAACAACTGAGTAGGAGCTCAGGCTACTTTTAACTTTTAGATCTGAGCTGCTTGTGGTAGTCCTAATTGAAAAAAAGTACACTCTCTGTACCTCAGTCTTTAATGCATCTTCAGCTGGGTAACCAAAATCAAACACCAAATCACTTATCAACTTTGAAAAGTTCATCTTAATTAGTATTTTTGTGCTGTAGCTGTCCTCTTTAGTAAACCCCTATGAATCCTTTTGAAAATACTATACAATGTCAGTCCAAATTCTATCAAAATAATTACATTCTACTTGCTTTATAGGCATGTATGTTCTACATACATGGAAAACACCCGTTTGCTTTATATGGCACACTTTCCGTGACATGAGGAAACCGCTGTTGAAATCTATGGCAAATGACAGCACGCATATAATCCTTACATCTGTATGTAAGTAAACCCACAAGTTTCCCAGAAGCTGCTTGCATTAGATGTTTTTAGATTGAGAAAGACAGAAGGAAATCTTGCTATTTTTCATTGGTTTTAATTAAAGCACTGGATGATTTCCTTAATCCCATTCATACTAAGTTATATTTTACAACTCGAACGGTTTTAATAGGATTCAGATCTGAGTTTTTAAATTAAGGCTTAACTCTCACTATCAACCACATTTAAAGACTGTAAATAATGCTGCTTTCAAATAAAAGATTTAGAACCAGATTCAAGAAATATTTAGTCCTTTAAACACAGCGTAAAATTAATCTAAAGGATTGTTAAAAAGGACTTAGGAACCAACATATTTTGGTGAATCTGGGCTATCTTTCAGATTTTCTGACCAATTCTGAAATAATTCCTTTCTGAGACATCACAAACTGAAAAATTGGAAATGTAAATCACTGATGTCTTAAAATTCTTTATTTTGTTATTTCTGAATAAAAACAATAATGAAGACACACAAATAATGTGCTATTTTCATTACAAACTAGCACCGAGTTAAAAATAACCCTTCAGGGAGAAACTACAGTTAAAGGAAAGTTCTTAAAAACAGGAAGGAAAAAGAAGGGGGAAAAGAGAAAGCAACTGTGAATGTGGGAAAATAATGGAAGAAAATGCTATTATGGTTTTAGGAGAACTGCTTATGTTCATCCACATCTGAATCCTGATCCAGATACGTCAAAATCAATAGTAATAATAGTACTATGACCATGTGGAAAAACACTGTAGCATAGGAATGGGAATACATTGAAATCACCCTCTTTCCAAGATTCAGAAATTCTAAATTAAGTAATAGAAACAGTGGAGATCTGAGGTTTATTAGAAGACTGATCTACAAGGTGTGGTGTTTCCCTTAAGTGCAAATCAAATACTGATTGTGACATAGGAACAAGCTCTTCAGAACTGTTAAAAAGAAAGGGTGGCAGGGGGAGGGGGGAGGAAGAAAACCCCTACAGAATTGTAACACATTGTGCATAAGTACTTGTAAAAAAAATGTTAATGATGTGACAAATTCAGTAGCAGTTCTTACTCTTACACTCCAGTACAACTGTGAGTGTAATTTACATTCATTAGTGGTATAAACTCAGATTTTAGAGAAGAAAGACATTCATACCAGAATGTCTAGATTTCCATTTCAACTGGTTACATGCAGATAAGCATATAACTACTTATACATACAGATACTATATAGATGTATGCACACTTGCATTCATACAACAAGATATATATAGATGTTGGTATATATAGATCTAGATATAGATGATATATATATACTTACACAGCACACATAGAGTCACTTCCATTACTACAACGCTGAGATTCTCAGGTGCTTACTCTCCACATGAAAGACATTTTTAACAACAGGAGGTGCATGGTTTCAGGTTGTTTCCTTCTCAACAAGTCTGATCCTTACAAAGTGACATCTTTGACATTCCTATTACAAAATGGGGAGCACCCACTGGATACAGAGACATAAAATTTTAGCATTTTCAGTAACCTGCTATACAGCTTTACATAAAGCAGTCACTCTGTGTGATTGTGATCCAGCAAAACATTTCATCATGTGCTTAAATGACCCAGCCACCTCAGCTGCAATACAGTGATGCTACTATTTGCTGACTTAACTCTTGGGTTATTGTGAAAATCTCAGTAACGCTTGCATGGAGGGAGGAAGCTGTAGAGCAGCTACAGTGTTGTAACCACTATGACCTTTAAACTTTCCTTAGAACAAGGATAAACTCTTTCCTATGATCCATGCCAATCTGCCTGGCTGCAACAGACTTGAGAACTTCAGACTTAGTAAGCACCTTCCCATCATGGTGTGTGTCCCACTCAGTTCTAATCCCCTTACTGTCCACAGTCTGGCTAGGCATGGCATTGTGTCATTCCCATTGACACATCCTCTTTTCTTTCCAAAAGAAACTAGGGCAGGGGAAAGCAAGGGACAATGAGAGTGCAGATCACAGAGAGTGGGGACGTTTAGCCAGCTGGATCGGTGTGAGCTGTGAGGGTCCCTGGGTTGCAGAGGAGATCAGACACAAAAGGGAGGGGAAGAGGCAGTGATAGACCAGAGCCTGGAACATGTCATTCCTCCTCTGCAATAAGGAAAGGATGGTTTGTTGATGTGTAGTTACTCAAGGACTTCATCACAAGAAACTCATTTATTGTGACCTTACGGAAATTGTTCTTTGTCCTTGTGAAATGGGGATAACAGTTCTTAAGTGGTTCCTAGGATGTTAAGGTTTATGATTTTATTAATTGTTTTGATGCAATGCGAATAGACCCATTTAAGTATCTTAGGCAAAAAGGAGCTATATCTTCCAATTAAATTTATGCAAAAAAAAGTTAACACTGGTACAAATGAAAAGCCAAACTGATTTTTAAATTTGGTATGCATTAAAGTAATTATTACTTGAAACAAAAATGAAATAAACTGCTATAATTACTAAGGGTCTACTGCAGTACCAGGGTGGACACTTAACTTCCTTCCTTATTTCAAAGAAAGAGAAAAGAATGTCACTTTCAGCATCTATGACAATGGCCCAGGCATTAACCTTCTCCCGTTGTGAACCATTTCTAAGAGAAAACAGGATTTTATTACCCATTCCCACTGAAAGTACCAAATTATTTACAGACAAGTGAAACTGCTATCTCTATGATGCAGGTATCTAGTCAGGAACCTGCCTACTACCTACCTACTAGACCAGAACAGAGTCCTTGAAACGATTTTAGGCAAGTAGTGTACAATTGCTTTCAGATGGATATGACTTAAGGACTTTGAGAAAAGGCTTTTACATGAAAGTGGTCTAATCATCATGTTTCAATTAATACCTCTTATAGCACAACTTATTTTCCTTGTTTCCCCTCAACATACAGATGGCAGATTCTGAAAAAGATCAAATATTATAAAGTCTTTTAAAGGACACCTTGTACAAAGATACTGAAAATAAAGAAAAGGAACCTTTATTTTAGCAGTGTGCCTTTAAGGCACTAATAACAAATACTGGAACACCAACAGGAAACTTTTCCAAAGTGGTTATGATTAGCTGTTTAATTCTGTATACTACCCTAAGGAATTTGAACACCCATTGAAACCAAGGATCTTCTTTTACACAAGGAGACATAAAACATAATCCCACTGACTTTCAGGCAAGTGACTTCCAAGGGATTTACTACAGCGATTTATTTGCAACAGGTTTGCTGCAATAATAACTTTTCACTACAAGTACACAATGTTTGTCTTTCGCAAAATAGTTCCAATTAATTTTCTATCAGAGGGCCACCAATCCTTCGTGCCAGGATTTCATAAAATTAATAAATCTACTTCCATAATCCTTGCTGCTTTTACTGACAAATGTAATAAACTACAGGATGCAAAACTCTGGAAGCCTACTGGGATTTATTGGCTTTTTTTTACCTTGACAAGCCTTACAGAGTAGCACTTCTGAGACATGCTCATGTGCTGTAAACCTAATCCTTAGCAATTTCCTCTTTTCTCAAATAACCCAAATATGTATGAATAGTGAAGGATTTCCTTTATCAGACAACACTTGCTTCCTTCCCCCCCTCCCCCACCAAGTTGTTCTCAAGGCAATACACTTTGAAACAATTGGAGGTTCTCAGGTAGACATTCACAAGATACACTCCTAAAGACACGTCTTTTTGACTAAGAAGGTGTCCTGCAGTTTCAAGGCAGCATAACTGGTGAGAGAACTGACGCCAAACCTGATGGGACCTGCACCCAAAGGAATCTTTCTTTTTCTAACCCCAGCGCAGGAGGCATTTCAGTGCTACTTTTATGTCCATCTCTGTAAAAGATTTGCTTTTCTACTGCTGCAAATCACTCATGGATCGATTTTACAGAGCTGATGAGCCAGTGAGGTCACATAGGCTCCTAATATTTTCTGTTCTTCTCTTCTTCCCCCCAAAATGTGGGTGATGCCCACAATTACATCTGTAACAGAAGGTGCTTGTCTACTGCAGCTAGGCCTGCATCTCTGCATCTCCTTCCTAAATTGATCCCATCCTTTGGCTTCTGTAATTTTAGTTGACAAGTGTGTTAGTGCACACACACGCATCCCTACAGTGATTTCAAATACTCTTGTGGAAACAATGCCAACCCAATGGAAATCTATGCAAAGTATACTACAGCATCAATCCATCTGCTAAAAAATTTTGATTTCTGCTACAGAAAGAGCAGTCTGAAATACAGCTCTTAAGGAAAAAGCCAGTGCACTGGTTCGTATCACCTTCCTGCTACCCCATACAATGTCTGTAGTCACAACTCTATTTTATCCTTCTGCTGCTGAGACACCCTTGCCTGGGAAGTGGGGAATAGGGAAATGTAAGTGCAATTACTCCATTATTTCTTGTTTATTCTGAAAGGACCAATAAAGGGCTAAAAACAGATCTTGGCTGGAATAACTGTAACAAAAAATGGTTGAGAATTTTTTTGACAGTTGGTTACCTCCAGGAAGTCTTAAGATAGCCTAAAACTCCCTCTTCAGCAAGAAGAAAAACTGCTCAAAATTTCCTTAAACTGACAAGCAATATTTAAGAAATTAATCAAATTGAAACAATTTTCATTTTTCTACACATACAGCTCCAAATAAAATATTACAGGAGCACTGAAAATCTGAAGAAAATGCAACATGAGGCATGGAAAACAATTAATGGGCAAAAAGGAGAAGTATTCAGTGCACCTCTCACCCTAGAAGTCCAAGCCAATTACAGTAGAAATAGTCAGTGATTCAGCACAAAGGCTCCTTGGCAGACTAGTGAGGAAAAGGCACAACTCCAGCTGGGTCACTCAGAGAAAAAAAAATGCAATAGTGCATCATAAGGGCAGGATTTGAGCCTTCAGCCCTTAAAAAGGAGGGCATTTAATTCAGTTCATGTCATTCTTAAAAGGACCTACTTCATTTATATTTGCTTTCAAAACACAAACATAGAAGTGGTTCATTATCACAGGGTCAAAAATTCTGCAACCATTGAGGGTCTTTCCAATAGCTCAACTCAAGGAATAATGCATTTCTGATACTTCTGGAAAGAAAAGAGCACAACTCAAAATTTCACCATCAGGGACTCTGTAATGATTTTCCCTAAAAGAAAGAGTGTGGTCAAAAATCACAGGGTATCACAGAATATGCCAAGTTGGAAGGGACCCACAATGATCACTGAGTCCAACTGTTGGCCCTGCACAGGACCATGCCCAAGAGTCACACCACATGCCCAAAAAGAGGAGCTTCAGGTAATTGCTTTTGCAACATGTTGAAGGAGTCTTGAACCTAACTGATGGAAGAAATAATCAAAAAAAGGAAGCTTGGGGTTTGTTTGGTTAGGTGTTTGGGTTTTTTTTCCTTTTTTTCTGACAGAGGAGCCAAAGTTTTGGTCATTGTCAGAGATAAGACAGGATGAGACACCTTCCTTCTATTTGCCCCAGGTTGAGCACTCCAGGTCTTGAGTATACATAAACCATTCATAAAATTAATCTCAGAAGAGCTATAGATTAGAAAAAAGGCAATGGGGAAGACAGAATAGAGGAAGGAGTCACAAAAAGTGGAGAGAATACAGAGTTATGGAGGAAAAAAAGTAGTTGGATGATTAGGGTAGAAAATAATAGAGCAAGAGGAGGAGAGGAGAGTTTGATGTTAAAAGTGATGAAAAGGTAACTGAGATACTTATCATTGAGATTCAGAAGAAATGCTGCTGGAGCAAGAAGATGGCACATATGAAGCAGAGTCATCACTTGTAGTTGAGGAAGTTTTTATGACCACAAGAATTTTTCATAATGTGCTCAACCAACTCTGGTTGACTCACTGTATAATAAAGTTAGAAACAAGTTAAATAACTGAGGTAAGGGATGGCATGGTAGCAGTCAACAGCTGATTTGACAAAAGACAGAAAAAAGATGAAAGCTAATTTGAATGGATTGTGTCTGAAAAAAATCAACCACATGGGCTTGAGCATCACCCATGGACAGCATGATATAGAAAAGGAAATCAACTTCAAGATACATTTTCAACTTCATCAATCAAAAGGTCTTGTCCAAGAAGAAGTGCTTTTAGAAATGAATTTATCTTAAAGCTGTAGACAGTAAAAAATACACTCTTTAGGAATATTTTTAAAACATGTATGTGTGAACTTATTTGCATAAAAATAAAAATATTAAGTTAAAATAAAAGCTTTTGGTGTTTAAAAAAACCCCAAACCAAACTCCAGGACTTACCATTTTCTTAATAATAAAACCACAACATACCACAATACAAATACTGTTATTGCAAAACTATTGTCCTTACAGTGATACCAATGATGCCAGAAGTGTAAGGTTCATACATTTTACTGCACAGCTGGAAGAGTATGTGCATGTGTTACTGTTCCACAGCACTCACATAAAACATTTAGAATATAACCATTTTAAAGTGATACTGCCAATATTTAAATAATGCTAGATCTCTTTTTTGTTTTGTTTTGTTCTTTTCCAATACTCTTGCTTCGGACAACACCTGGCACTTCTAGAATTAAAAGAGAACAATGGATTTATTTCCTACTGCTCCAATATGGACTGCCTTCAGAAAGCAGGTTTCACAAGGGCTTTCAGATGAGGCTGTGGAATCTCCAGCCTTGGAGGTTTTCAGTAATTGAGCAGATAAAGCCCCAAGCAACCTGGTCTGAATTCAGCATTGAGCCTGTGCTGGCCAGCAGGATTCTGGGACACAGAACATTCGGTATAAACAATTTCAGTACTTACCTCCTGGCAGTCAGTCTTGGTAATAGACCCCTAGTTAAGTAGTGTGTTCATGACTCGCTTAAGAAAATAAGATTATAGAACATGCAAACATAAACCCAGTATTTGAACAATTTCATTTGATGAGGGACTGAGAAGGGGAAAATCAGTATCTGACACAGAGAGATGGGGTTAAAACTGACCAAAAAAATAGCAGGAGGGATCACAAGTAGACTCCATCAGTGCTATCTTCTGTATTGCTCAGTATTGCACTTGTCCTTCACAAGAAAGATTTGAAACATGGTGCTACGTAACTTTTAATAAGATCCAGTTCTACCTGCATCATGGTTCTGGCCAGGACAAGGTTAATTTTTTGTAGTAGTGATGAGGGAGCATGACTTGGAGGTTATTCTGTTTCATCTCTGTCATTGCTGGGGGTGGGGGAAGGGACTCTCTTCTGGGGAGGAAGAGGTTTCTTGCAGTTGAGATAAATGTGGCAGAGGGAGCCTTAGGTATTGTCTATTATCAGGGTTTTTTTCTGTGTGAATAATTTCTTTTATTATACCCTCCCTCTCTCATTAATATTGTTGCTGTTAGTGTTACTTTTCTTATCTCACTGATGTTTCCAGTAAATTGTTCTTATCTCAACCCCTGATCGTTGCCTTCTGTACATCCAGTTGGAGGGGCGAGGGGGAGTGGTGCATGGTTTTAGTGGGAATACTAAATTGGAGAACACCATTCCTAAACCACAAGAACCTGCAATGTGTGATTAACTGACTAGGCTTCAAACTGACTTTTTCAATCAAATCTCTCATAAGGCTCCCCCTGCTTTCACTAAGGGAAAATGTGAAACACAGCTTAAGGTTTTCCAAGGTGGCAGGCAAAGATACTACCTTGACTCTTAAAAGACTTATGACCTGCAGTCCTCTCCCATTTGCATGGGGGAAATCACAGTGAAGCATCTTGTTAACAGCAAACTCTGTGATTCTGGAGATCTCCTGGATGTCCCTATCTCTTCCTCTATTGTATGGTTTAGGCCTATTCCAACAGACTTGATTTCAATCAGGCCAGTAAGCAGTGTCTAAACCAATACACATTTCATAAACACTTCAAACATGGCATGCAAAAACCACTTCTGAAAAATTCAAGTTTTAAATATACTAAATACTTGCAAACATGAGAAAACAGAGATATGTAACCCTTAAAATATTTTAATGTTTCAGATTTTCTATCTGCCTGTGGATACATATTGCCCCTACAATATACCACAAACATTAAATTTTCAATTGGAAGAAAATGAGAACAATTCTCAGCCACCTCTTTCATAAAAACCCTTCAATCATTTGTAATGTTTTTTGACCAGTAAATAATAGAGCTGCTTCACAGAGCTATTTAAGTTGTATTATTTACAGCTGGAGAAAAATGAGGAACAGTCATTTTCTAGGGAGGTCGAAAAATACATTCATGCAAACTAAATTAGATTAGAATTTTTTTGCCATTGGTTTGAAGAGATAAAGAATAACCTTTTAAACTTTTACTTTGCCTAGCATTGCAGTTATATTTTCAAATGAAAGACCTCAAACGCAGAACCTCATGAGTGTTAACAGGTTTCAGTGCTATTGCTGATGTGCTGAGACTAAATACAGATGGAACTACTGAAATATTGCTGTAGTTGGAATGTCCACGCAGAGTCTTTTAAAACAGCTTTCAGTGGCACTTAATTTTTTTTTAATCATGTGGTGTCAAATTATACACCACTATGCAAAGACTTGTTAAACAGACTCTTGAGAAAGTGTCTTTGCAGTTTTGGGGTGGAGGTTGTTTTGTTCTGCTGGTTGTTTCTTTTTTAACAGGGGTTGGTGGGGAGAAGGTAAATCTGCAACTCTGTCATTTTCCTCTACAGTCTTCCTGCTGTCCTCCTGTGTGCACCAAATACCTTCGCAGCCTCAGGAGCTGAAGTACTGACAGTACACAGATGTGGAGAGGAGCTGGGAGCTAGGACTAGGCAGAAGTCCATTCCTCATGTTGGTACTGGACATATAGCTCTTAGAGAGAACTAGGCAGACAGATATTTCAGCTACCTGCTTGTACAACAATAATTGTTTTTAAAATCCTGCATTTTGACCTGACACACATAAAGGGTGAAATTTGGTCACTGCACAGCATGTCTAAGTGCAGCATCCCCACAGGCAATGGAGCCCTGCTAATGACCAAATGGGGCTACTCTTCAGTAATGGTCAATTCCTACGCTGCAATACTCCCAGAATCACCACGAAGGATTTCGGGAAGAAGAAGAGAGCTTAAATAAGGGAAGTGTAGCAGATCCATTGTATTCTGAACCTCCTGCCAGTTTCCATCACTTTCTCATTAAAAAAATGGAACATTTGAAGGCATCTTTAGAGTACATATTTATTTTGAGTTATTGCTATTGTTTTAAGTTAGACAGAGGCTCAGCTGAACCAACAACTGCACAGACAATTGGAAGAAAATGACCCTCAATCCAAGGAGATTACAGTCTGAATTTATACTATTGAACTGCATAGCAGTAGAGTCTCAAAAATATAGCAAAATATATCAAAATACATGTAATAAAATGAAAAACTGAATAAATAGATAGGAAATGCTCAATTTTTCAGCATAATTCAAGGTCAGAACCTGCTCTTTGCAACTCACACTGTTCCGTAAGAGATACCTTTATGGGAGAAACTTACAGAACATATTGTCAATATGTAAGAAATATACCTGTGAGATAACAGAGAGACGTCTTTCTCTCTTGTACCTTTTATATTCACTATCAGAAGCAACTCTTGAGTTTCTCAGGAACCTAATCTTCAATGAGTAACAAAAATATTCATAACATTGATAACAGCAACCATTTGCTGTATGCTGACTAGTACAGTTTCAATGCTTCTTCATGCTCTTTATAAATTTTTGCTCCTGTATTACACTTAAGATAACAAACTCCATGGACAAGTGCCTACTTTTTTATTTTATTTTTTATATGCTGAGGTAATGGTGCATATGGGGATCTGATTCCAAACATATATATTGTAATGAATAGAATAAGACCTTAACTACTACCACTAATTTGTCCTATACAGAATTCAGATTTCTAAGTGAACTTCCTCACCAACTTCAGGTCAATAAACTAATTGGAAATGTTTCATATAACTATTTAAGAACAGCCAGAAACTTTGAACAGTTTAAGTAATGAGAAAAAAAAAATCAGAGGCTACTTATTACATTGTACAAATGAGCTGACACATTACAAGAAAAATCCATCTTGCACTAAAAACAGATATTAAGATCTTCTCTTCTGAGCCTTCTACCTTTTAGGAACTCACAGCAAATTAAAATTTTAAATTCATTAAACATCTCTATGTTGGAGGACATTAAAGAAGTAATGTTTGCCCCATTTTACCATAAACTAAAAATGAAGGTGTTTTCCCAAGAGCAGGAGAAGCCAAAAGTACCAATTATGGTCCTCTCATTTAAACAAGAGACCATCTTTCTCTGATCAGACAACCCTAATGTACGCAAGAAACTGCTCTGTAACACAGTGAGCATCAGTAATTGTGATTTCCATGTATAAACAATGGATGTAACTTAGTTAACAATGCATATTGTATATGCAACCTCAATTAATTGTTTGCCTAGTAACATTTTGGAATATCAGGGAAAAATAATATTTCTCAGTTGTGGTGCTGGCTGGTTTTAGTTTGTTTTGCTTTTCCATTAGGAATCTGGTATTTGTGGCTGACATTTTTATTGTATTAATGGCAGGAAACAATATGAAAAGAATGCAGACAGAAGTGGAAAGGATTAACACAAACATTTAGACCCATTGCAGGGACATTCTAATTATGATGGTGAGTAAAGACACGTAGTAGAAAAGGCCAGGTTCAATAAATGTTCATTGAATGAGCTTCACACCTTAAATTTGAGTTTCATGTCTAAAAAGCTGAAGACTTGCAAAATGTTAGTGTATCTTTGTTCTTTGTAGCATTGTACTAGATATGGGCCCCTTCAGTTCTGCAAATTAAAAAGTACAATAGCATGAGACAACCAAAAAAATTAAAGCCATAATCTAAGTTGTATCATCACGCAGTTTCACTGAAAAATCTGGTTATTAAAAAACACCTACGGCTCAATCTTCAGTTTAAGGTGCTTTGGCTGTTTTGTCCTTGCAAACACAGCTTGAGTTTCTGGTATTTGCAGTTAAAGGCTGAGGCATGATGAAAATTTGGGGTCAATGTGTCATGCTTAATTTGTTGTTATAAGAAGCACAGTATATTCTGTACTAATTGCATTTACTCATTGCCATATTTACTTTCATTAAAAAGCAACAACAAAAAGAACATTAGTGTTTAGTTTTACTTGAGGATGCAATAGAATTTGCCATTTGCTGGGAAACAGAATACATTAAAAAACCCTTATCACATAATTTATGTACAATTGGAGATGCATCTAGCTTTGTCTTATTAAATGAGGACCAGATCTAACCACCAGTGAAGTTAACAGAAGACTTCCCCTTACACTTCAGCAGGCATTGGATTAAAGCATTGTTTTTTGGTGAGTCACAATTTGCTACAGCTGTCATTTTATCAGTGTTGCAGACCTTATTTGTGAGTTTCAATGCATGTTTTCTTTTTATTTTGAGCTTTGGAATTTTTCTTGTGGGCTAGGAAGGATGGCTTTTTCAGGAACTGATGTATTTATATTTTGAAGACAACTAAATGTGAAATGTATTGATCTAAATATAACGACTTCCACAGTTCAGCTGCAAAGGATAGCATCTAAACTCTGTACAGTGACTGCAGTTGGGTTCTACAAGATTTGTACAAGTGAGTAACTGTACCTATTAACTGGTCCCATAGGTTCAATGGGACTACTCACTTCATTGGTTTCTGATGTGCACGGCTGTTTGCAGCATCAAAGCCCCACTATGAAGCAGAAAGAAAACATCTCCTTGGAGGGAGCTACCAAACAGAAAATACATGAGGGGTAAGGAACAAAGAGATATTTCAAGATGAGGTACTGCACTGAGAATAGATGAGTCATGGAAAAGATGCTAAGTGATTCATTATTAACAGAAGCTTGGCCAATAAAGAATGTACAAGTATGAAACTAATGACTGTACTTTTACAATACTACCGAACTATTTGCTTTTATAAACTTAACATAGGAATAATTTTCTCCCATTGTGAAAATTTATTATGCAATTAGTTGTCACTTTAATAAACTATATGCATGGCCCTGATAACGATTGCTCAAAATACCAAGGACTTTACAGTTTTTGTTTTAAAAAAGAAAAACACTAGGAACTTCAAGTCCTGCCAATTTTTTCTCCCTGCCAAGTCCTATTAGCATAAATGAACGGTTTATTTTAAGAAATGCCTGATAAATTACTCTACACAATCGGTAATGAGGGTACTGTCAGCAAAGGAGAATCATTTCCAAAATTTACTTGGCACAAATGAGTGGTTGACTAGCTCACAATCATGTTACGTGGCCTGAGGCCCTGTTTTATTCCATAAATCTGCCTGACCTCTTCAGGGTGAAAATTAGTGATTCCATAGAAAAGGTAGCTCGGCAAACTTGTTCTGTTGGTGCATTTTCTCCTTTTTAAGAAAAAGTAACACATTCAAACTGTTTGTAGGACTATGTCTATAGTTTCCTAGTTTTTGGCATACTGAAGCCGCAGCTTAAAACTATTGTCATAGGCTGTATATTAAAATCACACATTTTTTTAATCACAAATTACAAGAAACAAAAACATAAAGACACGAATTATACAATTTCTTAGAAAAAAATCTCCATCATGCTTCAGCTGATCTCAACATCAGTGTGTCACCTATAAAATCAATTCTCTTTCCTTCTGAGAATATAGTTTCAAAACTAGAGAGGAATCCCTTGGCAGAAATTATTGTGTCAATTAGCAACTAAAGCCAATAATCATTCATCATCTTTTCTAAAGAATCCCTGGTAAAAGTCCCTAATACTTAATCATCATTGCTATGGAATTTATTACATCAAAGCAGGGAGAAAACCTTTCAAAGAAATAATTTAAGATAATAATGTTTTTCAAAAAGGCCTAAGAAGTCATGTATGCTCCACTCTCCCACCACTGCAAATAACTTCCAATTGTCATTCCTTCTTTTAAAAATTCTGTTGTTAATGCTTTGTCCAGCCAAGTCCCAAATGATAGCTTTCTCACACTCCCTTGAAGACCGCTTGACTAGTTAAAAGGTTTTTTTATTCCAATTTCCATAATATTTCAAATATAATTTAATTTGCACAAACCTTGTGCATCATCTGCCAAGTTCTTCATGTCTAACAGTACGTTAAATACATGGTCAAACATTTATATCCAAATCCAATGTCTAACACAATACAGTGTTAGACATTGTACACAGGCAGTCTATATAAAAGTATGGATGAAGATAAAAGGTCCCATAAGTCTTGTGAATTTTCATAGGAAAAGAATACACAACAACCGCCTCCCAAAAGGTCTGTTGTGAACCCCACTCTGCTTGTCAATGCACAGCTGTGGCATTATTAGTGAGATGTTGCACTGCCTGCCTTTCGACAGTGCAACACAGGGTCTGGAGAGCTGAGAAGTTCACCCTGAGCACAGGAGAGTGCTGTGCAGGCTGACTTTTGGAGCTGAATCAACACGCTGACAGACAGATCCAGAGCACATGTTCACCATGACACATCCAAAGGTATCCATAACTGTTATGAAATCCAGAGTTGACTAACAGTCATGGCACTTCGAGGTTTTTGTTCATTTAAGAGACTCGATCCTGAGATGACTAGGAGTGACAAAACCACCCTCCAGCAAGGTTTGCAAGGATGGTTTCTCTTCTATGGGAGAAGGATTTTAGCCATGGTAAAGTTCTCACACCAAGAAATATACGTGAGTTAAAAGGCAGCATGACATTTCAGAAAAGTTTATCTCTGCATAAGTGTAACTTTGTGAAACAGCAAGGAATGATGTATTCGGAGATGCTAAAATCTCTCAGGCTTTTCCATATTAAGTTGATTCCAGGTAGCTGCCTAATGAAATACTTCTTTCTCCAGATTGAGGTTCTGAATACAAAACTTTACTTAACCTGTATGAAGCACAACCCACATATTTTCTCAGAGCACTGAGGACCAACAAAGTAAACCTGCCAGGTCAGACACCTTCCTGGAAGAAAGCTGTGTCTCCTCTCTCAAGCCTAGGATTTGACATCAGAAGGGAGAAATATTTTTCCCTTTCCTGGGTTTATTCTGATGTTGTAAAGGGCACAGGGGATAAGCAGAAACAAATTTAAAAGGTTTTAAGGGATATTTTTTTCCTATTTTTATGCAAGACTTTTATAAACAGCTTACAGGTACACTGTACAGGAGTGAGGGTATAATCTACAGCACACTAGTGCTGCATTCTCCTGTGTAGTCACCATTCTAACCACAGAACACATTCAGAACAGCCTGCAGAACAGTTCTGATGAAACTCAATGAATCTAGTGTGTAAGTTAATATTGCTATTGCCAAGGCCATATGTATTTTTACTTTACTTTTCCTTCAAGCAAACTATGATAACTTTTGAAAGAAATGAGATTTTGAGCTTCTGTTGGCATCAAGATTACACTAACTTCTTTTTATTATTTCCCTTTATATTGCTCATTTACTTTGATTTTAATTTGGTTTGGGTACTATCTTCAGATTTCCCTCTGCTACTAACCTCAGCCTTTAGTTTCTGTTATATTCTGATGATTGAGGCAGACCTCTTCATCTACACAATGGTATCAAATCATTGATTTTTACTAATTCATTGCACTATCTATTGTTTCTCCTTTACTCTGTAGACTTAGCTGTGTCAAGGTAAAAACTAGAAAGGGAGAGGACAGAGGTAAGGGGAAGAGATGGCAGAATGTGAAAGTTGAGCAACGCAAAGTGAGGACTACTCACCAGTACTGTTCTTATTAACAAGCTCTTCATCGCTAAATTAACCCTCCTGTTGCGCTTTGAGCATCCAGGCTAATGTGACCTATTCTGTGCTAAGTTTTTAGAAATCTGTTGCCAGGCATCCTTAGTTTTCAGACAGTCTGATACTCCAGACCTTGCAAAATGTGCTTTCAGATATGAGATGTTTGGGGGTTTTTTGGGTGGTGGTGGTGTTTTGTGTTTTCTTGTTTGGATTTTTACCAGGGCTGATATTTCATGAAGCTGTACAGAATCCTGTGGTCAGTCAAAAGTCTGAGCACCTCAGATTGCTATTTCTTTATTCCCACTTGGGTACTGATGCTTGTTTGACAAACTGCGTGTCTCATTTCATGAAGACCTATGTCAGTAGGTCTGAAGTATATTTCAGGCACACTTAGCACCCTCTAAGCCTTCTAGGATTGCCATTAGGTCTCCCTCAAAAAAAAAAATCTATTTTGTATGTACAGTTCATCAGGGTAACTGCTCCTTCAGACTGCCATCGTTGGTAAAAAAGCTGATTTACTGCCTGCTCTTCAGGGGACTGCATGAAGCCTACCCTTGGAGATGCAGTTTTTGTTCTGTAAAATCACGTCTATTGTATTCTGGAAAACATGTCCTGTTGAGTGCATCTACCATAGGCAGTGATTTTCTTGGGAAGTGCCTTATTTTAATATCATACTGCCAAAGTTTTATGATGAAACAAACCTGAGTACAAATCTAGAGTTTTGCCAGGTATTTTCTAGTGGATTTTGGACTAGCGCTGAAAGGTGAATTGAGAGAATTGCATTTCAGAAAGCATAGCTCGGTGTTTCCTATTTATTTCCAGCTTTTAACTAAATTATCTGTTCTGGGCTGCTTGTTGTGCATTAGCACTACTCCTAACCTTCTTCAAAACAAAATCATTTTGCTTTAGCTACCCTACAGAGTCTTAGGAACAGTATCCGCCCTCTGATTTTCCTCACTGTTTTAAAGACCTCTGATAATTCCTGAAAAAGAATCACTATGGCTAATAACAATTGGACTGCTTTCATTTTGAGTGCTTTCCTAATTGCGCTGACTTTTCCAGGGTCTTGCTGACATCTCCCCAGATGACAACTAACAGAGAAAACACAGTTTTTCTCAAGTTCTACATGTCTATATTCAACTTCATGTTTTGCTTATTACATAGTGACATTGACTGTCTCTTTTGTCAGATCATTAATTTTTAATAGCTCTGTCATCAGCTTCAAGCCACATGTCTGGGAATCCTTCCCAGCTTCAATTTACATTGCAACACCTTAGACGCTGGGTGCAGGTCAAAAGCATTTAAAACAGGCAATTATCTTCCAAAAGGTATAGTCAGTGCTGTCACATGGCTCTTGTCACAACACGGTAAGACTCAGTTTTAGCCTCACAAACAGTGATGTTAAACAGATGATAGATTATACAGTCTATTGTCTGTTAGTGCTGATATACATACATACAGTGGTACACTTAAAGGTTTTTCTAAATGAAGATCCTCAGTTTACTCCAAATTTTCCTCAGCATTAATCAGGCATCTGAGTCATTTTCTGAAAGTTTCAATAGATATAATAATGTAATTTCTTGTAGAGTTGTCAACTTTTTGTTATTATTCTGCCATTATGAATTTTAATCATCTCACTATATTTGGACTTATTTCTGACTTCCACTTGATTTTTGTGTGTCTGGTTCCTTGAACTATGATCTTATATTTTCTGAAAAGGAGAAACCACACAGAGAACACTCTCTCTCCTCTATCATGCTCAGGAAATGAATGCCTTGCATGTGTAACACCTCTTGGTTTTCAGGTTTCTTGTCTACAGGCTGCATTTGCTCTTTGACTTCAAATATCTGCATCATGGATACCTGATTCTAATTCTCTGGATTAAAGTTGCCCCTAACCAGATCGGTAGGATTAGTCTGCTGATGGCCTCATCATCTGGAGTCAACTGATAGAACAGTTCTGAAAATGGACTGAATAGCCAGCATCATTCTTCTGCATCCTTCTGTGCAATTAATTTATCTGGACCTACACAAGACAGCTGGAAGACATCTTTTTTTGAATTTTAATCTCTATGTCCTCTATTACCACTTTCTATATTTTCAGAGCTGCAACATCCTAGGTAGAAAGTCTTGCTATGCTCTCTACTTTTTACATGCTTTTGCTGCAAACAAGACAGGTTTTTTTACTGTCTTCTGTATTGTTTTACTCAGTACATACCCTGCAACATGATGCTTGCATTCCTGGCCAGTCTGTCTCTGTCCTGCTTCCTAATTTCCTTTAGTTTGACCCTGTGAACTTGTTCTGCTCTAGTAAGACTGTTTTGATCTTTTTGCTAGATAGTTCATCTGCCCTTGCCATTTGAAGAACTTTTTCTGTTTTTTCAACAGCATCTCCTGTATGCTGGAATCATTTGTCACATTTATGTTTCTGTCTCTCATTAAATAATCTTTTATATCTCCAAAAGTACATGTGGATGCCAGAGTATGTGACTGTGAAGCATGCATATATTCCCCCTTCTGTTTCTTGGGTTCAGATAAAAACACAGTCACATTCCTTCTAGTCTCACAATATATCAAATACTTTTATCAGCTGCTACAATGTTTTAAGTATTATTAGTACCAACTGTGTCTTTTTCAATTCTCTTTTTCACCAGAGGTGATAGTAGAAATGTTTTATTATACTCTTCTCATCTTTACACTCCTCAATCAATGCTTTATTCACTAGCTATTAGTACTGTTATGCTTGAGTAAGGATTTTTCTATGGGAATTCAGCTTGGTTAGTGAAGTTATCTCATAGATGCTCATTGCCTCATGGCTGCTTCTTTTTGCTCTTTAAAGCTCTTGCTTTGTCTTTCAGTAAAGCTTTATTCATGCTGTCAGTCTCACCCAACTTACTGTTGCACCAACTGTTCTTTACTGCATAAGAGGTAATAAAACAAGACATACATTTGTAAAGTCCAGTAGTACTCTATTGAGAGAATTACCTGCAAATATCTTTCAACTGCCATTAACATCCCAGCCACAAGCACACAAACCAGCTCTTTGGTGACTTCTCCAAATCTCTTTTTCATCTTAAGATCATACTTCTCTCTGCCAGCTCCACGTCTTGCTCAACAAGGATAAACTCAAGGTGTCCAGAATGTAAGAACCTAATGAAGTTCTCTATACTGGTAAAGTAACAGATGACTGCACTACACCACATGCTGCCTCATGACAACTGCTATCTTTATTCCATGGTGGCTGCCCATTCTCTCTTAAGAATGCAAGTATTCCAACAACTTATTTTAAACTAGTTGCTGAGGAAAATATTTTAATACTTATACAAAGCACTGAAAGCTGGCATAAGACACACTGCAGAAGAATATCTCCCCTGAAACAATAAGACACAGATTGTGCCATTCAGGACCTTGAACACTGTGGCCAGAAACAAGGGGTGAAGCCAATGCACAATGTCACTGACTGATGACAGTCCCTAGAACAAGCAGAATAAAAGGGATGGGGGGGAATCCCCAAAAGATCGCTTTCTTTTTCAGCTATTTATGCATGAGCTATTCTGCCTGCCCCGTAATTTCTATGACTTCCAAGCCTCCCCAGGATTATGAATACCTATTGTTGACTTAATTGGCAGAATAACAAGAAACATCTGCCAAACAAACCCAGTTTCTTAACCTCTGATGATCTCGGACACATTATGACTGTAGGGGAAAGAATAATCCATTTTGTTTCTGTGCACAAGCCTGGACTGATGCTTTCATAGTTCAGGGAGACATTTCCGGTATACATCAGAGAACCAATATGCAACTGAAACTTTACAAAGGCTGTCTTATTGTCAGATGTCCATCTAATATGGCCCATGGAATATATCCATAATACTAATGCCAGACTGGAAGGGCAGAATTACATTGATGAAATAAAAAGAATAGAATAGAATGAAAGAGAATAGTTGAGTTGGAAGGGACCTATAGAGGTCATCTAGTCCAATTGCCTCACCAGTTCAGCTGGCTAGTGGAGGGCTGGATCTGCTGGTTGTGACTGTGTGGAGCTGGACTCCAGCAGGCTACTGATGGGTGGAAGCCTCATTAACACATATCTCGGGTTCCATCCTTCATGCTTTGTTGTCATCAAATGTAGGAAAAAGGGAAGTTCATGGCCGCATCTTTGGAATTTAGGTTGCAGAAAAACATCAAGAAGTGTAGGTTTCCCTGTCCACATCATATTCTGGATTTCATGACACCCATGAGGCAGAAGAACTTCTGTTCCTGGTACAGTTCTACAGCCCACATCCTCCCCACCAGCTGAAGCTCTCACAGACATCAATAAACTCCATGAAGAACTGTAGCATAGAAATAAGTAGCACAGTAAGAAATAGAAATAAGTCATGTGGAGTGCCATGAGTTTCTGCTTCAGTTTGGAACCATCAGAGTAGGAAAATATTCCAGGAAGCACAAATAGATCAAAGGATGCCTATAAGCCATAAATGTAATACAGGCAAAGGCATTCTTGTGTGTCAGGCAAGATATTTCCACAGGAAAGGCAAGAATTGTGCAAAATCCTGATAAGAACTCACCTGTACAACTGTACATTTCTTATTTTTCAGGTTCAGAAAAGACATATTCCATCTGGAATGAATGCAGAGAAAGACTAAGAGTTCATGCTCAGGGAACCAAACTCCTGTCTTTCATTTCTGGTATCACCACAACCAAACCAATGTAATATGGTATAAATGCCCCTAGTTACACGGGCTGAAGTTACATACTAATTTTGGCACCAAGGTACAAAAGAATAGTACCTTCCTCAGTCTTTCAGTACTTCAAATCTTAAATGCTAAAGGCAAAGAAGATTTGACAGGGTTTTAGCTAAGACCTGAACATCTTTCCACAAATCAAGGTAGGCAAATAACTCTCAGAAAGGTTAAAGGGACCAATCAACTCTGAAAGTTTTACCCTGTGGCTGAGGGGTGTTTTGCATCATGTATAAGCACAGCCAATGGTTGTATTCAGCAGAGCAGCTGTGCAGCTTAATTTCAGTAGGATAAGGCGATATGACAGCAATAGCAGGAATGGGCTATATTCCCAGGTTTGAGAGTCATCTTCATCAGAGTGCAAGCCCTTCAGGAGATGAGATGATCCACCAACCCTTGGAAGTGCCTGAAGCTGTTGGGCTTTTTCAGCCAGATAGCAGTGACAAGACCAAGGGAACACCTTCTTGAGGAACACTGCGTGGAGCTTGCCATCCTCATCCCCTGTGGAGCCTGGGTCAGCAGCTGTATGAAACGGGATGCAGAGATACTGTCAGGGGCCCCAGTGACTTGTAGCACCCACTGGTGCTCTGTCAGGCACAGGAAGTACGTTTGCCTCCAACATAAATAAGACTGGGGGCATTTGACCACGCTTGAAAGCCCCTGAGATGGCTCTAGGTTGAGGGAGAATAGGGCTTAGACATCTCCTGGAAGGTGTGACCAGCCTGTGGGATGAGGAGGACGCAGGTCTTGCTCACATGCTCAAGGAATAGCCAATCACCAGCACTGGGGTCAAGAAGGAATCTGTCCCTGGGGTAGATTGGCACTGAAACTGAGGGGTTTTTTGCCTTCCTTTGCAGCATCGAGCATGACCCTAGGTCCCTTTGGGCTGAGTTGCTGCCTGCTGTGCATGCACCACAAAGATGGACTCTTGCGCCCTGCAGTGGAGGGGAGGAAGGCTTTTTTTCCCCCTCATGGTGGACTAGCAAGTGTTCCCAGGGGTTTTTTGCTTTCCTCTGCAGCATTGAACATGGTCCTTCACCTGGACTCCTCTGTGCCATTTTGGCTAGGTACTGCTGCTCGTGCACCACAAAGGTGGCCCTTGTGCCCCTCATCCAGGCAAAGGAAGTCTTCAAGACTCCCAGGGCAGGTCTCAAGCAGGACTCCTAGGGGTTTGCAACCCTTCAGCTGAGAAGCACATCCTGCTTCAGGAAGAAGAAGAGAAGTGAGTGGAATAAAATTGAATATAGTTCAGTTGGAAGGGACCTACAGTGATCATTTGGTCCCACTGCCTGACCACTTCAGATCTGATAAAAATTAAAGCATGGTTTTAAGGGAACTATCCAAACACCTCTTCAACAATGACAGACCCGGGGCATCAACCACCTCTCCAGGAGGTCTGTTCCAGGGTTTGACCACCTTCTGGGTGAAGAAAAGTTTTCTCATGTCAAGTCTGAACTTCCCCTGACAGATGCAGATTTCAGCCATGCCTACACATTCTGGCACTGAGTACCAGAGAGAAGAACTCAGCACCTCCCTCTTCACTTCCCCTCCTCAGGAAGCTGTAGACACCAGTGAGCAGGAGCAGCTTCCTCCTCTCCAAACCAGACAAACTCTGTGTCCTCAGCCTCTCCTCAGAGCACATTCCTGCCAGCCCCTTCCCCAGCTTTGGTGCCCTTCTCAGAACACATTAAAGTACCTTCACACCCTTTTTAAATGATGGGGCCCAGAACTGCACACAGTACTCGAGGTGAGACTGCACCAGCACTAAGTACAGTGAAATAACCTCCTCTCTTGGCTGGCTGGTGATGCTGTGTTTGCATCCCAGGATGTGGTTTGCCCTGCTGGCTGTCAGGGGACACACTCCTGACTCCTGCTGAGTCTCCTGCCAACCAGCACTCCCAGAGGCTTTTCCGCAGGGCTGCTCTCCTGCCACTGCTCTCCCATTTTAGACTCGTGTCTGGAATTACTCCATCCCAGGTGTACAATTTGGCATTTGGTTGGTCTTGTTCAGTTTCATGTCACTGGTGATTGCCCAACACTCCAATCAATCCAGATCCCTCTGCATGGCAAGGCCTCTTGTCCCACGGGAGAGTCAGTAGCACCTCCCCGTTTAGTATAATCAAACTTCCTAACCATGCATTCAACTGCATGCTCCAGATCACTGATAAAAAGATTGAACAGAACTGGCTCTAGAATTGAGCCCTCCACTGGTAACTAGACAGATACTTGTAACTGGTAACTGGTCACCTGACAGATACTGCCCTGTTCATAGTAACCCTTTGAGCCCTGCCCTTCAGCCAGTTCTTCACCCAGTGCACATATGTTAGTCTACTTAACAAAGGAAGCAACTCTCAAGGGATAATATACTTTCACGTTAAATTACTTAATTCCTTCTAATCCAAATGGATGAAGCAAATGGCATAGCATATGCTGCTGTGTAGGACCTCCTTTAGCATACAGTATATAGAGAGTATATGTGCCCACACTATAGATGTCTGGGCCAAATTAAATTACTGAAGAAAAATATGCCAAAGAAACCTTGGGTCAAGATGGGGGAAATAAGATCTAATACACATGACTAGAAAAGAAAATATTTTAAAAAGTACACAAATTAAAACTTATCTACTTTTTTGCACAGACAAAATAAATTTCATCATCATCACCGCAATATACAACATATATGGCTTAAATCCATCTTTATAGAATATGAAATCAAAGTATAAAGGAAAGGAAAACTAATTGGATATATTTTCTCAATTTTTTGCCAATAGACGCAATAGCATTAGAAAAGATAATTTATGTCATATCCCGTATGATGAGTGGTCACATGAAAGTTTTAGGAACTCTGGTGTATGTCTTAGTAATTTGCCTTTTTTCCTATTACATAGCTCTCTTACAGCTACATAGATGTCAATCCATTCAATCAGCTTGTAGGTTGAATGTTACCAGTGGGAGAAGACCACTTGTCAGTGAACTTTAAATCCATTATATCTTAAAGTTCAGGACAAAGTTGTTTTCTCTACCAGCATGTCTCAGACATTATATTTCACAGTTGCAGTATTTAGGAAGGACTAGAAATATGAGACCTGTGGAAGAAATCAATGTATAATCAAAAGCTGCAAATCTTTCAGAGGCAGTGTGAGTTGTACACCAACTACATCTGCACCGAGAAAGAACTTCTGAATTAAATGTAATCACATTCCTGACTGGATCAGTGTCTTTGGGCCATAGGTATTGCTAGTTAAGTAGTTAAAAGCAGCGAGGAAGTGGAAATCAGCTACTATCCCAGTATGACGTGCAAACCAATACACAGTCTTTCCTCCCCAGAGTGGTGATTCAAATGTCTTGGTCACTAGGAGTGGGATTTGTTTCATTTTACAAGATCGGAGGTGGTAATGGTTACACTATTCAAATATAAAACTAAATTTTGAACTACTAAATACTCTTCTGGTAAAGACATTAAGCACTAGAAGACAGAAATTTCCTAAATTATGATTGAGCTTATCAGTCAATACATTTCAAAGTGTACCATGAATTGGAACGCTTAAATTTTGTCTTGCACATATTAGGTTCGATATTTTACAGTATATTTAACTTGATTATTGATCATTACTTCTCATTAATTAGAGAAAATTTAGAAAAATTATATAACAAAGCTCTGAAATAGAGCTCCAGTCTTCAAAAAAGAATAGCGCACTCTTACTGAGGACATGCTTTACTGTAAATAAGACAAGATTGGTTTAATACATTAATCCTGAGCTTATTCACAACTTACTAAGGCGTTTATCTTCAACAGTTTATTCATCAAAAATCATCAGAGCGTGTAAGTTCTCTGAACGTACTCAATATTTGAAATCTGGTTTATAAATAAGTAATTATTTTTTCCTAGTTTTGATATCAAAGATAATTATAATTACACATAAATATTGTCCAAAGAGGAATAAATAAAAATTCAGCATGATACCAGGGCTTAGCCTTCTTTTCACTTCAGATAATTTCCTTTATACAACACTTTGAAAAAAGAAAAGGAAAAAAAGTTTATATATTAAAAATAAAATATTCAGATTTCTGAATTTTGTGAATCACCTTTCTTATAAATTATATGCACTAAAATTACCTAATTCTTCTCTCACTACAGTTTAACACCAAATAACCTCCATGGGTATCAAGATTGTCATGTTTTATAAGAATTTATAATATATTCATATGAATATAGAGGTGTAATATATAATTATATTACTGAAGTATAATACATTATTATATTTCATTGGAACTGATGCCCAGTATACTTTTAACTTCGAAGAATAAGATAAGACTTTATACTTACAGTTTCTAAATACAGTCAATGATTTTTGGTTCAGTTTGATCCCTGGCTGTGTACACTTGGGAAAAATACCAATCTCTGAAAATACCTGAAACTGAGAATTATATGCTGTGCCTCACGATATAGCAACTGACTGAAAACTTCCCACATTAAAAAAACCCAAAAAAACATACAAGACAACAACAAACATTTAAAAAAAAGTATAAATAAAAACATAAATGCAAATTCATGGAAATGGTAAAAAATTGCCACATGGACATTGTTGGTGGATGATGCTGCTCTGAGTGGTGAACCATCCAGTAGTGAGAATCTAATAGTCATATTAAAGTAGTAAACATGATATTGCTTGTTTTCTGAAAGTCAACTGGAAGGAAGATTACAAAGTATCGCCACACTAGATAACATTTTGAAAGGCTTAAAATAGGTCATAACTTATGAATAAGAGTTATGAATAATAACTCTTACAAGGTGAATGGCACCATAGGAACACATCAAGGGTTTTCTTTTAAATTCTGAGCTACTCCTCCAATTTCTCTCATTTTCCCCCAGTAGTTTTCTCTACAGTGTCAGTATTACAGAAGCACTTGAAGGATAGGTTAAAGTGGTATCTTCCGATCTAACATTGCCATGCACCTATGCCAAAGTTACACTTTACCCATGTATTCTCACAACACTTCTAGAGAGAGTGAAAGATAGAGCACGGTACCTGAACCTACAAGGAGCAAAAGGACACATCATCATTTTCTGATATTTGTTCCTCAGGAACAAATACAAGCCAATACAAGGAGTACAAAAGTAAGCTATTAAACTGCGCATTCTGTTCTGAAATAAAACAACTACTAAATCATACAGTGGGGACTTTGATTTGTTAGTAGCCAGGAAGTTGGGAAGTAAAAATTCCCTTTCAGGAATTACAACACAAGTCCTTATTCTAGCCTTTTAGGAAGGTACCAAAGGTATATACTACTATACACAAAGATCTATACCTCTTCTTTATCTTCCCTATTTCCCTATGTATGAGCAAATGTGAAAACTAGAATGTTTCAACTCACAGGACAGTTGTCATCATAGATTCATCACTCATGTAGGATTCTAAATCTCATAGTCAAAGCAATGCAGTTTAATTTTTTAGCACAAGAATTTGTGATTTCTTTAGAACACTATCGAATTGCTATGAATTTATATGAGCTTGTATAAGTATGTCTGTGTTCCTGGGCTAGAATATAGCAGATGTGTGCATGCAGTTGTGCAAATTGGACAACTGGAATTGGGTATTTGTGCATCAGCAGCTTTAAAACTTTTTTTGCCACACATGTTTATAAATTGTACTGCCTCTCTTCACAAATGGGCCTGATTTTCTGTTCCTTGTGATGTATCTAAAAACAGCTTGCAAAGAATATTAAAAAGCTTGTTCTAATCTGCAAGCTTCTGCCTCATTTCATCTCTGCATCCCATTCAAAACCCATGAAGTACACTCGACTTATACACAAATCAAAATAAACTTTTTGTTGTCCTGACACAGGCATAATCTCTAAACAACTTTAATTTAAAGCAATGAACTCATATCAAATTTTGAAATTCATTAAGTTATCAATTCCCTTTAACAGAACAATATTCTGCTTTTTATATTGGTAAATTGCTTCTTTTTTCTGTTATGTTCAGTTTAGTTTAAGACAGCCAAAGAAACAGGGATTGTATGTCTTCTTAGCGGACTCTTTTCTGTACATTAACAGACTCTGTGTCAGGAAGATTTTTGTAATCAGGTCTTGACCTAATGCCTAATATTTCCACAGACCTTGGATTAAACTTGTTTACATCTGTTCTGTCGTGGTTTAAACCTTCTGCACACAATATTAGGATGGACAAGCTAGTTTTGTTTGATGAAACTGTATGGTCATTGCCATGAAAAGGCAGACCACATGATCTAATGGCCACTGCTGACTACAAAATTGCTCAGTCTAGGTTCAGTGAAAACAGGTTAAGTTCAATCATTCTTTCAATTCATGGGAAGGCAGGGCTTGGGCCAAGACGATATGGCGGAAACACAAATAAGGATTAGTCTACTCAGTATCCTAGGGATTAAGTAAAAATTTTCTAAATGTTTAAAACACATTTTTACATTTAATGAAAACAAACTCTTTTTAGCTGACAGTAGATTCCTTTTCTTATCCAATAATTATTAAAGATCATAAAGATATATGAACAATTTACGGGTGTTGAAGTAATTTGGCTGTTTTACAACACACCCGAGGCATGTAGACATATCTTTACAATCACACACCCTGAACTATGTGAGCACCTGGCTGTGCTTGTTACGGAGTGAGAGTTAAGAAACTACTTTCTACGTTATTGTTACTTATAAAGAAAGAAGTGGCAAACACATTCAAACAAGAAAAAAACATTGGTTTTCAGCTGAATTCCCGGACTGTCACTATTGGTGGGAAGCTAATTAGTTTATTTGGCTATTCAGTTAATACTTCAGCTTTTATTTCCCCCTCCCCTGTGTAACAGCAAGGTGATACTGTTAAGTCTTCATAAGAATAAGTTTAAAGAAAGTCCAAGTATAGCTTAGGACTTACGGAGGAAAATATAAAGAAAGTATTATTCAGTAAGTAGAAATATAATTACCGATCAACATTCAGCATTACTTCAACCACCATTTTTACTTATTATGTACAGACCAGGAAAATGTCCCCACTTGTCCCCTCAAAAATTTTTATCTCTCCTCCTGATATGGCAGGACCAGGTCCTGGAAAGAAAACCAAATTTGACTGCCATAGCTTAAAGACAGACAGAGAAGCCTTGGGTCTGACAAGAGAAAAGTCCAGCACAGAGGCCCTGAACACCAGTCCCAGAGAGCCATTGCCTGAGTGACACACATCACTGTTGGTCCCTGTCAGTACTGTTACTCAGTTACTGTGAGAGTGATGGAAAAGACTTTCACTATTTTTTAATTCCTTTAACAACTGAAGTCCCAGACCTAGGTAAGAAACAGCTGGCTTTTCTTTCTAAAAACATTAACTTTAAAAGTACCAACTGTAGCAATAAGAACATTTCAGGAGGTATAGCAAGTTTTAAAATATAGAGAAATACTTTGGAAATATATGACAGAGGAGCAAAAATATTAAAAGGTTTGTTGTTTATGTTTTACTTAAAAAACCTTGAGAAATTTCAAAATAAAGTATTATTCATTAAAAAGATATACTAGCCTTTTCTACATAATCCTGAAGTTTATAGCATATTCTTTGCCATTCCCACCATCTCTTTTCTGCTTTTGCAATCAGTAGGAATATACTGTTTATATATTTATTAAGGGGTTTTTTTAAGTGTTTTGAGGATAGCTAGGTGAGCTGTCATACATCATTTCTGGTGAGTTCCTGTAATGGTCCTGAATTCCTCAAAATTGAAATCAGCTCTGTGAATGTAAAAGACATAAATAGTTGACCCTGATGACTAAAAAAGGCGAATGAGGTAACAGTAATGCCAGTGAAGCTGTTTGTCTCCAATGTACCATAAATAGTGAAGTGAAATTAAAATTTTTCAATCAACATCAGTTAAGCACATGCATGCACGCACACAGGCGAGCACACACACATATGAGAAAAATGCCTGATGAGAAGCAGACAGGATCAGAAGTTCAAGTAGAGGTTCCTGCAAAAAAGTTGGGATTTTTTGTGTTGTTGTTTCTATATTGTAGGATCTCCTAGCTGCAGGAAACAATGGATTGGAGTGCAGACTTCCTTAATTTCCTGCAAACCTCCCCCATGCGGAAGTCACTTTTCTCTGCCATATATCTAGTCCTACTGAAGTTACCCCCTCTACACTTACATTAAATGGTCAAAAAAAGATAGCATGTGTCACTAACAGCCATATCTGCTCCCTGTATTGAAATGTACTGATCAAACACATAGATATCCCAGTGTTATTTCGATAACTGATCTTTCCCATTGATACCTTGGAGTTTTGATGTTTTGATTTTTTAATTTTTGTAGATCTTAGAAGTAGTTATGTAGTAAATGTAGATTTTAGAGTAGCAGCATATTATCCCTTTACCCTTAACACACCTGCTCAAACCCCTGTTACCCATTCCCATATCAATTCCCTAAATTCCATAGCCTGTTTAGTCTCTTTTTCAAGGTAGTATGGTAGAAGAACACCCTAACCCTACGGAACCAGATATAGCCATAGACCCAACAACCTTCAGGCCTAGAATTCTGGAAGGCCTCCAAGGACATTACGTGCTCTGAGGAAGATGAAGATGAAGAAGAGGGGGTCCCAAAACGCCCCCAGACCCAATTTCCAAGAGGCGTGATGGGGGCAGAACCTGGGTGGTAACAGGACGGGGATTGGGCGAAAATCATTATAAAAACTGTGGACATCTGTATTTCGAGAGCGTGCTGGGGTATTCCAAAAAGCCTGGGGGCTCATTAAAACTTTTGTATCCCTATCTTATCTCCTACCTAATTTGGCTTGGAGTCTTTTTTTCCCCACAGCCATTTAGGCAACACCATATATGAAGAAAGTAAGTACAAATGCATACATAATAAATGAAATACATATTTAAAATAACACATGGAGTTTTCCCAACAAGTTCCTTCCCTTAGCATTCAAAGTATTTTTCAACTATGAACCCAGGTCTGAAAAACTGCAAACAATTAGTAAGGTGAGACACAGAGAGTGATTTGTCTGAGGTTAAGGAAGAAATCTGTGGCACAGTAAGGAAGTCCTATTAGATTTCTTGCTTCTTCATCTTATTTCTTTAAACCATTCTTATAAGAGATTGATGACAATTAATCTCCATGGAACCATGACACCATTTAATGAATCATACAACAGGAAAAGCCTACCTCTGGAAAAAAATGTCTTTCCTGTTTCAGTAGTATATTTGTAATGCACAGTGACAGGAGAATACCGGAAAAAGGGACATCTCTCCTGAGTGGGTTGATTAATTAATATAAAGTTGCCTGAATTCAGTCCAAGAAATCTATGTCAGGTTTACAGCTTTTCTTAACTGAGCTTGGAGCAGTCCCCCAAACATCTTATCTCAAGAGTACAGAAGGAAATCATGAAGCCAGGTAAGAAATTGGCCTTTCTGAGCAATAAAGTTTTTCTTGATGCAGACCATGGGCCAAAGGACAGACATAGATGGTGTTTATCAACTCAGGAAATGGGGATGAGGAGAACATACAATATAAACATTATCAAAACTAAGAATAGTTGTTTTGTCTGGAAGAGGTGTTTTACACTGTTTCTACAGTTATATTGTTTCCTGTTTGATCAGAGATGATTCTGAAGTGCAGGCTTATATCCAAATCCCCAGTTCTCTATGGCTTAGAAGAGGTCAGAAATGAGGTCTAGTTCACAGAGGTTCCTGCTAGTTAATAAATTCTACAAAGGTTAGTTTGTTAGGGACAGCTGAAATCATTGTGGTTTTTTCATAAAAAAAAAAATCATATTGCAAACACTGTTTTGACTTTAAAAAAAAAACTGGCAGCCTTTAAAAGCCAACATTAGAGACTAGATAATGCAGAAGTTGGGAATATTATTATCTGAGTTTTCTAAACCATATAAATAGATGGTGATTGAAAAGGTTGGGAAAAGATTGCATTGTATTTTTTTCTACATAATCAGTATGGGTTGGTACCCATCATGCTCCATATTTCCACTCAGAACACTCAGTGGCTTCTAGAAATTCACATGCTACCAAACTTCATAAAAGTCCATTACTCTTTGGCAAAGTATTTCCAGACTAACCCAGATGTTAAACCTTCTTGAAATGTTGTCCCTTCAGTTAGCTGTACTGTCTCTGTGCCATCCAGCATCATCTGCAATCTGGCACTGTATAAAACATCTTTCCCCTATAATTTTTTTACCCTCAAAAGTACTTTCTGTGCTCTACATTCCCAATTTCATTAAACTATATAATTTTTCCTTCAGACCTCTATGGAAAGGGCTAAGCACAACAGAGCTGAGGAAGACAGTATACTAAGTTTAATCAGAATAAGAACATAATCCAAGTTGGAAAAGACTTGGGGAGGTCTCCAGTCCAGGCTCTTGCTTGGATCAGGTCAGAGTCATGTCTGAGGTCAGACAGGTTTCCCTGGGCTTTATCTAGCTGTAGCTTGAAAATGTCTAAGAACAGAGCATGCACAATCTCCTTGGGAACCTGCTCCACTGCCTGGTTGTTGTCATGATGAAACAGATTTTCCTTATATATAGGCTGAATCTCTTGTCTCTCATCTGCCCACCATGCACTGCTGTGAAGTTACCATGTTGATAACCTTCCTGTAGGTACTGGAGAGCTGCTGAGGCTACCTTTTCCACCAGTCTGTACCAGCTCCTGCCCCTCCTCCAGCCTCTTCAGCTGAGGTGCTCCAGCTCCTGATCATCTTTGGCAGATGATTAAGCTGACTTCAGATGTAAAGACAGAGGAGATTCATTAGTTGAGCCCTGTAATCAGATGAACCAGTCCTGGGAAGAATGACTCAAGCAAGGCTCTCCCACAGTGTTGCACGTTCTATACAATATATGTCAAGTATATGTATATAAGTCAGTTCTAGAATAACTTTATGGAATGAATATACTGAATTATAAATATGAAACATTATCCTAATCACTGAACTGCAACAGAACCACATTTTCTTCAAAATGTTCTCACAATCTTTTATACAGTCACTCTTAGTCAGAGACAATGAAATCTCTTTTTCACATCCATTCTTCAATCTAAGATATCTTGATACTAGTAACAGCAGCGTATATGTGCATAGACGTTTTTCATGAATACTTGAAATAAGAGCTATCAAAATGCAAGGTCTCTTTCTCTGATACCATAAATATACATTTTGAAAAGAAAAATTAGTAGAAATATGGTTTTTGTAATTCAACTTCTCCTGCTCGTGTTTCACCAGTTTCCAGTGAAGCACTTATCAGCGCACAGTACAACCCCAGGCTGGGAATCTTAAAAACTGCAAGGTGAGGAGAGAACCAAATTCAGTAACCATATCAAAAGATATTCAAGCAATGGAGAACTATGAATTACCAAGTTCAACTTTAAAAATGTAGCCTACATTAAAGTTAATGGCAAAATCCCTCAAAATTTCAAGCTGCAAGATTTACAATGGAGAATTCACACACAGATTTGAACCAGCTCTTCAACTGGGGACATGCCTGGAGGAGGACTACTGCAAATCAGCATGCTAGATGCATGCTAGAGCTGAAACCTGCCAGTATGCTTTCACTTAAGAAGTGCATGTCACTGCACTCACAACTTTACTTGGCAGCACAAGTCAGACCTCTGTCAAGAGCCTCAAATGTCATGTCCAATTCAATTACCAAAAGACACATTAAAATCTGGCTTATATGGCTAAGAAATAACAGTAATCTATTTTTATTTTGGGATCAGAGTCTCCCTAGTCTCTTTAAAGACAGATATTTTTAGCCTATTCAGTTTCAACATTAATTCAACATTAATTAATATATTAATTTCCCTTAATAAGCAACCTTGAGGCAGAAACTGAGCACTTAGTAGAGCTGTTTTCTACCAAATACAAGATATTAAAGTATAATCACATGGGAAAAACCTCTATTTTAAATTGTCGTTGAGAAGAAGCTTATCTACTGGAGGCCTTCTCAGCACACTCTTCCCAGTACTCTTCAGGTACATCACCAAGCAGAACTTCCAGGATACTTCCATTACCTACCATCAACAGTGGCCAAACCCACTTATGCACTTCAATTTTGGGACAGAGTAATGCACTGTCTTTTCAGTGATATCAATAGGTCCATTCTACTCACACTAAATGAGTGTTCTTCACTCTTCCTTCCCCTGTCTCTCCCCTCCTTATCCTCCCATGCCAGGAAGGGAAGGAATTTTACTTTTCCTGCTCAAATATCCAATAATCATTTCAGCCATCTGCTTCAATACAAGAAACTCTTCACAGAAGTCCATCTAAATGGCAAACCATTAGAGATTAAGATGATTTATTTTAGTTTAGTACAGTGTCACTAGTTTAATAAAATAAAAAATAACTAAGGATTTGGAAAGTACTATGGCTTACCTATGTAAAAACTAATTCTCTTGCCAATAGTTTCTATCGCTGCTGACAGACATTAGAACATTCCTTTCATCTCTTTCCTCTTCTTGCAGTTTAACCTATTCCCTTAAGGAGTATTCGCTTTCTCTAAGATAGATTATACACTGTATGCAACATGAAAACCTTACACACTTCCTCTACCATCTGCAAGGCTTTTCTGTCTACTTCTTTAAAAAGAATTAAATCAAAATCTCTTATTTGTCTTTTAATTTTGGATAAATAAACCAGGATTGTCTTTCTGTAAGAAAATTAAAAAAGGAATTACTGTTTCCAGATATGTGCATCTAAATTAGAGAAGCATTTTTAATACAATCAACCAATCATCCAAGCCTAGTGAGACTTGGAATGGGGAATGTAAACTGTCATAAAGAGCAAATATGGAGCATACACATAGATGCACAAAAACACCCCCTCTATTCATGCAGAAAACATGATCTAATATGGGATTGGTTTCTTTCAAATCATTCTTTCTGCATCCCAGTGTGATTCCAGGATGTGCAAATTAAGATAAATTTTATGGGTCAAATTCTGCATAACACTACATGTGCTCAAGTCAACTGAAATTGATGACAACTGGATGCTGTGTCAGAGGGTGGAACTGGCACAGAAAATCAAAATGTAAGAAGTTCTTATAAAAACAGACGTGACATGGTGCTTTGAATGAACAGAGAAACAATTCTCAATATGGTCTGGGAGACAGAAAAGTATAGAGAAGCAGGAAAAGTTGACCCAATAGTTAATAGATTGTCAGATAAGGATCAATGGTCAAAACAGAGCCAACTGCAAGGATCTGAATGTTCATAATGGCTCTGGATAAATCTAACACCATTTCATAACTAATTCTACTGGAAGGAAAGCTACACCAGCTCCTGATCCATTTAGAGCTTATAAGAGGAGAGATTAATTTATTACTTCTGTATTCTTTGGAAATACAAAATAGCTATTTAAGACTTCATCTTGAGCTTCATTAAGTCTTCAGTATAAATTTCCCTCCTCTTTTGTCTACTTTTTTTCACAACAGAAATGTCCCTAAAAGAAGCCTGTGTAACTTGCAAAAGAGACCTAAATCAAAAACAGATTCACATATTCATGTAGATGATTTAGCAGTAATATTTCTAGCAGTGGGAGTTGCAAATATTATCAAATCCATGTTCATGTTTTATGACAACTGCCCAATGGAAACCAGAAGCTATTCTGACACACATTTTAACCCGTTTTTCTGCTACTGGAATGACTATGAGCACAAATGTCAGCCTGTCAATTTGACTGAAATGTGAAGATGCATCATATCCTCAACTGAGTTCCAGAACCACTCAGGATGTCATGTAGCATTTAATTTAGAAAAAAAGGATTAAACATCTAACCTGGAACAGCAATCCTCCCAGCTGTTGGATGATTCATTTCCATCACAAGTCCATTGTGCAGTACCTAGGAAAACAAAACAAAACAAAACAAAACATGTATGCAATAAAAAATATAATCAGTTCCTAAACTCAAGAGAGAAAAAGAGAATAACATCATCATGTTCTTTGAAAGACCAACTGAAAATACAGGAAGCTAACTGAAAATGTGTCTCAAGTAGTTTGCTTAGTTTGTAAAATGAAAGCCCTGATGTTTGACACTACTTTTTATTTATGCATCTAAATAAATGCTTCAGTAAGACTGTATATCTCTAACATATCTTTAAGCTCTTATACCCAATATCAAACATAAGAAACTGAGCTGCAAGCGTGTTACACTTTTAACCACCAACAGGCAACTGGTACCAACACTGAGTATTAAAACCTTCACACACTTTCATTTTAATCTGTTATGTGAACTAAAGGTCTATACATAACCTGTGTTCTCTAGTTTATTTTTTCACTGTTACTCAGTTGCTTTTGAGCTCGTGATGGATCATACTGTGAAGTGCTGTCTTAATAGCTTTTACAAGGATGTAGGAAAGATGAAATAAATTTGATGGTTTTCTGTTCTTTTGAGTGGGTATGCCATGCTTCAGCCCCATGTATATCTGTATGGGATGATTATTCATCACAATTTTCAGCTCCTTGTTATTATCATCAACCAAAAAACAATGTGTGATACTCAAGTAACAGGGAAAAAAAAATCCATACTAGCAAACTCACTGCTCTTGTTAACAGAATCCTGCATGCAAAGTCAATAATCAACCTGTATAATTTCCTTACCTATTATTCTGCTAACCTTGTAATGCTGTTACCTTAATCACATAATCAGAATTCTTTTAAGAAATTATTTATTTTGTTATTGAAGTATCCTCTACAAATAAAAAGCCTTAGATTATGCAATTATTTTTATATCCAATGTAACAAATCTAGCGTGCCTTGCCAAATGCATCACCTGCAGGAAATGAAAGATGGGCAAAGACTATTAAGTGATCAGGTAATACATCTACCTATTCACCTCGCACCATGAACAACACTAGCAATCTTGACTATTGATGACAAGTGTTGGTCTTAAGTATTCTTGAAAATTTCCAGTTAATGAGATGAGAATTTACTCCAGTAGTGTGCCCTACATTCTCTATTTTTATTATTAGAATTTTTTTCTCCTAACATATAATCTAAATACCTTTGTATGGGACATTTTTATTCTTGTCTTTTTCCCAACTGGCCACAGAAAGCCAATCACTAGCATCTTTATAACATTCTTTTATGTACTGGAAGATTGTAATCACATCCTCCCTCAGTCTGTTCTTTTCTAGACTAAACAAAACTAATTCCTTTAACCACTCTTTCCAGGTCAAATTTTGTGAACCTTTTATCTGTGTAGAATAGCCTGCTTAAGAAATTCCCATTCCTGAACAGGTGGTGTCAAGAGGTCAGGTCAGCTTTCTCTTAGCTTGTGGGGTAAGCCTATTTAGCTGACATTTGTAAATCCAGATATTTCCAATAATAGATGCTGGTAGAACAAGGTCTGTTCACTGGTCTAATTGTTTGGCAGTATCCCAAATCATTAGTTCTATTTCTCTTTCAGAAGGTTTAACGGCAATTTTGGTAGACATTCAAGTGAGACATCCAGAATTTTTTTCCAAATGACAGAAATTAGGAAATATAATTGCTTGTTTTAACTCATATTTAGAATCTTTCCAGTTATGCCCTTGATCAACAGTATTGAAAGTCTGGTCATAGGCTGGACTTGATCTCAGAGGTCTTTTCCAACCTAACTGGTTCTAGGCTTTTGCGACACCATTCCCTTTTATTCCAAATACAGCCATCTTGTAGATCAAAGAAGAAACCTCTCTTGTCTGTCTACTGGATAGCGTAAAGAAAACCTGAAGTCACCATTTTATAATTTTTTTCTCAAGAATAGTACTAGCAGCGTCCACTGTTAAGTTTGACATGTTCATGTAGAATTTTTTTTTCTTTTTCATACATGATTATCTCTTTTCTCCTGACACTTAGGCCTGTAATGGAACAGCGTCTTCTATTTGCAAGAAGGAAAAAAATGCACAACATGAAGTAGTAAAAAAGTCTCTGAATTATACTGAAATCAGTAGAAGGTAAAGTTGCTCTGATTTGTGTCATCTTTTATAAAAATTCCTGCATCAACTTTTGTTACATAATCTTTTTCTTTAAAAAAATTGTATTTTCTTGCAGACTGAACTGACAGTTGAAAAAGTCTATAGATACTGTATATAATTCATGCAGAATATATGTAATTCTCCATCAGTAGTTGTTACAATTCTACTGTATATACAGACAGTTTCAGATTTTTCCATGTTATAAAAAGAAAATATTGCTTCATGATGGATAAATACAACAGAATTCACTATATTTTAAAGTTACTTAGGTAGTATAGGTTACTACATGACTTTATTCAAACTACAGCAAATGGAGCAATTCATATGATTACATCTTCTAACCTGAGAGAATAAAATAATTTAAAAATTACTTCAATATTATTGTCTCAATACTATATGCAAGGAAGTCCATATGGAATCTTTTAAGCAAAGATCTTAACACTTTACTTGTGTAATGCAAATCAAGGGAAATTTAACATATTTCATCATATATATTTAGTTGTTTCATTTCCTCTGAATTTGCCATGAGAAAAACTGTGGAGGATACTTACATCATCTGCTATGAAGTTCACAGTAACTCAGATATAATAATTTCAATGCTTAATTTTGTTCTTTTCCCTAACAATGTTAATAACTGCAAGTTAAAAAGTAGTTAGAATTTTTATAACCAGCAGAATTAAAATCCTTTATCCAGCTGCTTTCACAAGGAGGATCAAATATTAACTCCAGTTATTCCTTGTATTGTCACCTTGTTCAAAATAATTATCCATCTGACACTACTTTTCTGTGTTAATTTATATATTACCAGTGGGTACATTCAGTTCAATACTGCAATTTTTCTTTCAGCATTTGAGTCTCTCTTGAGTCTTACTTTAAAACTAAGTGACATATAAGGGAATAAAAAATTTATAATAAAATTAATTACAAAAGAAATATAATTATGAAATGAAAAGCAAAATGGCTGCAGAAACCATTTTTATTTCCACCTTCATGTAAAAGACTTGCAAGGCTCAAAATCTAGATTCTAGCAGGGACTTTATCTTTGACAGCTTGGGACAGATATTAATGTGTACAGATATTAATGTGTATGGTGGTTTTCTTTGAGACCAAGGCATGAGTATCTGTTTATCTATCTAAAAAACAGGAAAACTACATGCAGGATATGGCTTTGGGAAGTTTTTTTCTTGGACACTCCACAACTTGTAAGAATATCTGTTGCTTGATGAGGGTCATTCTCTTGATAAATATGATAACACATATAAAAAAGGGTTCATTTGATAAAAAGACTATAAGTAACAAAAGTTGTGAAACAAAATTCAATCATGAATATTATTATTAAAAAGATTATTCTTCCTTTTATCCCTCAAAATGAATGGCCCTCTTATATGCTATGAAAAATAATTGACTGTATTATTGACGCAACAGCACAAATGGCAGGTAGAAGAATCAGAAACATGGTGTCTGCTCTTTCTCATGTGGATGTTAGAGTGGTTGGCCACATAATAAACATCTGGCAAATTCTGGGATTATCATAAAGTACATTTCATATCACATTAGTCACTTCAACTGTGATGTAACTGACAATGCTTCTAACTAACCACCAATAACACCGTTTCTCTCAGAACTGCCGGCAAGCTTTCAAATCTGTTCTACCTAAGATAAAATCAGCTTACAAATCCAAATCAAAGGAGATGGTGGAATCAGAAACATATTAAACCTTGTCAGCCCCCACCTACACCCTTCCCTGATCCAAATGTTAAAAGTTCTATTTAATGTATAGCCATACATTAAAAATATGCATTTCTACAGGTTTCACAGTTTCATCAAGAGTTTAGCGAAAAGGGTTTTTAGGGCCACAAAGGAAATGATGTAACCATTTTCTCCATATTTTTGTAGCCACAAGATAGCTGGCTGTTGGTAAATGTAATTACTACTTGTGCCTCCAAACCACAAAAAAATAATAATAGTTTTCCCTGTACATGCTGAACAGAGAGCTGTGGCCATAATCACCCCCTGAAGAAGTAATAGCGCGTGTTGTGAACACAATGCCATATTGGAATTGCATTCCACATCCTAAAAGTACTTCTTTCCAAATAAAAATACGTTAACTCATTTGAAATTGGAAAGGGATATTAAACATATCCCCATCTGATGCCTGGTTCTGCTTGGTCTTTTATTTCTAGAATGCTGTTACACAGCAGAACAGTTTGCATGTCACCATGCAAACCCCTTCCCCTTTTTTCCATGCAACAATCCCAGTATTTTCAGGTTCTGCTGCCAAAGTTGTCTTTTATCACTAATAACTTTATTGTTCTTCTTTCCAAACACAGATTCTAACATACAGGGCTCATCTGGAGAAGGTAATATGATCTCTCTACTGTATCTAAGTATTGTATTAGTTAATCACATATATCTCCACTTTACCTGCATCTACCTCTCATATTTGAAATTTATCACCATTTCATGCTGGGACAGGACATAACAACAACTAGCTATTGGCTCTTCAATATTAAATTTAATTTTACAGTAGCCATGATTTTAAACCAAAGAAGGTTTGTTTTGATACAGGAGTTAAGAGTTTCTTACCTGCATTCCTCTATGTTGCTTAAGTCAAGAATTTCCATGTCCATATTTTTGAACTAAATGTTTCAGAAAGGCAATCACTCAGAGTGATGAGAAATTGCTTCCTTTGTGCTCTATTCCAGTGTGATATTTGATCAGCTGAAGGTAGTTGAATTCACCCATTATTACTACCTCATTAGGCTTAGATGATTCTTTGATCTCCTTCAACGTTTTGGACTCAATATCCGTTTCCTGATCAGAACGCTCAACAGTATAGCCCTAATACAGCTCCCCCAGCTCTATGACCTAATCTGTCCTTCCTGTTCAGTTTATAGCAAGGTATTACACTCTCCTCTTGATTTTTGTCATGCCAACATTCTTCTGTAATGGCTACTAACTATGTCAAGATTCTCCTCCTTTGCCAAGAATTTCAAGTTACTTTTTTAAATCTTTCATATCTCATGTTGGTGTAGAGTGTGTTGTATGCATTTAGGGAAGCAGAGAGTTGGTCACTTCATTTTTTATTTAACTTTCAAGTTTGACATTCTATTACCTTTCCAGAATTTCCCCTTTTTCAGTTTTCCTGCACATTTGATTCTTGTCCCCTACACCTTTTTGTATGACTGACATCACTAGCAGATGTCTTAAAATGGTGTGAGCCCTCATTTGTCAGCTTTTCCTCAACTTCTGTATGAGTAGCCACACTCATTAATTTCCTGCACCAGCAGTCTATTCTCACTACGGTTCGAGTCAAGACCTTCCACAGAGATTCTTCATTCTCAAAGCTCTGTGTAAGCATCCCAGTGGAAATCCTACTTCTTGTCATCCATTACCTGAAACACCAAGAATCTGAAATTATGAAACCTGCACATTAGACTAAAATTACACTTCTGTTCAGAAAGGAGCATAAAGACGGTGAAATTTCACCAGCTTTCCTGGATAAGTTTCCAAGATTCTTTTAGTGGTTCTTAATCCTGGCATGGAATATACCCACCACAGTGAGCTCTTCTCAGGCACCCTATAAAAGTCTGTCCTTCACAGACTCACCCTCTCGCTCTCTGAGAATCTACTCAGCAAATTGTTTCTGTGGCCAATATGAACAAGGCAATTAATGTTTTTAGTAACTCAATTTACTAAATCATCTTTCAAATTCAATAATCCAAGTAAGACATGACCCTGATGCTCAGATTAGTTCTAATAATAATGTTTTACTTCCCTTAGCACCTCCTGCTACAAAATAAAAATTAAGAAGTCCTTATTGTTAAATCAGACACAGTATAATGCACAAGAGAAATTAAACAATCAAAAAATATTAAAAATGAAATCCATTTGTGACAGAGCAGAAACACCTTTGCCATTGCCTAATCATCAAACACATACTTATTCTTGAGAAAAAATACTAAATTCAATTTATACCTCACAGTCTAAGTAAATATGAGACAGCTGCTAAATAAGTCTATATAAATCTCATATGTTTTCATCAGATGTATTGAAAAGTAATGAGAATAAAAGAATGTACTTTTTTTTTTTTTCTAATAGCACACCATATTCCAGTAAAGAATTTGGTTTTTAGCTCTTGTGGAGAAGTAAATATTTCAGAGGGGTTTATTAGCATATGGTATATTTAATATTTGTAACTAATAGCAAGGAGATTAAGAGAATAAAGATTTCTAACTCAGCCCAAAATATACAAAAATGTATGAATACAAGTCTGTTGTTAACTCTGATTTTCAAGGTTGCAGACCTGACCCTGACTTCAAGGGACTTTCTGTGTGCTCCAAAATTAGGCCCCTTCCTCAGATGTCCAAGTAGAGCTCCCTGAAAATTTCATGCACCATCAATCTGGAAACATGGCAGAGGAAAGAATCTGTGTCTATTGGTAAAAAATGCATATACTCTTCAGGTATGTTTCTTCCCTAAGAATTGATGTGATTGTAAACCCATATTTTTGGTGGGTTTGAATGTGTAAATCCTAAATTCACGGAAACATTTTAGCAAAGATGGTTGGCTGTGCTGCTATTTGGATAGGAGACCTGGGTCATGCTGGTAGCAAGATGGGGTGTGGCTGTATTCAAAGCACTGGCTCTGAGATCAAAGAGTCCTTCTCCAGCTGCAGTAGAGCTTTCCCGTCTAACACTTGATAACTCCACACTGATCACCTGGTGCTACAGAAACAGACTGATCTTATTGCAACAGTCTGAAATACTGACTGGCTTTACTTATTTCAGTCAGAATTGCCAGTAATTTGCTGCTAGCAATGGTGCTACAAATCACTGGGTTTTGATAATATTTATTCTACTTTGGATTATTACAAATACTACATTCAGCATTTAAATATTATGATTCTCTGAACAAAAAGCATGAAAAACCTAATTACAAGTAATTTTTAGAAATGCAAGTGAACATAAAAATTAAGAAGAGTATTCTGGGCTCAATATGGGTTATATTATTTTGGCAACATCCAGAATGTCAAGTGAAAGGCTTTATTTTTATTTTACTTCATTGGCATTTATCTCTTGTTTCAAACAACAACAAAAAAAGTTTACAGATGCTTTCCTCTGTGGAAACTGACTTGTTAATAAAATGTAGGCATATTTCCTAGCTTACACTAATATTTCCTAGATTACACTAATAATAGGGTAGGACTGGCACACCTTCAAGCACTGTGTGCCATAAGTGGAAGACTGATGGGTAAAAATAGCAGGAACCTTTCCACTGTCATTGTTTTAATAACAACTCTGTAGATGTTTCATATGTTCATCAGGCATCATATCCAGATCTGCCTATGGAGCTGGACATGATGAAGAGAAGATTCTGATGAGGCTTTGTACAACTGAGATTTTTCAGGAGTAACGTTTTGCCATGTGATAGTGGAGTAAGTCATATGCAGATGCAACTCTGGATTGAAAAATTACCGATTTGTTTTTCCACTATGTAGGGGTACAGTGTTTTCAAAATGTGCCATCTTCGCTAAAACTGGACACTACTAAGAGTTGTTACAGAAATCCCATTTTTTCTCAGATAGGTATGCATGTCATGGCAAGAATACATTTATAGGTGGAAGAGAAATATCAATAGTCAGAAAGCCTCAAATATTCGCAAACTAATTACGAGGCTAATAGTAAGCACAGGAACCATTAAATAACAGCACTGTTCCATTATGCTAATATATCACTTGATTTCTGATAGTCCTTGGGAACCTCACTTCTTTCACCCCATACAAAGTACATCATCAGTATAGGTTTTCTAATCTTGCATGCCACACTGAGTTCCCAAGAGCCTTCTTTTAAGTGCTCCATCCATCTTTCACCTGCCATGTTAAGTGTTACGGTTTATTTATACATCATTCATTGTTTTGTTAGAGCTAGTATTCCCAGGACTGCAAAACTTGTGCATCCACAGAGGAATGCCACTTAACACTGGCACCTGCCTAGTCTTGTAAAGTACACCTAGATGAGAGTATATCTCTACAGATCCTCAGTCTGCTGCAGGCAGAGATTCACTGCACCTCTTATAAGTGGTTTATTCCTGCATACTCTTGCACTGACCTTTGCAGCCCCTTAGAAAAGGAATGAGACTGTGGTTTGAAGCACAGAATTTTGAATAAAGTTAAAGGACTCCTGTGTAGAAACACATGTGGATTACCCTAAGCTGCATAGATGCTGTTGAGTGTTGCTAGATGTCCTGTCCAAAGAAACTTTCATCAACAAAAATTCTGGCACATGGAGATTTTTCCTGATTTATACTCTGCCCCATTAACATTAGCCTTTATAACAAAAGCATTTAAGATAGAGAACTCCTAACCGTGCCTACGCCAACAAATTGGGATTCGATAGTGCTAGCTGCAAGATGCATATGGAGAAGGTGAAAAATAAGTTCCCAATTCATATCAGTATCTTCAACTCCTTTCCAGCAGTTCAGTACTTAGCTACTGTTATCCAATTTTCCATTATTAGCATTTAGTTATGAATTTTATTACCCAACCATAAAGTTTCTCTACAAGCTGCAGTAAAGCAAAAAGAAACTAAAGCCAGGAAGGTATTTCACAGCTATGAGTGTACACACAAAAGAGGTGATTTCTTTCAGAAACTATCCTCTTAAAAAACCAACTAAAATATATTTTTCAAAATACTACACTTCACAGTTACTTAGTCATTAATGTGTATTAGATGCTCTGTAAGAATTTAATGTAATAATCAATTATTATTTGACTACTAGATATGTAACTGTGAGCAAAAATACAATACTGGTTTTTAAATATAACGCTTCCATGTGAACTTTGCAATGCTTCCAGACTTCTCTTGCTTTGAAGTTAAGAATCCTATGCCATTAACCTTAGCAATAAAAATACAGGACCTAAATTAATAAAACACAACAAAAATATAGCAGCTTTGAGTCCTGATGTACAGACTTACCAATTGTCTGCAGTAATGTCACCAACTAGTACACTAGACATTTTATTGATGCTCTCATAACAAAATTTCATTCATCTGGAAAATATATATCAACTAATAAAGACAGTACTGTTCATTTCCTTAAGCTACAAAAATGTTAGAAAGCTAGAAAGTTCTTGATATACTCCTGAAAACATAGAGAACCTGATAAAGCATTACATTTGGAAAAAAATATGGAATTACCATGAAAACTTATATTCAGGCAGCTATATGCTGAATATAAGCCCTATCAGTCCTTTATCTGATGCTTACTTCATCTCTGTTTCCAGCATAATTGTTACCAGAAATCTGGAGAGTTCACAGTATCTATATATAGAGACAGAAACCCTCACATGCTCTCCAGATAAACAGCTTCATACCTTTTACAGATCAGTTGATTAGAGCATATAGTTGCTGAAACAAGTTGCTAAAGAAGCTATGAGGGACCAAGGAGGGAAAGAGAATAAGGAAAATACCAAGAACTGCTTTTTCCACTTAAAATCTTACACAGTTTTGCATGAACAAAGGCACTAAATAGTTCACCTGAGTAAGTTCATATCTTCAAACATTCTAATATATTTTAGAAGTTATATTCAACTTTGTCTCCTCAGCTTTGTCTTGAGGGTTTCTTCTACTTCAGCAGTACTGGGATATAATAGCATTAGAAGCAGCAGTGACACTCATCTGTTATGACTGAAGAGTGCTTTTTCCAAACATGCAAATCTAAGTAGATATGCAACGTAACTGGTAAAGCATTTTTTACATATCTACATTCTGAACCATGTCAAGGACTTCATAATACAACAATTTGCAACAGTTCACTGCATCTGAGTTTAGCAGGAGCAGGTTGCACAGCAGTTAATATTTGCCAGAAGAACTGTCTTGTGTCCAGCCATAAGCATTACTCTGACTATTCACTTTGTATAAGACCTTATATTCTAACTAATGCTATTCAAGCAAATAATTAGAATGAAGGGTAATCAAACAATACAAATGTATGGAGGTGACAATAAAATGAAATAAAAATATTTTAATAAAAGGAATTTTCTTAGGCTTGCAGCTGTTTTGTGAGACTACATCCAACCTGGGTTAAATCTAAGTACAACACAAATGCATCAAAATTCCATGTTTTGAGTCTTCTGATTAAAATACTACCAACTTATTATACACTATTACTTCCTACAAGCGGCAAATCTATCTAATGAACTCCAGCCTGCAAAAAGACACTTCTTCCAGAATTACTTTAGGACACTAGACCTCTTCAACTCCTTACTATTCCATGCAGGTCACAGGAAGTTTAAGTACATCATCCCAATTGAGGATCAGAGTAAGTATTTTCTATACTATCTAGATAAAAAAAGTTCATTAAATAATTCTGTTGCCATAAAATTGAATACAATTTTGCTAGTGAATGAAACCAAACCATTACAATAATTGCGTCACAATATTCTGAAGTTACTGTAATTTTTTCAGTTGATCACTGGTTGTTTAAGAAAGCTGTTTAAGAAAATGTTAAAAAATGCTTGGTGTTTCAGAAAAAAAAGGCAAGTACTGTAATGTTGGATATACTAAGCTATTTTGAAAACAGTACTGTACGACAATACAAGTGTCACATAAGTCTAAGTCATATTTTAAGTGCACATCACAGGATACTTTTAAAAAAGAAAGCGTTATTTCTTTGTATCTCATTGATATGTATCTATGTATCTATTACTCTAAACATCTGTTTGTTCAGGTTTTTACTTTGTGTGAACTTTTTGCCCCAGTAGTCTGCTTATCTGAAGTCAACTAAATGCAGAGCTTGAAAGAGATATTCAAAACACAAGCGGCAAGGGGCCTTTTATTCCTTAGCAGAGACACACGAATGTTGAGATAAAAATAATAACTGGTGTAGACTGTAAGTTCCAAGTCCAGAAGAGTCTAGGTAACTGTTAAAAGTGTTTCTTCAATATTGCGACTTCCAATACTTTTGCAGTATTTGGGGTTTGGCCCAAACAGAAAACAAAGTCACAAAGAAAGAATATGGATCAGAAGCCATGAAACATTACTTACAATAATGGGAAGATAAAACAGGTGACTACTTTTACCTATGTTAACTGAGAGCCATACAACCAAATAAAGACAGAATACAACAGTATAGTTCAGTTGGAAGAGAACTAAAACAACCACCTAGCCCCACTACCTAACCACTTCAGGGCTGCCCAAAAGTTAAAGCATGGTTTTAAGGGTACTGTCCAAATGCCTCTTCAGCACTGACAGGCACAGGGCAGGGGTGGGGCACTGACCACCTCTCCAGGAAGTCCGTTCCAGGGTTTGAATACCTTCTAGGTAAAGAAACGTTTCCTACCATCAAGTCCAAGCCTCCCTTGATGGATGCAGCTTTGAACCACTCCCATGTGTCCTGGCACTGGGTACCAGGGAGAATAGCTCAGCACCTCCCCTCCACTTCCCCTGCTCAGGAAGCTGTTGGGAGCAGTGAGGTCGCCACCCCTCAGCCTCCTCCTCTCCAAACCAGACAAATCCAGTGTCCTCAGTCCCTCCTCAGAGGACATGCCTGCCAGCCCCTTCCCCAGCTTTGGTGTTCTTTTCTGCATGTATTTGAGTTACAGAAGAAATTACCATTTAAAATATTTAAACAGTAGTATCAGAGACAAGGAAGAAGTTCGGAAAATGCATTGGTATGTAAAAACATGAAATTTAAATAGGAAAATCATTAACTTTGCACCATTTTAATTTTCTGCTGCTAGGATCTACCTATGCTTTTAGATGGACAGAAATTTTAAGACTAAAATTAAGGAAAAACATTAGAAAACACACTGCATAGAACAACCCTGGCTTTATACAATGCAGAAGGATTTTTCAGTGACGTGATCCACCTCCAGTATCTAGGTTCTGTGATTATGTAAAAGCCCAATATCATAATATTTCCCTTGAGGATCCAATCATGTCAGAGACCTACTAGGAATCCATTCCCATAAAACTCCTAGTCTAATTTCTTCATAAATATATATAAAATGGCTTCACTTAGACAGACTTTTTTCTTTAGAACTGAATCTGTATACTTGCAAACATTTTCTCACTCATCCAATACCATCATTTAGTTAAATAAGATAAATAAAAAATTATTTCAACATTTCCATATCCTTTACCTCAATCTTATATCTCAAGAAATATTATTTTGGAAGAGCTAGAAGTTCTGGGTTTGTGTTCATGTATTCTTAGTCTACTGAAAACAGCTCTCAGTATTCAACTGAAAGCTGGTTTTTGCAAGATGACTACTGTTGACTGGACTCAGCCCATCCTCCAATTACAGAAAACCAGAAATGATCAAAACACAGTTGCCACATAAAATTAATTGACAATTACTACTGATATGGACTGTAATGTGTGTGACCTGATGAATTACCAAAGATAGTCAAAGAAAGGATTTCTCATTAAAAAATGAATTCACATTATGGGATTTCTTCTCTGCCATGCATGCATAGGATGATTTTGGAAATGAACCATATGACCCACATTCACCTCACCTACCATCAGCAAGATGGTAACCAAATTTCCCTCATATAAGCACATAGACAACAGAGAAAGACACATCCAGAGCGTTACAACTTTGATACTTGATTACAACTATCATTACTATGATTATTATATTACTCCATTATGATGGAGTGATCTTACAATAAGAATGTAACTACCTCTAAAATCTAACTCAAATGCTTAGTTTTAACTGAGTTGTGTCCAGGACTGTGTTTATCAGTTCCTCATCTGTAAAATGTGGGAAGTATTATTTCCGCAATTTTTCAGAAGAATAAAAGGCCCATGGATACTTAAAGACACAGAAAGGACATGGTGTTGGGCTAGTTTCAGATCAGTGGACTTAAGCCATCTGCCTTCTGATTTACAGCAGCAGAGGTAAGACAGGCTGCCAAAATTAATTTGCACTACATAGTAAAATCCTCAGTACAGCTGAAATTCAGTCACTGCTACCATATATCCATTAACACAGGTGTTCCTTATCAATTCTTTCCTTTTTACATATAGCAGAATATTCACAGGCTTAGAGTCAATACTCTGTGGATTGAAGGAAAAAGTAGTAATGCAGTAAGAAAGTGTGACCTGAATAAGTGGTAAGTGTCTAAGGTGTTAAAGGACAGCTCAGATGTGTGTACAATTCAGTTTTCCCTTTCAGCACTGACAAATGCTCCATCTTCAGTCAAGCCTCTACTTACAGGTAGTTAACAGGGCCTGCCTGCATTTCTCCCTTCATCCATCAACACACACTTGAAGAGAAAAGAGATACTCCATCTCTAGAACAAATCTGGAGTTTTTTCAAGTAGGGCTCATGGACATAGCTTACTTATTTGTCTTGCATAAACGCATCACTCAAGAAGACATCTGAGAAAGCAGAGCTGTCATAAATCTGATGCTTGCTCTTTTGTTATTATTATTGCTCAGCTATTCAAGGCAATGAAGTCTTGGCTGAACTTCATGAAGGTAAACCATGCTACGTTAGGACTATTTTGAAGTTTAAGGAACATGATACCACCCCAAAATTATTTTTAAAAGTTCCTCTTTTTACACTCAAATGTAGCTACAAGATATTTAGCTTATATTTACCTTGTATTTGATTACTAAATTGTAGATGTCTAATTTTGATTGCAGTCCATCAAGGGAAAAAAAGCAAATGAGCTAGGAATTCAACTTGCTGTCTCTGAGGTAGCTTCATAATGTAAACCAAAGCATGGTAAATGGACATTTGCTGGACATTTAAAGCCCTAAAATATTAAAGTAAATACACCCACAGTCACTTAAAGACTCTCTATAATTAAGTAGGAATAATTTTACAAGGAGAAGTATGTAACTGGTGATCTGGAGTAGGAGCTGTGTAATGTTACCTGGAGTTGTATTTGATTAGCTAGTAAGAAAACAGATTCTGCTTCTATTGATGCAAACAGGACTCAGAGCAAAACCCAAAACATGATGCGATACTGCTGTTCAGTCAGGTTTTGTATTTTAGCCTGTTAATGATGAGGCCCCAATGGACATTCATACTTTTCTCTTGGAAAACTGGAGTAGTAAATTTTGTTCATTATCATTCATCTAGTTAGGTGTAAGTTCTAAGTGATAGGCTAAAGACATCCTTCAGGCATGCAGAATGTTTTCTTTGTACTGCTATGCTAGTGATGTTTAACTAATGTGATTTTCTCATTGAAGCTAGCTGCCTGAATCTTTCTCCTGAAGTATTCATACTTTTCTGCAAAAGCTGTCAAGAGTTTGAAACTGGTATTAAGTTTAGAAACAACTGATATTTCAAATCTGAATTAAAATAATATGCTTGAAAACATCTAGTGCTTTAAACCCACCTATTTTATCTTAGAAAATATGTGTAACCACAGAATCATTTGAGACTGCAAAGAGAACCTCTCAAGAACCTCATCTTAGTACAGTTCTTGTTCTCATAGTAGATTTCTGAGAGGAACCTATCCAATGGCAAAAAAAGCTCTTCTTTTCATACCAGTAGAAACGCTATAGCTTTATTTTTCAGACTTACAAAACAATATAGTTTTTGATAGATTATGAACCAAAAAAAATGTATTGCTTTATTTTTTAATTGAAGGTTTATATAGTAAACACACAACACACAACAAGTCATCAGTCTCATACTACTGTGCAGTACTGAGATGTCTTTTCATTCTTCTGCTAATTAATGCCAAGATTTGAAAATTAATTTGAGAACATGAAAAACACATGTTAAAATTTGATGACTGTGATCAAATGACAATGGAGATCTTTTAGCTATCCCTTTAACCTTGTAATATGTGTTAAAAATGCTTCCTAAAATCATCATAAGGATTAACAAAACTCACTATCACATGCAAAGACACGAGTCTGCAGATTAAAATTAAAATCAGTAATTCAAATTACTATCAATAGTGTTGTCACATGAGAAAAATAATCCCTTTTAACTTCAACTTACCTTTATTTTAACTTTGAATGGAAGTTCCTCCATTCAAAAATGATCTTCTATTTTTAACATTTTTCTTGATCTTTGAATATCACGAGAGAAACCCCAAACGATTCACAATTCTGCTTCTTTGTACTGATATCTCAAAGTAAGAATTCTTTTTAGTTTTACTTGATGATGATGGACAAACCTTCCTTCAGTCCCTAGACATCTGACAGCAGACATAGCACTAGGCGCTTGGTTGTCATGGTACAAAGTGCTTTTTGGTGGAGCCACAGTCTTATTTTAAACTCTGGTCATAATGAAAGACAAACATGAGTGTTTTTCTCCCATCAAGATGTGTTGGCAATCTGAGCAGAAGAGTTCAACTCCATCATGTTTAAATATACTGGCTGATCAATAGATTCTAGCAGTCATAAAATTTCTTCTGCAATGCTCTTAAAAATTTCCTAGACTTTTTCTCTTATAGACTTGAGACTTCTATATACAGTTAATTGTTTGTACTTATATTCAGAGTTTCAGATAAGTAGTTTTATGCACAATGTACTTTAAAGTTGCATTTCAGCCTTGAAAGAGGATTCATTCTCAGAAAAATAGTAGTTGTTCCCTGAGCAATCTGAGGAGTCAATAAAAGATCTGTGTTGTTCTGCAGCACTGGAATGATGAGGTTGACTGACAGTGGTCAGCCATGTCATGCAGTAGGTGAGCAACTGGCTCACGTCTCAGACTCAGAGGGTAACAGCGAATGGAGTAACATCAGGCTGGTGACTGGTCACTAGTGGGGTTCCACACAACTCCATCTTAGACTCAGTGCTCTTCAACATCTTCACAGCTGACTTGGATGTAGGACTTGAAGGTACACTAATAAGTTTTGACAATGATAGTAAGCTGGGAGGAGCTGTCGACTCCGTTGAAGGCAGGGAGGCCCTTCAGAGAGAGCTCAGCAAATTAGAGGTTGAGGCCATCAGCAACTGTATGAATAAAGACAAGTGCTGAATTCTGTACTGAGATGAGGCAACCCTGGATGTATGGATCAACTGGGGAATGAGATGCTGGAAAACAGCTCTGTGGAAATATACCTGAGGGTCGACGGCAAGCTGAATATGAGTCAGCAGTGCCCTGGCAGCCAGGAGGGCCAACCATGTCCTAGGGGGCATCAGGCACAGCATCACCAGCCGAGGCAGGGCATTGTCCCGCTCTGCTCTGCACTGGTGTGGCCTCACCTTGAATATTGTGTGCAGTTTTGGGCACCACAATATAAGAACAACATAAAGCTATTAAAGAGTGTCCAAAGGAGGGCTACAAAAATGGAGAAGGGTCTAGAGAGGAAACCATACAAGGAGCCACTGAAGTCAGTTGTATTTTTCAACCTAGAGGAGAGGAGACCTGACTGCAGTCTACAACCTCCTCATGAGGGGAAGCAGAGGGACCAGCACTGGTCTCATTTCCGTGGTTAGCAGTGAAAGGATCTGAGAGAATGTCGTGAAGCTGTATCAGGGAAGGTTTAGATTAGATATTGGGAAAAGGTTTTTCACCCAGAGGGTGGTTGGGCACTACAAGCTCCCCAGGGAAGCAGACATAGCACCAAGCCCAGCAGAGCTCAAGAAGCATCTGGACAAAGCTCTCAGGCACATGATGTGACTCTTGGGGATGGCCCTGCGCAGGGCCAGGAGTTAGAGTTCGATTATCCTTGCGGGTCCCTTCCAACTCAAGATATTCTATGATTTTGTGATTCTAAGGTGGCACTCTGAGGGATAGAATGAGGATCTAGAAGAAGAGCAGACAATCTGCATGACTCACAATTGCTAATGCCTGTTGGTAGCTAGTTTTATGTGCTAACATGGTAAGTTAATAAAGAAAGTCTATGGTTGTTCAGGAAATGTTTCCCTCTTAGAGGAGAAGTCGCAAATGACATAAATCAGGGGGAGAAAAATCTGAAATTACTTGGCTAATATGCAATGAATATGTTATTTCTAAAAGTGTTGGCATTCAAGTATTCTATAAGAAAAAGCCCAAAATCAAGACTTCTCTTCTTGCTCTATATCAATTTAACTAAAACAAGTATTTATCAAATTACAGTGCTTTGCCTATTTGTTTCACTACTTAAGTTAATTTCACCATGGAGAATGAAAATCCTAATTCTGGAAGCTCCCTGAATAGAGAATGTACATACATGCTTTTTAACACTTTCCATTGCCATACACCTATGACAATTTGACTGTAAACAGGTTCTTTAGGAAGGACAATACTTGTGGCCTAATTAATAACAGACAAAGTTAACTCTGCTATTTTAATTCTATCAGTACTTGCAAGGTTCTTTAAAGCACAGAGGAGAGGTTTGAATTGGGGGACTAGGAAAGGAGTGAAAAATGAAGCAGGCACATGGTTTTCATTTGGGGGGAAGGGAGACTGTTATGAAATTTACTTGACTGCTGCAGGCAATACTGGAGGATTAAATGGAAACTGGCTGAACCTTAGCTTCCAGTTTATAAAGAGCATTCACTCTATAAAGTTTCCTTATAGCACCTTTTTACATAATGAGCTTTAACTAAATTCTGTCAGCACGGAAAGTGGTTCATATGGTTTAAGATGTGTCTTACTTCAGGAATTCAGAAGATTTTCCTTTCAAAGGCAGAGAAGAGCTTTAAAGGACGGCTTGAGTCTTGAAGCAGTGGAACATGTTGTACCTTTCCCATGTCTCATGCTTTCAGCTACAGACTTGAACAAATCTGTGGCAGGATGTCGATCTTGTCAGCTTCAATTAGCTTTTACCTGATTATTCACATGCTATTGTACATAACTCTCAGCCCCTTCAGAAAGTGTGAATTTCCCCAATAGTTCTATAATTGCTAAGAAAAACAGGAAGGACAAATATATGAAGTAATGTCATTAATATTTAATCTTCCTAGTTTCCAAGTTTCATTTATTTCTATTCTGGGCTAAGGATAATTTTATCAATAATGGTCCTGTCTGAAATCTACTTGACTCATCAAGGTGGCTGCCTCTCCTTTTTTTTCTGCTTTTTTGACCTTCATAAATATCCAGCAGCCTTGATCCAGCAAAAGTACTAGTTATGAGGAAAAGAACACAACATCCAGTATCAAGGTTTATCTGCCCCTGTTTTATTTGTTCACGCTGCTTTGACCTAATTCAGCTCCTAAGCACTTTAAACAATAATGATAAATGATATTTTGTACAGTTGTGCTCAGAGGAATACTGGAGTATGTTGCTTCAGGCATCATGCAGCTACAAAACCTCTGTTGCCATTCTTACTAGACACAAAAGCTTAACAGACTTAACCGTTCATACACTTCTAAAAATGTAGTAGCTTTATGCATGCAAATATTCATGGGAACTCAAAGTAGATATGCTAATCACCTGTGCAATTGCAACTGAGTTTGTATTTTCATAACACAAATTTTAAAATCAATAGAGTTAAATTCTGTTTTTTTCTAATGAGGTATTGAGATGTTGAAGTCTTCTAGAAGTAAAGGAGTGTTTTTAACAACATTATTCTTCTGCAAATAGTTTCTTTTTCAAAGACCGTAGTTCAAGCCAAAAGGACAAAAGGAAGGAATTCTGGGGTCAAGTGAAGTATTTGTTTCAACTGAAAACTGTACTGATATTAATGTTCTGATAAAGTATGAATGAACTTGGTCTCAAAGCATTACTTTGTGATGAACAACCAAAAAAGTTTTAAACTGTCCCATTCTAAATGACTGCAAAGAAATACTGTGCTTTACTCTTCATTTTCAGATTAATCTATTTAAAGATTTTCCAAACAGGTCAGGTTGACAAATACCCCTAGCAAAATTTCATTTGAAATTTTTGAAGAACTTTCCTTGTAAGCACTATTCAAATAAAATACTTTATAAAGATTTGGGACTTCATGTCATTTGATTAAAAAGTCTATGAATGTCTTTACAAAAGCAGGAAAGGCTATAAAAACGTTAAATAAATATATAAAGGTATAATGCTAAATTTGAATCATATTTAATCAATAAATAAGTCAAAATTAATCAGAAATTAAAACTCTGTTTGGTCAAAGGAGTTACACAATGCAAACAGGTGATACGTGAAAATGGCATCAGCCAAAGAACATTATAATGACACATGTATTAATTTGTTTATTTGTAACTTTGCAGCCAGAATTGTCTCTTTGAACTCCATACACAATTAACAAATTTTCTGGCATACTAAGTCAAAGGGGAAAAGAATCAACTTTACAAGTGTAATATAAAATGTGATATTTATACTATTTTCCGGTAGTAATCAGCACTGTCTGATGTGCAAGTAATTTGTTGAATGCCAAAGACATTCATGTCTGGCTAACAGTTGTTGGTTGATTTTGCTGAAAGCTGTGTGTCAGAACAGAAATCTGTTTGTGGTAAAATGGTTCGTGCAGGAAGGTAGGCAGCCTGCTTCCACATACTGCGCTAATGATGCCTCTTCACAGCAACCACATTTTCCATTTTGGAGCCTTGCTCTAAGTCATCCTAAAGTCTCCACTGAGGGAGCATAGAGGGAAGAGGGTATATCCTCTCCTCAAAGTCTCAGTTCCCAAATTCATTAATTTACCAAAATGAAACCAAGATGAAAATTACTCTCTCAGCTAAATTAGTAATTGTTTATTTTAAGCAAACTAATAACTGTGCTTCATCTTTCTTTTCCACAGATTCTCAATATTCTTTGCATTAGGTAAACAAGCCTCAGATATAAGTATTACCTTTTCCAAATATTCTACTGTTATGAAGAGACAGTGAAAGGAATAGAGATGAAAGAGAAGAATGAGCTGCCATGTGTGCTGCTTTAGAGAAACCCTGGTAAAGAGCTACAGCACCAGCTGAATCACAGCTGCCTTGTGGCAGTCCTTTAACCTGGGGTGGAGGGTTAGCATGGAGAATGGAAAAACTTAGCAAAGATGTCCCTGACTGCTTCCCAGCTCAACTCCACCTGAAATCAAAAGAGAAGTTCCAATCACAAACCCACTAATCCTCTTCTCTTCCCCTTTCCCCTGATGCTCAACCTGGAACAGGGATGAACGGAACACTAATATAATCATCCTGGTAGGGGAGCTGCTTTATAGCCTGTGAGAATGCCCCTGGAGTATATCGCAATCCAGCCCTCAGGTCCATGACAGACGCCACAGAAGAACTGTATGGCACAAGCTAGGAACAATCCCAGGTTTTCTGGTAGAAAGACCTAACTCTTGATCATAAGACTATATTTTCTTCCTCCTTAATCCTTTATTTTATTTTCAGTACTGTGATAGATTTTAATCTACCTCATAACCCCATTAAAGCACTGCACGCCAGTCCCTTGCCCATCATCAGCAGACCGCCCTGCAGGCCTGAAACCACTTCAGATGGCAATTTTTCAAGCCACTCTAATCAAAATTAAATATCTCTCAATTAATTATCCCTCTACAACCTGCATTCCAATCCCACTCCATAATTGACAATTACTTGCTCATTCTTCCTCACAAAGCCTGGAGTAAATTGGATAATTTTAGCATTTGTTTTATTTTGACTGTTCCTAAATTTAACGTGGGAAACTCTTTGCACCCACTCCCCCTTCCTGTTTTGGTAAAACAAGTGAGTTAGAACCGATGTCTTCACAATTAAATTTTCAACAACACATTAGGAAGGGCATTGCCTCAGCTCTTTATTGATCTCATTATTACAAAAAGTATGTGGTCATAGCTGTGTCTGGCCCTTCATACTTTTTCTCATGCCTATAAAAGGTACTAAACAACATATTCAAAATATCATATTTAATATGAAAAGTACACATTAATGCTTCCACTCCAATTTCTTCCAGACCAACATGTTGCAAAGTATTTCCCGGTTCATATTAAACACACATGAGAACATTTGCACTTATGGTTAGGAATCAGTTCTTGACCTTCTAAACTTGTATTGTTCCCTGATGAACGCTCTGGTTCTAATTCTCCAAAAGGCCATGACCTGTATCCAAGGTCAATTAAAATGAAGTCCATAAAGCTTTTTCATATGAATTCTAACATATTTTCTAAGAATTATAGTCTCAGATTTAACCCTCTGCTGTATAAGATTTTTCCACTATGAATTTCTGATTACTTTGAACAGCTGAGTGTGCTGCATTTTCCATCATTCATTCCCTACACAAAACAGCCCTTCTGGCTTATCACCTTCTCCTTCATCACTCTCTCTTGCAATCAGAAGACCATGAAGCATTAAAAATCTGGTCAGCCATCAAAGCCATTCACTTAGTTAGGTCTGCCTATTTCTTACAGACCTGTACATGCTGAACTTTTCCAGTCTCAGCTCAATCTCCTATGGTTTCATTCACAGGGTAATGAGTAACATTCAACATCTCTTCTCTTGCTGCTCAATCTACATTTTCCCTTTAAAAACCTGCTGTCGTCACCCATTCACACAACCCAAGATGCCAAATAACACAGGAGAAAGTAAGAGAAAAAAGGATATAAAAGGCAAGTTATAAAAAAAAAAAAAAAGATAAATAAGGCACTAGAGAGCCTCTAGCTCATGGACTTCAGATGATATCAAAGGAGGGAAAAAAAACAAGCCACAATCAGAATTCAGATTTTAGACCAGAATTAGAAAACACAGACCAGAGGGACTTCCAGAACTGACATAAATGACTCAGCTGGCAAATTCACAGGTGATTAAAAAGGAAAATAGTCAGAGGACTGTGAGAATGGGTCTTAAGGCAACTGGAGACAAGAGCTGCAGAAAGAGGGTATGTAAGGTAGAGCTAGCAGAGAGAAGTGAAGAGGCAATAGCTTGGATGATTCTTGTCAAATATCATGACTGTGGCATAATAGAAAATTTTCACTGAGCACACACATGAAACAGTCAGCCAATTGAAGCTCAACTGGAAACACTATCAACCTCATTTGACAAACTATAGGACTGGAATAAAAGAAATTTCTATTATCCTAGTGCGATTCAAAGGCAAAAACACTACCTTAGACTATAACATGCTTTTAGAATAACAGTGCAGAACATAGAATGGTAATTATTACATGTAGCAGGATTTGGAAAGACAGGCAGTATCTTTTATTAGCTCAACGGATATAGCTAGAAAAAAACCAAAACAAAAAAACCACACACACACACAAAAAAAGCTTACAAGCACACAAGGTCTTTTCTAGTATTTTTTTTTAATTACTAACTCTTTTTTAATTGGTTGATGAGTATTTTAATACAACATTCTATCTAGTGTTCCAGCTATTATTTTAAAAAAGTCTCCTAACCTGATAAAAGTGTTCTTTGACTTATTTTCTTTAGCTTGCATCACAAAAGCTGACCAGATAGTGCCAAATATTTCAATGAGATTAAATCTTAATCCCCTGGCAAGATGTATTTTTTAAACTAGGTTTTCTATTTGTATATGGATTTTTCAGCTCACTTTAGATTTTCAAAGAACAGTTCTTGAGTTAAGCTTATCCTGGGCTAACAAGTCATCCAGAAAGGCAGCTAGAATAGCTTTTCACAAAGAGAAATTAAGACAATAAAAAACCAGCAACATGCTATATTTATCAGTTTATTTAATACTGTGTTTTACTTGCAGTGCACTTAGGTATCAGGGATTTAATAAACTATTGATTTAATAAACTAATACCTTAAGTACTAGGATTTATGAGATTTTCTTTTAATCTGTAAATTAATAACATGGGAGTAAGGATAATCTTACTATGCTATCACACTGCAAGTTTGTTACAAGTCAGGCGGGCAATAACACTCCTGATATTCAGGAATGTCTGTGCGTACTCAACTGGCATGCAGGTGTTCAGCTAATAAAAGAGAAGTAGAAATTTGACAGTTAGGCAGAAAGTTACCAGATGTTTCTAAGAAATAATTAGGAGAAGAAAGGAGATTGATGCACTGATATAGGTAAAAAGAAACACCTATCATATTTGCTTGTCTGGTATTATGAAAGTTTACATGGTAAAAAGAATTCCTCTTTATATTTAAAACAACTGTAAAGACACTGCATTTGCAGCATATTGTATAAAATTTTAAGGGAAAAGAATACAGGAGACCCACATAAAACATATAAAAGTAATTGCAGAAGTGCAGCACTATAAGGCAAGTAATTTTACAAATGGGCAATTAAGATGGAGGAAAGTTAATGGCTTGTTTTGAAATGTGCTGAGTAATGAAGACCAGTTGCTTTAGATATTCAGCCATGGTAATCATAAGAACAGTAGTGATTAATGCAAGTTTTCTTGGTAAATTGGAAATAAAACCGTAATAAAACCCAGACTTGAAATCTGATCTCATTTCTATTCATGCACCACTAGAACAACTCATTTGACATCTCCAAACTTAGCCTTGACTAGCAAAAATGTACAGCTTCAGGTTCCTAAGTCCCAAAATTCTGCTCCAAGTACAGTTTGCAAGAGCATAAACTTTTTATGCAGTAGCTTTACCAAGCCACTTATAACTGTGGTCCCCCAAGCACGTCTGTTATTTCAATAACCCTGCCTTTATCAGTCCCATCAAAGCTGCTGTCCAGCATGAGGTTGCTAGCAACTATAATGAAGTGATGCTGCTGTAGATTTCCTTATAGCTAAAGATTTTCCACTACTAGGCAGGTGACTGCAATTTCCATCACATCAGGACAATTACTTTTAAGAACGGAAGGAACCTTCACCCTCCCTCCTTTTCCTCTACCACTCCCAGTTTAGATTGCATATCACGATCCACAAACTTTCAGAAAATGCTTCACTTGTGATTCTCAGCATAACCAGTACTACAGGAAATTGAACTGCAAGACAGAAAAGTATTTTTTAACGGAAATTCTCTTTGTAAAACTAAGGCTGGAAAACAAATCATGGAAAATACTGTGAATAAGCTTTTACGTTTTGAACAGGCAGATGATACTATGGGTCCTTGTAAAACAGGTTTTCAGAAACAATCCTTAAAGCATGTAAAACAATTATGGCTTCATTTAGTACAAGAAAAAGTTGAGAAATGGATTTTAATTTGTGCACAACTGCAAATCTCCAGAATGCCACAATGTTTTCATTCTTATGGCAAACCTTAAACATTCGGTAAGAATTCTTTTTTATATTGAGAACTCCCTGAGCAAAAAGCTGAAGGAGTAAATCCATAACTGAAATAATTTCCCTCCTGAAACCAAAAATGAAGTCAAACTTTGAAGGTATAGGAATCCTAACTTGTGCCAGGCACACAAGTGCTCATCCTATCAGCTGTAATTATTTCATAATTCCATCTTTTTTAGTTGACTTTTTGAACCACATCAAGACTTCAAGAATTATAGTGCTGACTATCTGGCAATGGTAAGCACAAATATGGTGTCATTCATCTGCTCTGTTTTCATATCCTGTTCTAAAGAAAAGGAATTACAACAGTTTACATTGTAAGGGACACACAAAGAGCAATGCAGCATTGCAAAATATGAACATTAATGCACTGTAATATTGCAAAAGCATTTACAGCCTCAATGAACTGTTGTCATTACCTGACTCTACAACATTTATTTAAACTACATTTTCTTTATAGGCTACATAGAACACCTAAATTGCATAGCACAGTAACCTGGCAAAAGAATGTAATAATATCTTCAGAATCTGTCTACACCAATGTTGTGTTTTTTAGGAAGTCAATCCATAGCACAGTTTTGACATTAGGTTATCACTGAAGCAGTGATTGAATCACTACCTCAGCTGATGAGACCACGAATCACCACATATCCTGTTGACCTACTGCAGAATAATTCACTCTTACATTGTGAACTTACATAGACTAAGAGGATTTCTCCCACCTAGCTGAACAGCAAACAGGAGCCGCTAATTTTTAACTAAAGTGTAGTTGTAACACAAGGCTGAGGTGAACGAGCAGAAAGTGTCTACCCCATATCTGCCAAAAGCAGTGGTCTCCAATTAATTACCAATGACCGTCAATGAACTTCAGGAGAACAGGTCATACTAAGAAACTGATAGAGTGAGCTGTCACAGCAGAGATGTTAGGTTCCTGAGAAGAATGCTGTCCTTGAGACAGACATCATTCCTACTGGAGGCAACTCTCACTGAAAATGTCTGTCTTGTTTATTTGGCTGCTGTATCATGTTGTATGCAAACAGGGCCCTTTTACCAAGCACCGTATCTTAGACTCTACATTATTTACTTTGAAGAATGGCTAAATACATGGGGCTTACAGGAAATATTAACTCTCTTATCCTTTAGTGTACAATGAGAATACTGCTAGACATTAGTGGAAAATATTATTTTCTATAAGTTAACTGCAATGTTTGAGTGAATTTTTGCAAATTGATTTGGTTTAATTTTTTTACTAAAAGTAATTGGAGAACATTTCCAAATCTGACTTACAGAGCTAAACTATCCAAAATGGGGTGCCATAAAAGGGAATAATTTCCAGAAAGCAGTTCCTTAGCATCTCCTTGGTCCTTTTAACTAGGATAGTCTACCTTATGACACTTTCATCTCTTCTTTTTTATAAAAAACATCCTTTTTTGTTTATTGAGAGTGTTAATTCCTTTACATTTGTGACACAACTTAGAAGGATGAAATTACAGAGAAAAACATATACATACACGTGACACACAGCATATGGTTCTGAAGTAACCAAGTTCAGCCATTTTAGAAGGGGAAGACTTTAAAAATATACCAAGATCATCTAAAATTACAATCTATAACATTATTATTAGCACAGACAAGACTTTTTTTCCTAGATATTATTCGAAAATCCTCAACAGAAACTCATTGTATCTTCCTACGAACTATTGAGTCAATCTTACTTCAGTTTAAAAGTATAACTTCATAAAATTACACTTCTAAGACTGTGCAAAATTCTAGATCCTGAAAATCAACACCAAAATCTCCACTGACTTAATGAAGTCAGGTTTTCACCTTCATGTTTGCTTAATAGTATTACGCTCTGTGTTTCCAGGGGGTTGTACTTCTGATACATCTACTGAGAACTAGTTTTTGAACATACTTTTCTTGTATTAATCGAGCAATTTTAAGAACAAAATATTACTCCATCCTGGACTGAAATTATTCTTTGTGTTTAACACCTACCATTTGTGTCTGTGTACTTAGGAATGCTTGAGGTATTTAGAAGCTTTTGCTGCTAAACAGAGCGTATCAGCTCCTCTGACATTAGAAAGCAATAAAACATTTCTTCTTTATGTGGCAACTCTGGTTAATCCATTATGAATCTATTTTCAAAATTACTTGAATCCTGTTTTCCTGGAAAGTGATCAATCAGACTATGACAGATTTTAAAGTCAACGTTTGCCTACAGGCTGAAATAAAAGTAACAGGCAGAACGGCTGTGTTTGCACCAAAAGAACATTTAAAGGTTGTTTTGTTTTGTTTTTCATTACGGTGGTAATGTTTGAAAAACGTTTGGGGGACATTAATAGGATCTTTTTTACAATGGAACTACCACAACTGTGAAGATTCAAATAATGCAAAGTGTATGTCAAACAGGGACTGTTAAAATAATGAACATTAAAGTTGGAGGAAATAAAAATATAAATCTTCAGAACAAGGATCCTTTTTGAAGGTTAGAGGATATATCAAGCACTATTTTGGTAAATCAGAAATTCACACTCCAACATTAAACTATTCCTTAAAGCATGGATATGAGAAAGCAAACCAGAAAGACTCTACCAGCATGTGCTAGAACAAGCATTTTAGGAGATTAAAACCTCAGAAAGCCATGTGAAATTTTCTATTGTGTTGTGGTGGAAAATGTTTACTAAGCTCTGTTCCTGGCTTTTATTTCATGTTCAAGCAAACTTCCACTGAAAGCAATTAGAAAGCACATGTGGGAACATAACTCAGGTACTGACCTCAGACCTAACCTTTTGGAAAAATGATTCAGGATCCCAGACTCAGTGTAATGACAAAACACTACTTGAATGGAATCCCAGCTTGTTCTTTCTCCTTGGACCTTTGTTGGTCCTTTTTAAAATATGAAATAATAATAATAATACATTAAAATTTACTATTATTAACAGTAAAACTTTAATATGTTATGAATCTTTTTCACAGAGTGATATGATAATCCTTTATAATGGTGGGAAAAATTCATATGGCTTTTATATTTGTCCTTAAGTGGGTTATTCAATAGCACAATAATAGTAGCACATAAATATAATAATTTTGTCATCATGACTAATGGTACTATCAATTAAAACATCTGTGGCCACAAAAAAACCAGATAATGCTAGATGTAAATTTTCTGCCTTGAGTTGTCAAGTCTTCATCTTTCCAATTCTCCCTTATACAGGATCGGTATAGCACAGTAGCACTAGTGAAGTGTTAACTTTATGCTAGACAATCATCAGTTGTCATGATGGGGACTACCAGATGTAAAGCACCATTAGTACAGGAAGCTATAAGAAGCCAACTTTTATCAGCTCAATTCGCTTTGACTCATACAAGGTGTGAGAGCAAGGTTACTATACCAGTACAGCAGTGGCCCCTTCAGTACAGCTTCCTGCGATTACAACAAAAATCTCAGTTGTCAACTGTTCCATTGATTAGAAAAAGCTACTACTAAAAACTTAGATTAAGTTAAAGACTCACTGTTCATCACAGTTAAGTGAAACTCATTTTTAGACCCAAAATTCCATAATTCTTGGTATTAGTTATGTACATGAATCAAACATAAAACCAAACTAAACAGCATCCTAGACACTGAGGTAAATTTGCAAGTACGGTTATCAGGAATACAGGTTGAAGCAGAGATCAGGTGTACTCATCCCTAACAATTACAAAAAACAATCAGAACCTGCATTTCAGATGCAAATACTATCAAATGTACTTGTTAAACACGATAAAAGATTCTGCTAAAGGAAGAGAATGAGTGAAGACAAAAAAGATTTCACTGACACTGGAAGAGGTTAAACTGCAGTAGAAGTATCAGCATTCATGAACTTAAGTTCGTTATACACAGATATTGCAGGACCAGAGCAGGGTGCAGAAAAAGGTTGCACAGTACTTTAGCCCATGTTTCCTGATAGTAAAGGGAACAGTACAAACTCATATAGTCAACTAGATAAGTCAGCTGAAATACTGCAGCTGAAGATGTGCATTAGTCACTGACAGGCTGGAAAATACAAAAATATTGCTTGTGTAGAGTATTGGACCTCTGTAATGAAAAGAATCACCTTTGATCAACCTAAGTTAACTGAGCTCTGGAAGATGCCAGACTCCCATTCCTGGAGATACACATACTCTGTTTATCCAAAGAAAGGAAACCCACCCTGGATAAATCAATTCTAGCCAACTACCGCCCAGTGTCAAATTTCCCACGAGCAAGTCCACAGAGAAGCTAGTCAAAGGCCAAGGACATTCTCATCTGGTGGAAATTAACCTTTTAGACACAGCAGAGTCTGGAGTCAAGCCAGGACACACAACTGACACCACTAGTAGACTGATGAATATTCTCCACCCATCAGTGGGCAAAGGAGTGATATCCGTTCCCATCATCTTGGACCTCTGCAGTGAGAGTAGAGCTCTAAAATTATGAGTCCTTCCTGGAGAGGTACGCCCAGTAAGTAGGAACAGGATACTGTACCTCCACCAATGGACTCCTCAAAATGTGTGGGCAGTCACAGAAGCCAAGAACTGTGGAAATGACATTTATCCCAAATATCACAATGTTCACACAGCTTTTGTCTCATACCATTACCCCACCCTAACCCTGCTTTATTTGGACTGTGAGCTCCTTGGCTACTGATGATCGACACCTCTTTGTTTATCCAGCATCTAGTACAATCAAGGACTTTGTCTCCAGTCCTTTGCGTAAACCTAACAAATATTCTTAATAGCAATGGTATTTGTGGAGTTTTAAAACTATTAATTTCCCCTCTGTTTATTTACAATATCTACACAGAACAACAAGCTGCAAAAGTACTAAATCAAGTCCAGCAATGTGTAGACAGTACAGACAGTACAGAACTTTATCAGTAACCAACTTCCCACATCAGTCACATAACCAGTGTCATAACCAGCATGAGCAACAGCCAACTACACTGCAAGAAAGACAGAGAAAAAACATTCAGGAGCCTGTCATTTCTATGCATGTCAACAGTTAGACAGTGAGTACTGGAACAGTACACATTGTTAAGCTGATCTTTGTTTCAACCAGAATCACTATAAACCTTCTGTCAGTCTGGACAAGGTAGAAGACTTCTCCATAATAACTAACAGTGTCAAGGCCCTTTGACTCCTCAGCTCAACCAGTAGCAAGACAGTCTATTTGGACACGGATATTTCAGAGACTCAGGAATCCTGACTGATGCAGAACATAGTGTATCTCCTTAGAATCTCAGGTATTCCACTAGATTCACACCATGTTCAGATCTCATTGTTTTTATTCAAGGTATGTCATGGCTTGGGCGGCTTCAGCACTCTCTTTACAAGAACGTATGCCTATTATATAGATGTGTGTGTGTGTATGTGTGTAGATATGGATAAAAACACAGTTATACATATTTTGTTCTGAATAGGTATGACTACATTAGTCTGTTTAGATACCATAGGTACACATCTGTTGGTGCAAGCAATCCATGGAAGGGAAATAAAAGAGAACACAGGTAGTGACAGGATCTTTGTCAATAATATAGAAGGACAGCTTTTACTAGTGTATTGTAAAATTTCATTTCAGTTTTAATCCTCTAATTTACACGCATTTCTTTAATCTGTATTTAATAGTTTATTTAGCAAAATTATTTAGCTGTTTCCAAGGAATATAGTACCATGTATTTTTCAGTTGACTTTTGATTACATTTGAATTTTAAAGCTCTTAATTATGTCTAGATTTGCAAGACTCCTTTATCAGTTATTTATAGGAAATGTATCCATTTAAAGGTTCATTTTTAAACTATTTCTTTGGGACTGTATGGCCATGAAGATACCACCATCAGAGTGAGAAACAGTTTGTCCTTTTCAAATACAAATCACAAAACTAAGGAATATGGGCAACTTATATGTAATATCTGGGATACATAACATAAACTTCAGCTGATCAATTTGAAACAGTTGTTGACAAAAGCTAAAATGATGCAAAGTGTTTGGAGTGTTAATATATGATATTTAGAAATACAGTAACAACAATATTCAAAACTAGTGGAGGTAAAATCCCTCCCATTGCAGAGTCTAAACAGATCTTATATTGCCTGAATCTGAAATGTTAAGCAAATAACTTGGGTTTTGATTACAGTGTGTTTTATTTTCAAAAGATACTGTAAAGAAAAATGAACAAATATCATAAACATTAACATTAGGACTTGCTGTGGTTGATTTAACATTACATACATGTGTCTATTATGAGAACACTCCAAAGCAATTCAGGTGAACTTAGTGAAGATTTAAACTTAGCTTTTTTGTCTCTGCCAGAGAAAATATTTTTTTTTTTAATAAAGGTGTCTTCTACACACAAAGCATTTATATTGGAATTTTATAACATCTGGAAACAACTCCTGAGAACAATACCTGATGGGAGAGCTGCAGTTCTGTCAAGACTGGATGAACTGGTATGGGAATTTGGGAATTACTGGAGAACTTGTCTTATAGATTATATATATATATATATAATGATACTGAAATCATGAATATAGCAGAGCTGCATGAATCCTGAGGGATTTGGGCAGGTAGAAAGGTAATCTTACATGTGATATTAGTTGTTTGTAGTTCTCTGGAATTGCAAAGGAAGGAAAACAAGGCCTTTAAATAGTCATACTGTCTTGATCAGCAATTTATGGATCTCTCCTATATAATAATAATAAATAATAATAATGGCCAGTCTTCGCGAGCAAAGATCCAGGGAAGGTCTCTACACCTTCCAGCCTGCGCATTGGATTTTTCAGGTGCGACACAGTGTGCGTGGAACTGAGCCCACCCTTTAATCCTAAGGTTCATCTGCCGGGGCCAAGCGAGCTTGGACGGTGGCAGCGAGGTCCTTAGGACGTAGATGGGTTGCCTTACAGGGCTAACGAGCTCCATCTGCCAGGGGAGTGTCCCTGACCAGGAATCGAACCCGGGCCTTAACCACTTAACCACTAGACCACCAGGGGCTCCCCATCTCTCCTATAGTTGCTAGAGTAAATACAAATGTTAAAGACTTCATAAAATAAAATAATATTTTTTTAAAAATTAGTCTAAGAATCCTGAGTTGTCTCTAAAAGATTGTTTTACAGCCATTAGAATCACTGAAAACATTTACAGGGATGTCTGTAATGATTGTATCCATCAGTGTCTATGTCTAACTTCTGTCTTAGGCTCCATACAGCTTGTAAGCAGCATAATAGTAAGTGGAAAAAAGTAATATTTTGTTTATTAGGGTGCTGTGTAGTGACAGAGAAGAAGAAAAAAAGAGAAGAAGAGCTTTTGGTGTGACTGTGACTAGAAGGAGAATCAGAAGCTAAAGAAAAAACTAACGTGTCCACTTCTCAACTATAGATGCAATGAAGATTTATGAGATTACTGTTCAGTGAGGGCACAGTTCTGTTCCTGTGCCAAACACAAAAAGCCAAGAAACATTTGTACATGTGGAATAAATGTGATGACAATTAAAACTGTACTGCATTCCTCCCACAGGGATACCCTATAATGATCACTTATAAAAGTGTACCTGAATGTATTCTGTGCAGACGTAAATGAATGTAAATCTAACAGGAAAATACTGACAAGCAGGAATTATGGCTGGTCATCACAGCAGATTCCATAAACAGTGTTGGTCGATAAACTTAAGGCTAATGTGAAATGCAAGAGCAAACAGCTAACCAGTCTGTCTAGACAGGTAAAACCAAAAAAGCTTAGTAATGGGAAAAAATACATGTACCAAAAAGCAATAGGGAAATGTGGTTCAGATAGCCGTTCAAAATTTGGAACTATCTTGGGAGCTTGATCCCAATCCAAGGAAGCCAAAAGGCCTAGTGAATTACTGTCCCTTGATAACTCTTCTCCAGGTAGACATTCTCAGGATAAAACACATTTGTTTATTTTGTTTCTTGGTAACAGAAAATTCAATCCATCACTGGCCTCTGACTATCCATTCTGTTTCCAGTCCTCACAGTATCTAGTAAGCTATTGGGAGATTTTTTTTCCACTACTCAAGAAAATCATCCTTTAAAATGTCAGAGTGATTAATAAGAGATTAATGGACTTAGCTCAGCACCTTGTCTGCTCAAATGTCACCTTTTGTGGTGTTTGGTGGTTCTCTTTTCCTGAAGGACACAGAAGGTGACAGTCTTGATCAGACAAGAGGTACCCAAATGCACTTTTTGGCATATAAACATAGACACTAACAATTTTAAGTTGTACAAGTTAGCAAAAAAAAAAAGGTTTTATCCTTTCTGAAAGAATGTGTGTAACTCAAGCCTTTCAGTGTTTGTGATGTTACATTTGGCTGAACACCATTAATTTGAGTGATTATACTTGTTGTTTGTTTGGTGATTAAACATATTTGTGTCAAAACAAAATCTTGTTCATGTTATATGGAAAGACTTCCTTCTTCCTGCTGAAACCTGATCTCCATTAACCCTTCATATAAGTAAGGATAATTGTATATATGAATGTCTGGGCATAGTGAAAATATCTTATTTCTTACAACCTGAATACATTAAGCCATCAGTCTGCCTAAGCCTCAGCTCTGACCTTATATCTGTTAATTAGGAAAAAGCAACAAGCTTTTCTTAGATCATAAATGTCTCGCAAGACATACCTCAATAAAATAACATGGCTGAGCTCACCTACAAATGGAAGGTTTCCATTCAAAATTCATGTTATTTATACTGGATACAATCAAAGTTCACAGGATTTAAAGGCATCATTATTTTAATACACATATTTTTGAAGGCAGAACAAGTGTACCACCACCAAAGATAAAGGCCAAGAGTAGTCAAAATATTGTTCATACTGTAGTATGGTATGTAAGTCAAGAGGATGAAATGAAACTACTGATCTTGGAGCTTTACCATATTATTCTGAAGCCAGTGGGGAAAACAGATTAGAAGGATAAGAAGCAACAACAGTGAAGATGATAACTCCATTTCATGGCAAATGTTAGAGGTTTCATTAAGTTCTTCTATTCTGTACTAGAACGAATGCAAAATCTTTTGTGTGTTTTTGTCAAAACTATATTTTGTTCCCAGTCTGATTGAAACTTGAGCTTTATTATAAAAAAAAAAGAAAACATGTTTCTCTCCGTGTCGCCTTGGAGAGGGGGTTTTCAGAAAGCATATTTTTTCATGTAGATAATGAAGTTTTAATGCCAAAAGATCTATATTCAAACTCCCCTTCTGCCTTATTTAAAACATAATTTTTAATCCCCAAACAGTAATTAAGGTAAAAAGGTTTGATTGACTGACAAAATTGAGAATCAAAGGGCCCAGCTTTAGTGTTCCAATCAAAATGGGACCTATAATGTAAAGCAGACATAAAAGATTGTGTCTGTTTATGGCTGGAACACTTCTAAAAGATTTTAAATTATTATTCTGACAATAATTTACATTTATATAATTTACATGTTTATTTACATCTATAACAGCATTGCTGAGGAAACTGTAAAAAGAAAAAAACCATCATGATAGCTAGCTTGAGATTCACAAAGTTGCCTTGTTTATAACTTCATCTGGTTGGATCTTTGCCTTCCGTTAAGCATGGCTTTTAGAATAAAATTCTGACATAATGATTATCAACTCCTGAATAAATGAAAATAAAAATAAAGCTTGAATTTGAACATAAAATCCTATATGCAAGAGACATTTTTGGCAAACCAATGGAGGTCTCCTCTCAACAACAAGGGCAGATGCTCATAGCCTGCTCCATTAAAATGATTTATAACACATATAAAAATTACGCTGTATTAATAAAAATAGTTTGGTTACATAAGGGAAAGACTAATGAAAAACGTGATCAAGGAAAACAGACAATGAAGAATAAGGGGAGACACATTATCAAGTAAACTTTTATATATCTGTTTGAAAAATCCATATTAAACTGTAGGACTAAAGCTACTGGTAGAAATAGGTAAAGTTCTTCCTAAGTGGAATCTTTCAATTTCTCAATTGCGTCTTTGTGTATGGGCAAGAGGTCAGCCTGGAAAAAGAAACAGAATATCTTTTAATACAATAATCAGAATGATGGCCAAAAGGGAGTTATTCAACTGAATTAACCAGATGAGTTTCCATGTCAAGCTGTGGTGCTTTTGCCTTTCCATCCCTCAACAGAAAGGGATCAAATATAATGTTTCTTTTTTTTTTCCAGAGCTATCCCAAACGAGCAGAAGTAACAAGTTATTCATTAAACAATTTAAACAAAAAATTAAACACTGGAACTCCTATTTAGTATGGCAACCACATACATACATTCTTGAAAACACAAAGCAAAATATTAATTTCCTTTTCGGAAAAATTTTGATTGGCGACACAAGCAACTATTACTGTGAAGTGCTAAATTATAGTGACTGGTTTTTTAAATATAGAAAGCTATGGATTAAATAAATGACAGATGGAAGAAAACCAACAAAATCTTCAGATTTAACCCAAAAATTGTAAATGTTTGTTTTTTGGGGGAAGGGTTAAATTTGTTTTTTTCTCCCAGTTCCACAGGCATGCCATGTGAGATTTTAGTGAAGGAGGCTAAATTTATAGAAGAGAAAGAAACTATTTCTTGTCTCATTCCAGGGTGCTGGTAATTACTGCTTTGGGCAACTGAAAGTCTTTGCTAGACAGTGTCCTTTTTCTGACACGAGGGAATGGAGTGTTCTGTCATGTGAGGATTTAATCTTTATTATAGGCCAGGAGGCTGTGCCAGTAAGAATGCTATTTTTTAAATCTAGTTTTTCTGCTGAGATTCCTATATAATATCCTTTTTGTTATTTCCTACTTTTCCTTCATTGCTGACAATTTTCATAGAAGCCAATCTTTTCTTTTGCAAGAGAGCAGAGTTCTTGGAAAGACCATATAACTCTTTCACTAGGAAATTTGTGTTTCCAGGTTGACTAGAGACATAAAACAGATATAAGGAACTAAGTATTCATCCAACTACCATGGCCCTTCTCTTCCTTTAGACAGCATTAAGTTTTTTGGGTTCACCACTTGCCATTCAGTGCACATCTATGGCTTCAGTTCCAACAATGAAGCCTACGCTAGCTGTAGTTGGATTTTCAATCATTCAGCATGCTAAAGTGAATAAAACCAAGAAAAAAAATATAGGACAGAATTATGGAATATGTATTAAAGTAGACCATGGCCTCCACCATATACCCCCTTTACAATGAGTTTTAAAGAAACCTTGAATTTTGGTCTCAGCACCATGGAATAAAAATAGCTTATTTTTTTCCCCTTCTGGTTGCCAAATGTGAATAAAACAAATCCTACATAAAAATCACATTACAGCATTACTGTGGTTCATGCTGATTCTTTCATGGAAGCCTTTTTCAAAGAATTTTTTTCACATCTATCATGTCAGAAATACTCAGATTGTTCAAGAACATTGCTCTAAAATGTTGACCTTGGGATTTGAGGATCTTTTCCTTGTTTATCCATGCTAAATATCTTTTAGATATCTGTTCCTACCCAGATCCCATAAATTTAGGGTTTAATTCAGTTAAAGAAGTCAATATTTCTATCATATGAAAAACATACATACACTCATTTGGTGAAATGAGCAACTCACAAAGCTAAAAAATTCCACTGGAGGACTGGATGCACCTATTTTAAAGAGTCCATGTCCTTCAATATTAAAAATCATCTTTGTGTTGCCAAGTAAAGACAGAAAATATGCTGTTTACATGACAATCTTACAATGAGCACTTATTTCAAAATAAAGTGAAAATTTAAGAATCATAGGGAGCAAATGAAGATTCTTAACTATTTTGATAAATTCTACACCAAGACAATAAGCATTATTTACTTGATTTATCTATCAAGAGGAGAAAGGAGAAAGCTGATATCAAAAATCCAAAGCCTGCCTGTATGTGTATTGGGCTACTTTTAGGACAGGCTCTCTTTTTAATGGCTTTTCCCTTTTATTTCTGAGTAAATGAAAAGAGTTTTCCACTGGGTGAGGAAGCAAACAGAGCTGTCACAAAGTTCTCTGAAAAAAATAGATTAAAAAAGACTTCAGATTCAGAGAAAACTTTGGATTTTCCTGTTAGGCTAAGCTCTTATACCCTGCTCTATTGTTGCATAGCACTGGTAAGTATTTTGTGTTCTGATGCAACAGTCTCATTCAGATGTAGACTCTTTTCTCTCTCATATTTTTTTATATATATATATATATATACAGATACATACATATGCATACACACAGACACATATAAGATGCTCAGAATATTTGGCCTCTTACCAAAACCCTTCTCTCTAGAATTCCTATGGTTTTATACCTTTGACATTCTAGAAAGTACTTGCTAATGTAATGACTTAAAAAATTAGACTTGTGGAAGTTAATTATAGGAAAAGGGGTGGTGTCTTTTTGAGGTAACATATGATTTACAAACCACATATTACTTCAAGTAGAATAGGTTCCCTGATATGTTGACAAGATTGCTCAGAATGAGATACCAATCTGACACTGTAAATCTCCATTATAAATACAAACTGGTCTGTTCACACTGTCCATTTTTCTACTACTGAAAAATGTAAACAGCCCTTGTGAAGGCAAGAACTATATTTCTGGTTTTTTCCACTTTATTGGAATTGAAAGATAGATATTTTTATGTGGTTTTTTTTGTAGTTTAATACACAGAAGACTTTAAATTATTGCTACTGTGAGACCTTAAACTATAAAAAAACCATTGGAGTGTGTCCAAAATCTTTGCTAGCAGTCAGGAATAGCCAATGGCATGGAAAACTAGTGTTCTCAATATGGCTTATGACAAACTATGTCAATGCCAATGCCCATTGTGCCCACTTCCATCCGTAAAATCTTCCTATGGTGATCTGTCATTACTCTGCTTGCTAGTTATAATCTTTTAGCCATCCAAGATCTTCTTTTCCTAAACATGTTGGTTTATGTATTTTATAAAACATCATCATGACATAACTCCTGATGACTAAGTATATTAATGAATATCCCATGAACATCCACCAACATGTTGCCTCTCTCCACTGAAAAAATATATGAATTCAGCTGAAAATATAACTTCTTTGTACCATCCGCAGTGCACAAAGTAATACATCACTGAGTATATAACACATCACTTTCTCTTGAGTATGAAGATGGTGCTGATAGATCTTGTCAAGTCTCTTCCCAAAATAGGTCAGTTTGCCCCCAGTTATCCCTTAGCAGTTACTACAGTCTATACTGAGGCCATGTATTCATTCTGTGTACACAGAGAGTCCTGACAAGAGCTATAATAAAATCATAAGGGTGCTGTAAGAGATAGCTGCTTTGTCACAGTTATCCAACAAAACTAAAACTTTGTCTTGAAATACACTTCTCTTCCTTTTCCCTACCACATTTAATGCTGCTGATAAACAGAGAGGTCTTGGGTCATGGTAACTGTAGCCTACTGTGACAAGAACCAAATCCATTCTTTATACATAGATGATGACCAATAAAATTTATAAGGCAAAACTCATCTTGCTCAAAGTTAAGAAGCCATTAGAAATTTTATAGTATATAACTTTCATAATGGCTGTGTTCATTTCAGCAACAGTGGACTTCATTATGAGTATATATACTAACCTCCCTTCTAAATTCAGACCTATTTCTGATTAATAATTGAAAAAAAAAACAACAAAAAAACAAACCAAAAAAAACCACCACCCAAAACCTCAAACCTGCATGACTAACAGGTGGTTTAAATCTTGAGGTCAGTCATAACAAGGCAACAACTTCTTCCCCACTATCTGCACATTGAATGAGTGTTACAGAGACAACATAAGAGCAAGATGTACCAAACTGCTGAACAACTATCACATAAACTGACAAAAGTATTCTCTTTTATTTCAGTTCATTGAAAATCTACTGTAAACATTGTGAGGATTTTTTTTTCCCTATGTGAGTAGTGCTGGACTACAAAATTGCAAAATATTAACATAGTCCTCCTTCACAGTCAGGTTCTCTAGACAAAAATTATTTGAAGTCAAAGATAAGACTATGTTTAGGAGAAACTTATCCATAACACAGTTCTTGCCCTAGTCACTGAAGATATGTTTGTTTACATACTTGAGGTAAATTTAATTTATTTTTTCTATGCTGCTAACTAGTGAATGAGTGAGTGTGTGAATCAAAGTTTATTATTGTCTACAAGAATTTGTCATTTTTACCTGAGGGCTGTTTCAAAAGAAATACAAAGGTTTTGTTCAGATAAAGGCCTATATTTTTAATAAATTATTTCACCAGCACAGAAGAAGCAGAATAGGTTCCATAATATTCATCCTCAAATTTGTACTGAAAGCAAATCTTAAAATTTGGTAAAAGTGTGCATGCGAGTACACTGTGTGTGTGTGTACATCAGTGACACAACTGCCACCCAATTTTACTCTGTTTCATAACATGGTAATCCTCAGGAGTGAAGTGGCACAGCAAAGGTGTTCAGTGGGGAACCCAGGAAATACAAGAACTAGATGTGTTCTGTAGAGCTGACTGATATTCACTCACATGAGATTCTTCTTCCTCAGATTACAGGAATTAGGTTTAAGGTAACCATAAAATTTCAATGCAAGTACAATGCTATGTCACCAACAACTCCTCCTATTTCAACACCTATCATAAATATTCTCCCATACTTGCTACAGGAAGATGGTCTTAGCAACAAACACCATTTTCCAGTTGGCTCCATTTTGCCTGTCAATGCACATGGTCTTGATGCAGAAACATAGCATAGAGAAATCAGAATTCTCTGCTAACTTTGTACAATCTTTCCATGACCGCGCCAAAGCCCCTCTAGCCAATTCATGCTTCATCTTCTTGAATAAAAAAATTGCCTTTCTTTTATTTTTGAAATCTGCAATGTACACTAAGAGTAGTTAGTGAAGCAAAAAGATGTTATTATATTAGAAAGTACTACTGCAACATAAAACAGTGAAAGCCCAAAACAGCATCCTGTAACTAGGAAGGGCATACAAGTGAGAATTAAAATGCCCCACAATATTGCAACCATTATTAGATTAAGACATGCAACTTAAGCCAAACCCTCTAGTTTCTGCGTATGAGAAAACAGTACATAGATCAAAATTTTGCACTCTTAAAAGCATTTTATGAATATCTGACAACTTGGTTTTGCTCTGAAACTCCTTCCTGCACCACAACCTATTAACTTTTTCTCTTGGCGTGTGCCCTTTAAAGATACCTGTGGATGTTTTAAAGCCTCTGAGAGTGCATGTGTGCACACATGAACTTTCAGTATCTTCTGTAACATGTGGCCTGCATATGGAGAAATCTGTGATTTAAAACTAGCTAAAGATTACCAGACAGGCCTCTAAGCAACACGCAGTGATGAATGTGCCAAGGGACAATTATTTGAAAAGAGAAGGATGCTACTGGTGCTCAGTAAGCAGTTTATCACTAAAATAAGCATATATTTTTTGTTTAAAAGACTCATTTTCTTCTGTGATTTTAAGACCCCCAAAAAAGTTTATTTCTATTTTCTCACTGTGATTAAGCCAAATAAACTAATTTTTCATAAATAACCAGATACTTTGAATGCTTCCATTTTAAAGAGCCGCATTTTACAAAGGATATATGACCAGCACCTACAATAAATAAAATTAATGAAAGAAGGAAACAGCAAAAAATTTTCACTCTTGGTCTTTGACACAGTGCAAGCTGGAATTCTTTTCTTGAATATGAACAAACAATCCAAACTCTGGAATTGCACAGGTATTTGGTATGCAATCTACAGGATCTGAAAACAATTATGCATTGCATGCACCTTTTTCTTCTGAAAAAGACCCCAAGACATTTTGGGATTTGTACAGCTGGGCAGTGATTTCAGTGAATAATGTACTAGTTTTCAGTTCACCTGAAAATTATTTCAGGTTGAAATCAGCAATATTTAGCTGAAACAAACATCCAAAGCCTAGGACACATTACTTAGACAAATTGCTAGAGCGATTACTTCCAAATTATGTTTCCATTTTGAAATTTACCTCTAAAAAGAAAGAAGGAAAAAACAATGTATTTGAAAACTCAGTAAAATATTTTTATTTGGGGTGATAGTATTAAACATATCTGATGGCAGGAAACCATTCATATCACCAAGAAAGGACTGTACCTTTGTTTTTACTGGGGGGAAAAAAAAAATCAAGCCCAGGAATCAGTCCTCCTAAGCTGGGAAGCAATCCTCATTCACCTTCAGTAGGATCTTGTTCATCCCCAAATCCAACTGCTTCTCTCCTTTTCGAAAGCATAAAGGACCAAGTCTGCCCTACACTTCTTGCCACATTCCTCTGTTCACTCTTTTTCTTCATCATAGGACTCTTTTCCATCTGTCTGTTTGCAGCAGCTGGATGTCATTCTCTTTGTGGGGCTGCTCTATCGATCTGGTAGGATCCTGAAACCCTGAGTCACATCCTCTCCCTAAATCTTCCCTTCATTTTTTCCTTTATCTGTTTCATGACTCTTTCGTGCAATGAGGATGGTACATGAAAATTACATTGTTCTGTAACTGCACATTTTGAGATAAAGCATTATATTCAAACTGAGGAATGAATTCGCAAACATCATTTGCAATCCTGTTGGGATTTTTTTAAAGCAATGTTCTAAGAGGGTGGTAATAGCTTTCCAGTTAAAACCAGGAACTGCAGTTGGCAAAAAAAGCATGCATTTCAAAAAAGTCTTTAGCTTATATACACAAACTCACTGCCAGCATTGTTTTTTCTCATAGTACTAGGGCTGCAAAAAGTTTAAGAGAAATAAATACAGAAGGGTGCTTCAAATTTGAAAAACGAGCTCTCAAAACACACATGAATTCATATAAACAAAGATTAAATCAGATTAAGCAGGACCTACAGTTAAAAGCTTTCCTGTAGGTGTATGTCTTTCTTTTTTCTTTTCTTACTTTCCTTTTTTTCCCCCCTCTTCTGAGGAGCAAGTTTGTAATTACCTGACAAAGAACAAAATAGCAACAGTGTCTGGAAAGAATGTATTATTTAGAGAAAGTGACTACTTAAGAAAGAAGCTTTCATCACAGGATATATTCCATGGAAACACACAGTTTACCTTGTACCATAAGCTATTTTACTGCAACTTGACTCCAGTCTTGACAGTCAGTTTTCAACAAAAATAGACCATGACTACCTGCTGAGCAAGTCTCCCCCAAAAGACAGCTTCCTTCCCTTCCCTAAAAAAATCCAGAATCTCTAAACAACATGCTAGAACTACTAGAAAGAAATATTGAAAGCACTTTTTAAATTTTCTTTGAATTGAACTATAAAGCAAAGCTCATAACTGACCATTTTCCACAACAACATGAAAAATTTACTTGACAAGATGGATTAACATTAACACATATTTGGGGACTCTTTACTCCCAGACATCATGATATAAAAGCACTTAATAAGTAATAATCACTATGGTATGAAAGTGTGAAATATCAGTTTCCAATAAAAGCTCCTTGAATGCTGAAGATCAATTAGAGAAAATTCCCATCAGCATAAGTATCAACATTTTCCATTACGGAGGCATTGTTAGCATAACTCAAACTGTTTGTCTTTCCACTTAACATGGATACATGAGACTGAATTCCTAATTTCAGTGCAGTTGCTGAAGTATTAGCTCATTCTCATTGTAAAGTCATTTGAGTTCCTGCAATGAGAAGCAAGTGTTTCAAGGTCAAATCTGTTGTTTTTGTAAGTGCTATCAGACCAGACACTCTCCTGCGCAGAGTTTTACTCAGAGAAGTCAAGCTGGGAAATGCTATCAGGAAGCCATTTATAGCTTCCCAATTCTGTGAGCACCTGGTTGAGACCCAGTGGAGCACAGCTGCAGCACACCCTGACACCCTCCCCTTTTTTGCCTCCAGTATGTGATAGAGGGGTGATGAGACAAAACTGGGCACAGTGGCAAACAGCTTCATGCACCAGGGGCATTCTGAGGTGGTCAAGTACAAGCAGATTACAAGTCCTTTAATTTGCACGTGCACAGCAAGGGTGGCTAGGGTTTTAATGAATTCAGTGTATCTGAATAGGTGCATCTGAGGAAAGAGGATCAAAAGCAGTAAGAATATAAAGCAACTTTAGAACAGGGGTTTTTTTGATGTTGCTGCTACATATAGTACACAGGAAGTGATTAATACTTGCACATTGCCATGGTACTATTACAAGCATGAAGCTTCCAGCTTGAGGGCTATAATACGGAACACCTTTTTCCCCTTGCAATTAAAAATAGGGTATTTACACCATGTTAATAGCCATCTGTCTTACAGATTTTCCTTTCTTCTCTGCTTATAGCATTGTAACCCACAATGTACCTTTTCCCTAACGCCATAAACACACCTTCAGATTGTTTTCTGAAAAGAAAAAAAAACAAACAAAAAACCACCACACCTCAACACTCTTCCTCCAAAAATACAACAGTTCCATAGCAGGTGGAGCCAAAAAACCTCTAAATTATTTCAAGGTTTTTATTCACTCTGCAGTATTCCCCAAACACAAACGCCAAATTGCAGGTGCATACGAAATACTTCTGTTATGACAAGAGCTGCGTATCTTCATAACCAGTGCTTCTCATAATGATGTGTGAAATAAATGCTAACTGAAATAAAATGGACAAAAGCCAAAAAAGTCCCAAGTGGCAGTCACATACAGAAGAGGGACTAAACCATGTGAGAAACAAAAGGTCACGTGGCTAATGATCCAGAGGGAAACACCATTTCCCTTTATTTCTTAAATTTCTAGAGCTACAGGAACAGTGTTTGTATAGTAACAGGATTTGAGTTCACAATGTTGAAGTTATACTGCTGGTATCACAATCATCCTAGTGACTCATCACAGTAAAGAGGGGACACAAAAGACAAGAACAAAGGTTAAAGAGTAGAAATTGACACACTCTTAAAGACTGCAGCTAGCGAAGTTTATATCCACAAACTATCAAAAAAGTATGATTTGACCAAGACTTCTCAGGACAAACACTCACTGTGTTCTCTTCTACCCCAGTGTCTAAATCCAGGCCTTTGTATTTCAAGACCATAACCTTCCCCATAAAACTGTTCTTAAAGCTATCTGGCTAGAATGCTTGTGCCCACTACCTCTACAGAAATATTCCAAGCTACTTTAACTCTCAGCCTAAATATACTCATGAACAATTTTACTATGCCGTTATTTGCAAAAATGCATCTTGCACTCTGAAACCTGCCCCTTTCATTTATTTACAGGGAGCAAAAATAATCCCTATAACTTCTGTTTTGTTAATTTAAACAAGACACACTCTTTATAAAGTATACCTTGCTAGGAAAATGAAAGTCTGAATGCAGCACAAACTGGAAAATCTTAAGGAATTAAGTGTAACAGAAAGGAGAGCAGATGACAGCGCACAGGTACAAGCTTATTTGTGAGCTTAAAAAAGATGCTCTGGTTTCTAATCCATGCTGAAAACAGTGCTACGGTACTTTCATTGCTTGTTACTGGCTTTTGTGAGAGTAAAGCAGGTAAGGCTATCCCTACTTAGCTGACAGTCACGAGCTCTGGCAAAGAGACATGAAAAAGTTTAATGGTACAGGGTCCCAGAGTATCTTCTTGGATACTAATAGCATTCTAGCTAAGACAACACAGAACTTGGAATAAGATTTCCTAGCCACTGCACTTTTATTTGGCCCACAAGAAATTTTTGTCTAGGGCACTAGTAGTACTTAGTAATCTCAGTCTACAATAGCCCATGGAGAAGTGCTGTGCGGGTGCGACCATGACAAGAACACTGAATATCCTAATTACCAATCCCACTATCAGAAATCACCAGTATAATGTGTGGCAGTCTCCTTTTAAAAACATACTTTAACATGATGTTTTGTCATGATGAATAAAATTTTGCCAGTTTTCACCAGCTATGTAAAAAGAAACTATACAAATCATTTAAAATAACTTTTGGACTGTAACTAGATGGTTTTTATCTTAGGATTTGACACAAATTTACAGTGCATTTATGAAAACAGCAACTTCACAGAGTAAACATTTTACTGTACTTTCTTCAATCTTTATGATTTATATACAGAAGAAATCTTCTACTCCATGGAATTCAAGAGCTAAGGAAATCAGTCTTACTTTAAATTCAAGGGATTTTGATGGATCTTCCTCTGTGCTGAGTAATAAAGGTGAGATCAATCCCATCTAAATTTAGTCAGATGAAAAGTGAGTACCTAATCTCATCTAGACAAGTGGGATGAACTGCCATCTCAAGGTGTCCCAGCTCCGTTTCTCTTCACTGAAAATGGGGGTTAGTACAACCTGCTGAGACCACATGCCTAACTGATAACTAAAATTAGGCAAGATGACCTCCCACAATTCATGATATTTAAAGAGATGCCTTGTGTTGAGATTTTTCTGCAGTTATTTCTATACTACTAGTTTTGTATCTTTACCCATTTCAATATTATTAAATCTGTACCTTTACTCACCTCCCTACTTCCCAAAGTGCCCTATTCACTGAATGCTGCAACTGACTGACAAGAACTGTCTACGAAAAATGCTGAAACACCCTGATGATGGAAAAATGCTACCCAGTAATGGCCTTATCATTCATTCACTTTGAATCTGTAACCTGTAAGCTCATCCTCAGGCATGAACTACAAAGTTCACTAACTTACTGACTGTGAAGCAACCACACTCAATTTACAATTCAAATGTTGGACACATACCAGGATTTCTGAGGAGGGTTACAGTCTTTCATTCTTGAGAAATTGCCTTTTGATCTTTTTAAGAAGACTTAATGCCAAAACTCTCAAGTTAACACTAGCAAGCAAAACTTTCTGAGTAATTTCTTCTGCAAAAGTAATTTAATAACACCTTATCACTGAATCAACCCAGAATCTTGTTCCTCTTCCTCATGGAAATCCTTCCATACAGCAATATTGCTGATTTGGCCTTCTCATTAATTTAAGAAATAGCTCCAATCTACAAAGACACTATTCCCTAACTCTGTTTTGTACAATTTTCCACAGATTTCCTTAGAAATTAAAGTTTCTTGTTACGCTGGGGTTAAGGTGCAGTGGGAAGGGTGTGGGCAAATGGGGAAGGGAGATGACATTTTAAAATGCTTTATAAAACACCAGATGTTGCAGAACCAACAGAGGGGAACAATGTATTTGGAATTATCAAAAGAAGAGAGTTGTTTGTCTGCATTTTTAAAAACTCATGGGATACTTTTAAGCCACTTAGTTGTGGTCTTTCTGTGTGTGAAGAACATAGCAAACGCCCTTATAGATTTGATAGTTAAATGACATGCACGACAAGGGAACAGCTTGATGTGGTTCAGCATTTTCTCTTGTTACCCTCCGTACTGTGCTGTAAACATTCCAGTTTTGTGGATAATATAAAAACTATTCAAAAAGCATTTTGCCCTTCTTCACGTATCTTTCTCATGCATACAACAAAGTTGTCATGAGCATATTGAAAGGCAATGCTGGAAATGTACTAGTGTATAGTTCCAATATCAGATGCAGGAAGCTGACAAGAATGTCCTACTTCCTAACTTGCACTTAACAGCTTCACTTTCAAAATACTTTTTAGCTGGAAGCCCAAGAACCATGCAGATTTTCTATTCCACAGCTAAGAGCAGGATAACTTCTACAACTTTTTTATCAATGCGAGATGTAAATATTTTAAGACTTAAGAATCCCTTCCTTCTCATCACTAAAGACCACATTCATTTATAATCAATCTATTTCTGCATGTTTAAAGAGCTGTTGCAGATATTCTATGCAACCTGACAGATATTTTTGTTTGGAAACAATTCTGTTTACACATTACATCACTTCAATACTGCCCTAGAAATGATCTGTGGAAGCTAGGAGACAGAGTCAGAAATCCTGAGCTCTGTGTTCATTCTGCCATTAACCAACTGTGCTCCTTTAGAAAAGTCTTGTAATTTCTCTGTATCTTGGTTTTCTCATCTGTAAAAGGCACCAGCTATAAATGCTCATATGACAGAGGTGTTGTGAATGCCAAAAATATAGCACAACTCTGAGAAGTGACTATGCAAAAAGGCATCTTCTGACTCAATGAACCTCTGCCCTGGTGAAATCTACTTATGAATTCACATGGCCTATATGCCACGCAAGCCCCATTTTGAGCACTTAATGGGAACATCGATATACAGTGGGCTTGTGTAGAGTGAAGGATTTCATTCCTCAGAGGATACTTAGCCACATGTGCTGACTTCAGTGGCAAAAAAATACATTTTTATTTATTTTTCTCCTGATAGTCATGCTTAGATTGATACAGCTGCAGATTCCATTCCACCCTGTACTCCTTCAATACAATTATTTATTTTTCTTTCACATAGTGCAGCAACAGCGAGGCAGGTAATGCTATTGAAAGTGTTGGAACTGCCTAAAAAGGGAAAGAATCTGAAGGCAGAGGGATAAAATGAGCCTTGAAGCAAATTGTACTGCACAGGTGTAAATAACTTTGTCAACAGAATCTCTATAACTAATGATGATGTGTACATTGGGAAGAACCCGGTCAGCTCTCAAAGAGAAGGCTCATTTTGCAAGGAAAATTATTTTCAGTTGCAAGCAACAATTATTTGATCATGAGTTACTGAGGACAACTAATATGGAAGGTTTCAACACCATTTCTGCAGCAGCTTTTCAAAAATCTTTAATACTTTAGAAGTACTATAAAATCCTGAGACGAAAGACAATGCAGAAAATATTATAATGCCTCTCCTTTGGGTTTTTTGTCATTTACAGGAAAACAAATCTTTGCTTCTTAAGAATTCATCTGCTCCTTATATTTCCATTGTTTGTGTTTATGACATAATCATTTCCACAGCAACTAATTAGGAGAAATCAAGAATTATGGCCTGAGAGGAGGCCTGTAAGGAGCAAATGAAATCATACATGTGTTACATAGAAGATTCCACTAAAAAGAAAAATCTCCTATCTAGTTAAAAAAGTGAAATGGGGAAGCTACAATATACTGTGCAAGCTAATTTGTTTAAACCTCAGAGCAAATTTTCACCTAAGACAAGGCTGTGTCTTTTATTCTTTGGCCCTTTTTCATATAATGCATATTTAAGAACCAGGAATGGCTGGACCAAGTCAAATCATAAGTCCAGGCTGTTCAGTGGCCAACAGAAGAATGTTTGATTTTACAGAGGAAAAATATGTGGAGATACTTTTCCAGCATACTCTCATGGCAATTTTCATCCTGGGACTTCCATCTGGAGCTTCTTCAGTGCAAGAGAATCAATCCTACTTCATGTAACATCCCCACACAAAAGCATGCTGGAGTCCTTGGCTGCCTCTCCTGATGGCTTGGGATAAAATGAGAGGAAGAAGTCCATTAACGTTCCCTATTAGAGATCATTAGAGACCTCTTTCAAGGTCTTATAATATTCTTTGGCATGCTTCGTTAATCTTTATCTATTATTATAGAAAAAATGTTGTAATATTTTTCCTAATAAAGAAAAAATGTATTATAGAAAAAATGTATACAAACATTTGATGCTAAGCATCAAAATTATGAGTCTGAGTACTATTTAAACTAAAGCTATTGTCCCCATGGTGGGGATGAAGGCTGAAAGGAGCACTTAGGTAATTACCATCATTATCAGTTCGGCTGCATCTAAGGATGTTTGTTATGGCAATTTTGGCCATGCAGTGGCCCATTTGCCCTTCCAGCAAAAGCTCAGGGAGGGATAATGATATATGTCAGTAAAGTGAAATTAGGACTAAAAAGATTCTACTTTGCCACATTCTCTTAAATCCATTTTGGCTCCCCTCATAATAAATCAGTAGTTTCCTCCAGAGCTGCTAAGCAGCTCTTATCACAGTCTCCAAGTCACAAAGACACCACATCACGTTGTCTCCTATATTGTTTTCTATCTTAAGATCTATCAAACAAGAATTCCTTCTCAAAGAGACAAATTGAATAGCTAGAGAGGAGGGAGATTAAGCAGGTAATAAACCACCTTCTAAGGATAATCAGTTTGCAACACATTCTACCTTCTTCTCCCTGTCACCAGTACTCTCCTTTGAGACAGGGGCCATGGTGAGTGAAACAAAGGGGGCAGGAATGGCAACTGGCCTCCATGCTATGGGAATTCAATGAAAGGACATAATAAAATGGAGAGAGGCTCCTTGCCTACATTTATTATGTAATGTTTGGCCCTTCAAATGAGAAGGGTGAACACCATTGAGAGAGATAAAACTTTATTGTACAGGCTCCATTTCTGAGGTTAAAGGGAGGTTTTACTAAAGTTTTGCTTACTCACTATAAACATTTCAAGGATACACTGTGTCAAACAGCTCCTTATGTTAAATACAATATATGACACTGATGTTTTCCATAGTTTATCATTGATAGAACTGAAAGTGTAATAGCAGCGAGTTTTAACTTTCTGGGCAGACAAAGTCATTTTGATAATGGTGGCCACCAGAGACAGGAAGAAGTCTAAACATTCTTGATCTTTGGGGTTAGTGGGAATTCAGATGAATGTGAAGGGACCACACATGTTCTCTTGGGAGAAGGGTGCTGGCAGCCTTGTGTAAAACACAGTCCTTTTTTGGCTCATGCAAAAAGGGACAGGAGAATCATCTCTAAGAAAGTCACACTTCTGGGTAGATGCAAGTCATCGCAACTGTGCATACCATATGTGGGAAATGGTAAGGAAGGGACTGAATACCAAAAGCAAAAGAAGGAAACTGACAGGGTCCTATAAAGTGGATTCCTCCTGAAGCAGCAACGGCCCCTAAAAACCACTTACCACGCCAAGTCAGCTCAGGGAACTTTCCCTGCTGCCAGCTGAACTCTCTGGCAGATGAAACAAAGAAACAAAAATTGACAAAAGGACATAACAATAAAAGGACAGGAATTCAGCACAGAATCAAGTGAAATTCAGGCTTTTCTATGTCAGCCTGCTCTTGTTAACCTAACTTGAACTTCCCACATGACTACTTGGGTCAGGAAACAGAGAGATTACAAGCAAAGCTCCATTGCTGCACACTAGGTAAGCACTTTTCCACTCTGCAGCAATGCTTCATAGGGTTGGAAAAGGGAATTCAGTTCTGAAAAGTGCACCAAAGTGCTTAACACTCATATGCAGCTCTAATGCACTGAAAATTTTCTGCTGAACAATTTACAGGTGGAGTGGCTTATTCTGATACCAAAACAGACAGGGTTATAGATAAGAAATTCCTGTTGTAATGTGCCAAATCCTCAGGTATACCCAAAAGGCTTAGATTCACCCATCTGCGCTTCAGCAAGTCTTTAACAACCTGTATCTATTGGTATCAGGATAATGGAGGAAAAAGGCCCCTCTCTAACTGACTTAGCCTTCCTACAAAAAGTAGGTGAAATTAATCTATGAAATAAAATTCTACCTTTTTACCGGGGAAAACCAGTATGATCTAGACATACCAATAGTGTATTTAAAGAGATCAAAAAAGGATCCTGAATGTGAGTTTCACAACTGCTTAAGTATTACATTACGAACTAAGGGTTTCATTTCATTCCCCTGTGATATACTGGTAGGATGCAATCCGTCTCACTGTCAAATCAATATTATCTTTGTCACTAATTGCCAAAGGAAGATATACTTGTTTTACTGTATTTTCATCTAAAAGCTAATCACTGCATCTTACATCACAGATTACCTCAAAGTTATCAGTTCTTAAAAAAAAAAAAAAAAAAAAAATTGAAACATATTTAAATAATGAAAATATCTGTTTGGAAAGGATTCTTAATGATCAAATGGTTTGAATGGTTTAAAAACAGATGAAGTCTTAAAAATTTTCGAGACAGTATCCTAGCAAAACAAATTATCATCAAGCATGCCTAAAAAATAACCAAAGAAAAACCAAAAAAAAACCCACAAACAAACAGTTCTAACATCAGACAGTACTAGGCATTTATCTTCAGAGCAGTGCATTACAGGTGACCTCTATAGATTGAAAATAGGATTACATCAACAAGCCTTTCACTTTAAAGTGGTGAATGATGTGAGATGAAAGGGTGCTCTTCCTAACATTTTGCAGGGCTACTGGTTCAGGTTTAAAGGAAGTATGCAACCAGGTATTCCCTGTCACATTCTAATCTTCAATACTGACATGGATGTGAAAAGCAAAAGCCTTTGAAAATGATACTTCCATAAGACGAAAAAAAACCTGGAGAACTGTGAGCAAATGGGTGTGAGTAATGTGTGGGGGAATACAGGCAAAGAGATGAAGAGGAAGCCTTATGATAAACATGGCCATATACTTATGCCATCAGCAATAACTCATGTCCATAGCAGTGTGGATTAGCATAGGATAAAATTATATTAGAGTTTGAGGTTTATACTTAATACCAGCACTTGGTGTCTATTTTTTTCTGTAAGGTTTTCAAACATATTTCAAACATATTTCAAACATGTAGACAAAGAATAGAGTTACTTTCCTGGACTGCATGTGAAAAACAAAATAGCTATGTATTAAAATAATGAGCAAATCAATAATAATAAAAAAATTAAAAGCACCTTCAGTCCTGGTATTCCCTTTCAGAACTTGGATGATTTCCTGGGCATGCAGAGTTGGCTTGCACAGCTCCTATTTATTGAAGTCAGAAACTCCCATTTACTTTCTATTCAGTACTTTTGTTCCACCACAAAAAGTATAGGAACTGCTGCCCAACTGTTCTGTACTTTCAGAACTGTATTATAATAACTCAGATGACATCCAAAGACCTCCATACAAAACTGACAGTGATGGTCAGAGTTCTCTAAACCCTTGAGAGGACTCTATCAACTTCCCAGCACTGCTCTTTAAGGGATGGATGCTTTCCCTGAGGAAGCATTCTGATTTGATAGACTTGAGACATATTTAGGGAGTCTAGCAGAGACTCGTGCCCTGTATCATGGAACACTTAAAATACTCAAATAATCCTACTTCAACAAGGTATTGTTTTGGAAATAAATAGAAATTATAAGAGGAGAATCTTAAGCCACCAGGCACTAATTCAAGCACTGTAAAGGTTAAGTTAGCTTATTAAAGAAAACCTGAGCACCAGGTTATCCAGTCAAGCATTTGGATAATTAAATATGATCCAAAGACAATTTTAATAATTGATTAACTTCCTGCAATTAAACTACAGTGCTCTAGGAGTGACACACCACATGCCATCAATCTCATTGTCCAAAGAAAGTGATTGTAACAAAATGATCCACCATTTTCTTCCAGCACCGTCTAAGGATGGTAGAGAATGGATTAAACATGTATTCATAAAATCATTGTATGTGCCTTACTCAAAAAAGAAAAAAAAGGTTCTAAAATTATTCTATTATAATGTTCAAATATTTTTAAAAGCTTTACAATGCCCCCTTACCTCTGGGTTTGGTGGTACACTGACTGCAAGCCAGTTGCAAGTTCTGTATAAAGGATAAACACTCTACTGCCAGATATTTCCCTAATTTCTCATAATCTCAGTTTTGCTGGAAGAGATTTCAAATCTAACCACAGCAATTAAGGAAAAAACTTGCATTCCAGGATAAAATATACAAATCAGAAAATATATACAACTAACAAACACAATCTTGGTACTACTCGATGATTGGTATTTGTTTTCCCCTCCAACATTCCAGTAATGTAAAACCAGTGTGTAAGGTAGAAAATAATTTTTCAATTTCAGGAAACATCATTACTAGCTGCCAAAAGTCTATCCATATAATAAGAACTATTTGCTAAAGCTGAACACCTGCAGTTTTATAGAAGGCCTCTGAGGACATCTGTAAGTATTCCAGTCTACTGATACAGCAGCCAATCAAAACCTGAAGGTTTTGTCCCAGAAAACAACACATTTTGCTAACTAGGGCTACATGTACATATAGTGGCATTTGATTTAGATAGGTAGACAGACAGACAGTCTGACTGATCATGATATACTGCCCTGTATGCAAAAGACAAGGCTAGTTAAGGATACCTTAAGCTAGTCCTGCTCCCAAAATGCTCTTGGAAAAAGTCCAGACTGCTGGAAATTTGTATCATAGCAAACTGTCACACAAACATGTGTGTATTAGTTGCCTTCCCAAATATAAGGCAATTGATTGAATAGTTTATACAAAAGAAAGACCAATACAAATGAAAAATCTTCCTCGTAATATGCATAAATAATACATCCAACCCACTATCTCTGCTGGCTTCCACAGTTGAAAGTGTGACCATCATTTCATGAATGAAGAAGATATTCTTTTTCTTATTTGGTGTGCAACTTCATTAGCACAGTTTTACTCTTGTTATTTAGTTACACCCAGGCTGTTACTATATAGGTTATGTTTCTTTAGGGGAAGTTTATCAACAATATATTCAGTCCCTAATATTAGATGTCCATGCACCCTTATGAACTACCATACTGCTCTTACTGATCTGAGGTGAATGAGGTGAATATGACAGAGTACAACAAGAGTTTAAATATGGAGAAGTGGTAAGAAGCAGGAATCTCTTCTCACTGCAAGAGTGAAAAAATATTTTCCACTACTCTGCTGCCATCCTCTACAGTTGGTGCAGATTCTGCCTTAGATCTCAGGCTGGTTTAAACATTGCATGACAAGTGTTTTGTACATAACATGGTACATTGATCTTGAGTAACCAACTTGAAAATGACCAATACTTTCAGAAATGTTACAATAAAGAGACATTTAGATAAAGAAAACACTTCATTTCCCTGAAATTTTGTCTTGATGTTTGGAGATGACCTGAAACAACAGATGATTAACCTGGGGCTCTGCTTCTCAGGTCCTCCACAGGCAGAGGCCATGACCACACATATGTGCAATGCAAAACTTTTTTATGCCCTTTTCACCATCAAAGAAGGCAAATTATCTTTGAAAACATGTTTCTGAGCACACACAGTTTTGCCAGCTGCCAACACGGCTTCATGTCACACAAAATGTGTGTAGCAAGAATTTCAGAGAAATTGACATCTGGCCTCTAGTAATCCACCAAGTAGAACCTCCTGCAAAGGGAGAGGTCTGGAAGGCACATATGTGCACACACACAAGAGTTTGAGATGGAAATAGATAGATAGATAGATAGATAGATAGATAGATAGATAGATAGATAGATAGATAAAGGTCAAACTATGAAACACTCAATGATTTCAATAGGTCTTTACAAAGCCAGAGTTAGCATTCATTCCTGATTTAAAACCCAGAATTCTTTCCAATATACATCTATGTAAACAAGACCAGCTCAGCTCTTATCTCAAGAAGAATGCACCATCTCCCAAACTAAAAGGCTAAAATGAATGCTGTTAACTGCCCTGAGAAAAACTCAAATGTGTTCCCTTGTTGACTGGGAAGCTAAAAGTTCAGCCGTTATGTGATCTCAAGCAATTCTCCATTGCATCACTATGCATTTTGTAGGTAAGGGAAAGATGCAAATGTAGAAACAGTTTCAAGGAAAGTTTCAGCAAGTGCATACTCTGACAGAACCTCCATCTATGCTGGGACCTGTCCACCTCTCAGCCATAAATAAAACCAAGTAAGAGCAGATCGATCACTCTCCAGAAGAGCCACTGTAAAACAGATTTGAACCACAAGCTTATCTTCATACCAGAAAGACTGGTTACTCCTTTTCACAAAAAGGGGGTATGCCAGATAAGCCAACCTGCATCCTCAAGTCAGGTTCAACCTAAATGGGAAAGTTTAAAAGTAATTGAGAACTTGAAAAAATACCCACTGGTACCTATTATTTTTCACTCATTGTGGGCCAAGTCCTGCATACTCATCTATAATATTAACTCATATAAAATCACACAGTGTCAATTTCAGAATAACTTTATTCGGTGAAACCCTTGGTCCTACCAAAGTCAGTCTCTATTGACTAGTTTTCTGAGGCTAGATCTCATCCTTAGTATTTAGAGAAGCCCAAATTGCCCAAATTTTTTCCACTTGTTTATTTCAGGCAAGGAAATCTCTACTATTACCATACAGGGAAAAAAAAAGAACTCCCCAGGAACCTCACAAAACCAAAAAAAAAAAGAAAAACCAGTTTCCCACAACAGCTCACAACCCTTTTATTCCATTATTTTAAATTGTAAATAATTATAGTTCATAAACCTTCATAAATTCTAGTATGGTCAACCATTTTTCTTCTTTAGAAGCAACAACCTATTCCTCTGGTCCAGATTCAGTAAAAGCTCAGTATGATGTTATTATGAACAGAGTTAGGAAGAAAACCCTTTAGATTGTGCCCATCCAAAAGTTGATTCTTACAGAGGCATCTGTGTTTAAAGGGTTAAACTTAACAAATTATTTTTAATTATATTAAAGAATTTTTAAAACCTAACATTAATGAAAGAACTCATTCCATATTTTGACTACAACAAAAGCAGGAAATTCAGAGTTGACATTCCCACAGCAACCTTAACTCTATCCCATTGTGTATATTCATTTCAACTGAGTCTTTCTTTCTATGACCTCATAACATATGTGAAATGAAGGAAGGTGCTAGGAAAAAACCCTAAATTTCATATAAATCAGTAGGATGTTGTTAAATTCCATTATTGCAGCAGTAGCAGTTGAATGGAGATAGCATTCTGAATAAAAAAAAAAAATTCATGTTGACTAGTCCATGCATTTATTGAATGTTATTGCCTGTAAATGGACATGTTCTATCAACATTTCTGTTTGCTTACCTTTCACACTAGAATATTTTACCCAAGCCTGCACGCAAGAAACCTAGAACTGAAATGGTCTGTTTGATATGGGGCTCCAGGCAAATCTTACTGCATCCAAAGTTGACTAATGGAGGAGTACAATCCTCAAAAATCCTCCAGCTTAAAAACCTAATAACCTGCCAACCACAATCTGGCTCCAGGCATACATAGTCCAAATGTTTCTGCAGCATTTCCCCAGAACCAGAGCACAAGGAAATTCAGTACAACTACTCTCCTGTGCTTCTACACTGCAATAGGACAAGTTCACCTCAGCCTATGAGCTCTAGCTCTCCTGCATATTGACCTGCCCTGGACTCATTTCCCCTTGCTCTGCATTTCCCGTTAGACTGGATGCAGAGTCCAGATATGACTATTACAGACCTGATATGTACATCCTCATAAGACTATTTTCTTTATTGAAGGTAAATGTGTTGCAGAGCTGCCCTTGGGATTTTTTTCAGGAATTGGCCCAAGTCCAACAAATCCAGTGCTATGCTGCACCACATAAGTCATCATTTTGCATTAACCATCAGACCTGAACAGTTTTTGTGTATTTGTTGCCCAAATGGCTTGTGCTGGGAGACACTGCAAGGTCTCCACATTGTACTTCTCATGCTACATGACAACAATTGGTACTTTCTGAAATTTGAATGCAGGTACTTCTACACCTGCATTTAGGCAAACATTTTCGTATGGTGCTGAAAGAAGGCCTAAGTATCAAGAGTTCTACTTCAAAAACACAGTTAACAAAAACAGTGAAAAGCATACATAAGAGAAATACTTTTAGCTATAGAATATGGGTATTCTACAACTTAAAACTCAGAAGGTTATCTCATAGCATCTTATGTAGTAAAACAGGCACAGGTCACATGTATGCAGAAATAAAATGCAGCAAACTTGACCACCAAAGAGGGAAGGCAATATAAGTGACTGCATTTCTCTATGCTAGCAATGGCTGGAAGTGATTTAGGGTCTAAGGGTAACTAAGATGAATTTCAGGGCTCTCATGTCAGTGAGGACTGCTGCTCTTCAGAGTGGAAAAGTTTGATAACTTAATGAATACCAGCACGGCTCTGCCCATAGGGCAGGTAATGCACACTTCCAAGGTATGCTCTGGCTATTATTAAGAAAGAAGATACATATCAACTTAAGATTTGGAGATTTTTTACTGGAATGGTATATCAAAAGCCTCTACACGTGCCTACAACCTGAATGTTGTTTCTTGGGAGAAAGTCAAATTTTCAGCCAAATCAAATCTTTTCAATGGGAAAACAGGATCTAATAACTACCTTCTACCTATGGAAACCTAAAGAGTGAAAATTATGATGCCACTTTGCACAGCTCTCTCTAGAGTCTTCAGTACTGAGCTCCTGTTTTTCAGACTGAAGGAGTAATTAATTTCTTACTGGACAGAACTATAAGCAAGAGCCTCCAGTTTGTCATAAGTTAACTTAACTGTTTGCCTTAAGACAAATAGATTTTAAAACCAAGATATGCAGGTGGTGTACCATTAAACAAATCACACAATAAGATGCATGTGAAAAATAAGGTAATTGAAATTCTGGTCACCAAGAACTAGATACTATATTTTTCTTGAACTAAATACTCCCCTCAGCAATGGTGGAAGTTCACTGAACAGATGGAAACTGTACATAGTCCAAAATCATTGCAGTGTTGCCATTTCCATTCTCTTTCAAAACATAATACAGCTTATACAGAACATAGAGGCCACATATAAATGTTTTCAGTCACCTCTGCAGTTCAGCATTGCTTATTGTTCAGTCACAAAAATGCCTGTTATTTCTGAGCGCTGTTAAATGGATTGGATATCATCAGTACTATAGGGAGATAATACTCTATTACCACAGGGTCCTTGCAATGGGCAACTACACAGTGGTTTAGACAGCCATTGTTATTTTGTTTGTGAAAATTTTGTTTCAGTTGCTATGTTGCTCTGCTTCTGCAACAGTTTGAAGATTACAGAAAAAACACAGTTTGGGAAAGGGTTAGGATTGGGGTAAACAGAGAACAGGATCTGATTTAAGACTACTGAAAGATTCCCTCCAACTCTAATGACCTTAGCAATGTGTTGACATTGAATAATATAGAAATTGTTTATACTGGTTAACATATTATTGAAGACACGCTACTCTTTTTTCTGACTTCTAAACAAATTTAGTTATCTCTGCATTGCATGACAGCAGCAGTGTAGATAAACATTGGGTCGGGCTATTGCTATTCAAGAAGGCAAGTCTAGATGTGGAAGATGATATGAGAAATTGAAGAAATGGAAGGTAAAATCTGAATAAAAAGCACTAATTGTCCATGTAATTAAAAGATAAATACGTCTCATATAAAATATCTATTTATGGCCTCCTCTCAGATTCTTTCAGAATTTTATTGAAACCTGAAAAGAGGCGTTTCCTGAAAGTATTATAGGAATCATAAGAAAAAAAGTGTGAATCATAAAAATGTGACTAATTTCTCTATCTATTCCAGTTACCAACAGGTTCTGTATTTTTTAAAATTATCAAATGCCGTACTGATATCCATAATACAGTGGAAACAAGAACTATAGATGAAGCATCCAGCTCATAGAATTGGTCCTCCCAATGATTCCAGATAACCGTAACATTTACCAACACAGATAACTATTTGAAGCTGAAGGGAAAAGGACTCTATTTGTTCTGTTTCTTTCAGTGGCCAAAAAAAAAAAAATATAATTTTTAAATGGTTTATTTCCTCTTTCATATTATAGGAAGTTAACACAGACTACATGGGTACTGGCTGTGTAAATACAAATAATTTTAAAGTTGTGTAAATACATCTACCCAGAAATTATGCCATGTTTTTCTGTTTGGAAAGGTAGCCAACACAACATAAACCTCACCAGAATCTAACTGCTAACAGTTACATATAAAAGGATGTTTTACATTTGTCATAAAGCCAAGCATAATAAAAAGTTGGTAATAATCTTCCATAGTTGCATATAAATGTTTTTTTGTAAAACCAGAAAGTTTGTGAGGAACCTACTGTACCCACAGCACGGAAAATGTAAGCCTTTATTCACTACTTCTTTACAAAATTAGTACAACTGAATGATGGCCTCGTGCTGGCCAGAGGAAACAAACAAAAAACAGTTAAATCAGATTCTTTGAATTCTGTAAAAACTACCAAAACAGGACATGAAAAGGTTCTGGAAGTTTAGGAAAATTATGGACTCTTTGGATGTCTGCAGGATAAGAAACAGTCAGATTAGAATTATTGAAACTCCTGCCAATGGAACTAACACTAAGCAATAAAGACTTAGCTTTATCTTTCCATTCCAATAAAAATGTTTGGAATTGATGTCCAAAATGCTAAATAACACCCAGCAGAATACTAAGAGTTCATATAAGAGCATTTTTATCTGGAATTTTTGGGCATATTCATTCCCACTTTCTGTATGTCACTGTCCTGTAAAAACTAGTGCAACATACATTAAAACATCTTTTAACAGACTTCCTAATTCAAAAAGCTGATGAAGCCAGTTAGAAAATTCCTCCTAGAAAACAGTATGTACAAAAGCAGTACCAACTGAATGCAATGTGTAAATAAATTATTTTAGCATTGGAAAACTAACTCAAAAATGCAGCAGATCATAAGACTACAGTGACTTTTTTGCTAAAAGCATAATGGGTTTGGCATAATATGTCTCTATTAAAATGGCCATTCTTCAATGATCTATTTGCACTTCTTTTTTCATAATATTCCAATTAAGAGGCATAATAATACACTTAACTCTATTGCTTATCCTTCCTTTGGACTGTTATGGTGAACACAGAACTTGGACTACTAAGTGATAACCACGTTACTCCCGATCAACAGTCTCAGTGGTCATTGGAATGGATCCCAATGCTGCAGGAAATTCGGGCAAGAACACACAAACTTCTAGCAGCTAGAAGAGGGTATGTGGGGTAAAGAGTAGACTGGTTGAAGCCTGGAAGCTGAAAAATGTGAATGTATGGCTGGGATCTGTCACTGGCTGCTCTGGACAGGTCACTTCCACCTGAACTCACTAACTCTCCAGGAAACCAGTTTCCATTTTCTTTAAACACAGACAGGAGGAGCTCAAAGCTTTGGCCCAGTCACAGAGATTTTACATCACTGGCATAAGTGAAACCTGGTGGGATGCATCCTGTGACTGGAGTGCCCTGTTGGATGGTTACAGACTCTTCAGGAGGGATCAGCAGGGCAGAAGAGGCAGAGGTGTGGCATTGTATGTAATAGAAGGGGTAGAATGTATGGAGCTCACAGTTGGCAATAACACTTGCCCTTGTCCTCATAGAAAACTTCAACTTGCCAGAAACTGACTGGGAACATCACACAGTTGGTACAACCTGGGCCAGAAGACTCCTAAATAGAACAGGTCCTAAGGGACCCGAGTCAGAAAGATGTTCTCCTTGATCTGCTGCTTGTCAACAGAGTGGATCTCGTGAGCAAAGTGGAGATTGGTGGCCATCTTGGCCACAGTGACTACAACACAATTCAGTTTAAAATCTCTGTTGTCAGGACGAAATGTGCCAGCAAAACCTCAGCTCGGGATATGAGGAAAGCAGACTTCAGGCTGCTCAGGGAATTTGTAAGTAAGGTCCTGTGGGAAAACACTTTTCCATGTGCTGGGATCCATCAGTGCAGGTCACTTTTCAAACATCACCTCCTAAAGGGCAAAGGAGTAGGCAATTCCCAAATGTTAGAACTCATGCAGGCAAGGTAGAAGGCTGGCTTGGCTCAGCAAGGATCTTCTCTTGGAAATAAGGCAAAAAAGGAAGCTGTGTGCCCAGTGGAAGCAAGGTCAAATGACATGGGAAGAATTCGGGGATGCTGTTTGACACTGCAGAAAAAAGCTCAACTGTAGTCAACAAAAAGAGTTTTTTCAAATATATTTAATGGCAATAGGCAGTATAGGAATATCATTGGCCTGTTACAGGATGAGGATGGTCACATCACAAACAGGGACAGAGATAAACAGAGGTGTTAAATGCTTTCTTTGCCTTCAACATCAATGACAGACCAAGGGGGTCTCAGTGCCCTGAGCTGGAGAACCTTGACTGCAAGAATGATCAATTCACAGTCAACCCTGCTGCTGCTCCAGCTGGATCCCTAGAAATCTATGGGGCCTGATGGGATTCATCCAAGAATTCTCAAAGACATTCTGATGTCATCACAAAACCTCTCTTGATTTTTGAGTGGTCTTGAGAATCCAGAGAGGTCTCAGCTGACCCAATTTTCAAGAAGAGCAAGAAGGAGGACCCTGTAAACTACAGACCTGTCAGTCTCACTTCAGTGTCTAGTAAAGTTATAGAGAAGATTCTTCTGGGAAGTATTCAAAAACACCTGAAAGACAACACAGTCATTTATCAAAGCCAGTACAGCTTCATGAGAGAAAAGTCCTGCTTATCAAGCCTGATTTCCTTTTATGACAAGGTTACCAACCTAGTTGATCAAGGGAAGCCAGTTGATGTCATTTTTTTGGATTTCAGTAAAGCTTTCAATACTGTTGCTAACAGGATCCTTCTGGAAAAAATGTCCAGTTGGCTCACTGGTCAAGCACAGAAGGTGATAGTGAATGGGGTAACATCACACCGGTGACCTGTCACTACTGGGGTTCAAGACCCTGTGCTCTTTACATATTCACAAATTACTCGGACACAGAACTGGAAGGGATACTAAGCAAGTCTGCAGACGACACAAAACTGGAAGGAGCTGTTTACTCTCTCAAAAGCAGGAAGGCCCTGCAGAGAGACCTCAACAAATTAGAGGACTGGGCAATGGCTTCACTTGCAGTACATCACATTCAGATATGCCAGTGGGCATATGTTATTGAGGATCCCATTTACAGCTGCATAATGGGACCCGAAGGCAACACTCTAGGAATCAAAGGAGGAGAAAAACAGAAAGGTAAGAAAAATCATGGAAATAGTGGGATGGAACTGAGTGGGGATTTCCACATTAGCCATGTGTAGATACCTGTCAGGAGCAAGAGGAGAAGCTACTGCGGGGGAGGATTTTAAGAAAAGCAACAAGACCCGTATTTGGAAAGAACACCAAAATCTACAGTAAGAATTTACTAGTAAGTATGTGTGAAATGTTGCAGATCCTATTAAAGGAAAGTACACAAGATAAATGAGTCTATATGTATTCACAGAGAAGAAAAAAGGGAAAAAAAAACAGTGGCCACATGTATGTGATCTGAATGTAGAAGGTGACTCTATTTCAGCTCCCTCCTATACCTGCCCAAATGGGATTTTGGCAAGATTCTGACCTTTGCTAGCAACAGGACAAGGATTATAAGGGGTGAATTCATTATACTCCTACTAGGGATCATCAGAATTTGTTTTTCAGAACTGAAATAAAATAAAGCAAAATTTCCACTTGAGGGAATTGACACATGGAAACCAGTGGTAATGTTATTTAAAATTCCTTAAAAGCCTGATAAGGTAAAAGGAAATAACCTGTCTAGGACAGGTTGGAGTGCAAATAAATAAGTAAAGCACTACAGGAATAAAAAGGGAATTTAGTTAAAAGTCCAATACAATATATCACTCAAAGAGTACTGAGCACATGGAGAGAACTGTCAAGTTAAATCATCAAAGTAAATGATATAGATGAACTTAAAAATACTTGAACACTTCTATGGTGAGAAAAAGAAAAGGCTATTGAAGGATACAGTAGATATAAACCAGGCAAGAGGGGATACAATAAATGTAAAGAAGAACCTTCTTGGTTCAGATGTACTTTTCCAGCTCAGAAATTCCTTTTTTACCATACTGGTGATTAAATTAAACCAACTTCTTTCATGTTAAGTATCTCCTAAGTACCATAATCATTGCTCCAAAAGTTTTTATACATGGTTGCATGCAGAAACCCCCAACAATTTTCCTTTCCTTCTGGCCACAAAACACTCCTGTGTTCACTGATCAACAACATAACATGTAGCACTAAGACCAGAATTCATAAAATTCATATCCAAAAGCAACAGTTTTCTCTCATCTGACTTGCAAACAAACAGCCAAGCAAGCTGGATATATTTTTCAGTATTGACAGAACTAGTCACACATATTGCCTCCCAGTAATATCATAGAACAGCACAGATACATACCAGCAAATATATCATGACAAAAATCTTGACTTAGTTCTTACTTGTATCTGTTTTAACTAAGTAAAAGGACAGGATGGATACAAAACTGGGGGAAAAAAGAAAAAAGTCACAATTACTTGCTTTAAGCAGAAAAAGTCAATATTTTTCTTGCAGATGCCTTGTAATTGTGATCACTTGGAAATAATAGAAGCTGCTAAGAGGCCTATTACATGGTTATTCCAGATAATAGCTGTTCTGTTGTTTATTTGTTTAAAGGACAGGTATACACTACAAAATTTGACATACCTTTGATTTTTACACCTCCTGCACTCTTTTGCTCCATCTTTTCCAAATAACTCTGCAGAACTCAGAGTATTTCTAACCACACCATCTGAAGGATCAGCAGTGTTGCATGATTCTAACAGCAAGCCTGACATATGCATGTAGAATTCTCCAATGTCTCTAAGTAGTGTGAAACTAAAAGTAAAGTAAGTCCTCACTGCTCTAGGATGGTACCTCAGAAGAAACATGGGCTAGATATAACACCAACATTTGCATCTCTTCTACCTTCAAATATGAACTACACAGACGTTACCACAATACACTAGACTTCTTTCATATCTGCTGTGCTAGTTTTAGCAATGGTTGACAGCTTGTCAACCAAAGGAACGTGAAGAACAAAGGCTCCCCTATTTTCTGATCCCATCTGACACGTGAGTCATTTTTTGTCTGTACATAAACTACAAATTTCCTTCTTCTTTCACTTGGAAATATATTAAGGAGAACAAAAGAATAAGCTCAACAGCTGTAACAATCTGTCCTTGCCTCACATGTCCACAGGAATTAAGTTGTAAATACAGGAAATAAAAGTAAAAAAATACAAACCCCAAATATTGTTAGGCTGGCAAAATGAAACATATGATTTTATACATAAATCCCTTTGTTTCAAGCTGGTTCTCAATCCGGTATTAGCCTGACAGTCCTAAAATCTGAAAACTTCTGTTCATCCCAGAATATCGGCAAGAGAGCTTAACTTACTACATTCGCTTGCCTCTAAACTTCAGATATGATACAAAGGAATTGCTGTCAGCCAAAAGCAGAGTATTCAGCCTTCAAAACTATTCAAATACCCATCTCTCATCCTTTAAAACATGAAAAAAAAGTGTCTGTTATGCAGATGGCTAATGGGAGATCACCATCAATGGTCATCAGGTCAATACTTCCAAATTTATGTGGTTTTCATAAAACGGCCTGATTTTCCAAAGCTAGAACCAAGCAAGCCTTGCCCAGGGCTCCAGAACTCTGTCACTACTTCTGTGGTGACAATTACCAGTAAAAGATTTTATTGTAGGTCTACAGGGAACACATTTTAACTTGTACTGTTGCCCTCCCAAATTCCCCACACAAAAAGTCTCAAAGTATAACCATGCCTCCAGGAGGTTTTATTACCAGGAGATGCTGTGATGTAACAGGGGAAGGATTGTTCTCTATATACCTGACACTTTTCTTTCCTGCCTAAACAATCTCCCTCTGATCATTCATGAAAATAGAATATTAGCTTAAATGAGCTTAAATAAGTTTTACCTTCAGTTTGTCTGTTCAGTGTCTGGTAACAATATCTAGGTTGTTTGGAGTTTTTCAGTCACTTACTGAATAATTTCTGTAAGCATTCCAGCAATTACAGAATCACCTATATAATCGTGACTTGAAGGACAAACAGCAAATATAATATTGGCATTTGAGATGGATTAATGACTTAATACCAGACACAAACATTTCATGTCAGTTCCCTGATTTGAAGGGCATAATTCTCACTGCCTCACACACAAAAAGACATTTATTTCTTCAGGTTTCATTATCCAGAGACACTCTCTTACAGCCACATTTCTAAACTGTCACTACATAATGGCTAGAAGGTGAGGAAAAGGCTTCCCCCTTTCCACGTAGCTGTGTAAATGCTGCTCACAACAATTTGTTCCCAGAAATGTGAGGCCTGCTTATTCCTTCCCAACCCTGGAAATCAGAAGGAGAAAGTAGGCCCAGATCCTACCTACCCCCTGCATTAGCATACAGATGTATTAGCACCAGGGAAATTAATTTGGAATGACATATACTGCACTCATCCACTTGTACCCATAGTGGCACTAACATCTTGATTTGGTTTTACAAGTTTATTCTCTTAATGTTCACTGTTAGTATAAAAATTCACTCTAGCCAAGTCATTTTTGTAGAGTTGTCCATGAACACAAATATTACAAGGCCAAATGAAACCAATGCTTTTCATTTAAGAGATTTTTTTCCTTCTAGCTTCACCTGAGAGACAGTAACAACAAACCTCAAGTTAGCTGAGGTATTTCATTGTCAGTGGTAGAAGCGAATGCCAAAAAAGGGCGGAAGGAAGAGAGCAGGGAGAATAGACAAAAGAATGCAAAAATATCTATTTTAAATCCTGTTCCAGATCATGTAAAGCTGGCAATGCATTTGGTTAATCCCTCTAGTGCTTCAGTGGAAAAATCACAGCAGGCAGCTAGATACAACATCCAAGGCTGCCCTTTCTTGTGTTTTTTTTCCATTTCTGGCAGCATATTGCCATACATGCAGCATCTGTACATTCCCACAGACTGTGGTTGTACATTCAATTGAACTAAAACAGTTAAAGGAGAAAACAAAAGGTAAGATTCAAAGGACACTGAATAGACAGAGCTCTTGGAATTCTGCAGGTGTGGAATTCCTGATCCTGGCTAGCTAAGCCTGCTGCAAAAATCACTGCAATTGTTTGTAGAGCTTGCATACCTGCCTACTTCCACCCAAGCAGAATCCAAATTTCTAAAGCTTGATGCTATCAAAGATTTTTTAAAAAGTGATTTGTGCAACCTGGTTCATGACCTTGCATAATAAATGTGTCAGGGGAAAAGAGGGGCAATCATCATTCAAGAAAGGAGCATTATTATTAACACAGCAGTGTAAGTACAGTGAAGTCAACCCACAATGCAGTCTTCAGGATGTATTTTTATGGATAAAGCACAATTTCCTTTTTCTATGAATGTTATGTTTTTTCTCCAAGAAATATCTAAACATTACAAGTGTCAGCTCAGGCAGAAACCTCTTCCTCATGTAATGGAGTTCTGAGGCACTATACAGATGTAACTCAGTATCTTTTAGGAAAACCATATGAGGGTAAGCATTACAAATCTGGTCCACTGCCATGTGGAGTCTATATCGCTGACTTGTTTTTAAATAATTTTTGCTGTATCTGGTGGTTTCTACCAAGAGTATATTTGAGATTGGTACAGTTAAAATACTTACAAATATTTAAGTCTATTAAGAGCTCCAAAGATCTCTCAATCTCATTAGAAAAAAAGGACAAATAGTAAAAAGGAAGTAAGATTATCCCCTTTTACACAGAGAGAATCAAAGTACTAGATGTTCATTAGTACTAGATTATCAAAAGAACCCCAAAACCACCAAAAACAAGATCAGGCCTAGGCACAAGCATTTTCTTTCAAACTAGACCCCTGCTGTAATACAGAAGTTACGCTGGCTGTGGAAGGACAGGTACAGTTTTGCCTGAACACCACTTAAGAAGGATAAGTGCGGTTCTTGTGCTGTTTAAGATGCTTTGCCACATATTTCATATTTCTTAGAGTCACTGAACATAAAAGTATTTCCATGATTCTGAAGTAATAATTTATATTAAGAAAAACAAAAGAAAATTTGTTTTGGTGCTACAGTAAAGTAGTTAAAAACAGGTAATCATGTAAGCATGGATAGCATAAAGATTTGTGCCATATTTTGGAGTTCCTACAATAAAGCAAAGAAGCCCCAGGATGTCTTTTACACTGTAAGCACCTCTTTGGAGTTAGTCACTTTGACTAATATATAAATATATTTGACAGAAAATAAAAACAATTAAAAAAAACATACTTCAAGTTTTGAAGTGCTTATTATAAATATTAACCAGGTTGATCACAAGTGTTTGCATTAGTGATGAATTCAGGTTAAAAGAAAAGTGTTTTAACAGCCTTTGGTCAGAAGCAATGCTCGCCACCAACTGATGCATAAGTCAAACAGGCTCAGCAAAGAAAATGTGTTTTGCTCTTTCTGTCCTAAGCTGTTGGTTGAACATGTTTCTACACACTTAAAATCTTAATCATTATCATAAGTTAGAAGAAAAACAAATAATACTTTTATTCACAGAAAATTTATCTGTCAATGGTATTTTAGGAGTTTCCTACAAAATTATACATAGACTAAAGAGATTAAAAAAAAAAATCAGAGAAAAAAATGTACTAGATTGAAAACAGAAAGTGTCTTAAAAACAGTCAATCACTACACAATGTTGAAGGACTCAAAAAAGTTTCAAAACCTATTAAATTTCATGGTGGTTCTTAGACTAAAAAAACAGGACTCCAAAACCTAAGATGCAACTGTTGCCAATTATGCTTCTAAGCTGACTTAACACTAATACACCTTTTCAGCCTGCTGGCAGTAACACTTCCTCATTACTTGAAAATGAAAAAGAAATAACTAGAAATTCCCACACACTGCAAGGTGAGAAATGTGGCTCTTAATTAGTCAAAGAGCTGACAATTCCAATTCAAAAGACCTACTTTCTTGATTCATGCTGATCATACCGTATAACTGACACTGAATCAATTTGAAAAAAAGATAGCTTTTACCATATTTCACTGTTACTTCCTCACAGATAAGTATATAGTAAACATAAATTTTTGTCACTGGCTCCATCAAGGACATTGATACCTAGGCTTAACTACTTCACTCTACCCCTGCAATCCACAATACTACAATAGAGTGCAAATTAATCTGAAAGGTTCAGTCACACTGAATTATGAGACTCCATCAGAACATGATACCCAATAAGACAGATGATTGATGTGATTGATAAGAAATTATTGATATAGTAGTGTAACTTGCTCTGCTTTCCTTGGCGCTGGCATACATGAATCTACACCAGCATAAAAACCATTGCAAAACATATGTCAGGACTTTTCTTCGTAAGCAAGCGAAAATAGTTTATCCATTCACTAGACAAGGAGGAAATACTATAAGCCAAAGAGAGGACAGAAATCAGGATGCCCCAAAGCCTTCCTGGAGTCCTACCAAAGAAACTTTGGTGTGGGGAAATTGGCTTTCCACAGCCAACCTTTTCCAATCCCTCTGGATTTGAGTGAGCAACCTTAAACAAAACCTTAAAGTACTTAGCTTTTTAAAAGAGAGTGTTGGACTGAAATGATTGACCATAAAGACCAGCTCGTCTTTCTTTTAAATCAACAGTTGAGTCCACTTAAGAGGCACCAAAGGGGCACTGTGGTTTTCTTTTTAAGATTTAAAAAGAGAAGTGGCAAAAGAAATATAGCCTCATATTTCCTTAAAATTGCTAGTACTTCAGGAGCTTCTGAAGCTCTGAACTGTTTCATTAAAATTGCCTCTTGGTAGCATTATAGTGTTGCCAAAAAGTACTGCTCACTGCAGTGATTAAAAAGTGACTCTTTTTCTTAGGAAAGCTTTGAATTGTTTAGTCTGTACCCCCAACAGTAGCAAGTGAGCAAAGGGCATGTTTTTAAAAAATAAATTAAGACAAATAAAAAGCTTAGCACAATGGAATTGGATCCCTGTCTTCCCCCAGTAAATATATCTAATATCACATGCCTATTCAGAGTGGGAAGAAGGGATTTCCCCTCAGTAAGTTCTCAGAGAGGGAGAGAGAGAATGTAATTGTTCCTCATCTCATTGTATGTGTTACTAAGCTGTGATGCCAGCCACATGCTGATTATCTCTCGTGTTACATAAAGTGCTCTCCTGTGGTGCCAATTGCCTGCCGTGTGGTCTGTATCCTGTTACATAAAGTGTTATCCTGTACCACCATGTGCTGTGCCAAAGCGCTATTCTTTGCTACCATGCTCCCTGTCTTCAGAGCTCAGATGCCCTTTGTTTTCATGCCTGCTTCTGCCCACATCTTAAAAGCCACCTAATGATTAAAACAAAACAAGAATACTTCTCACTAAACAGTGATTTTGTAGTTATACTGTAAAATGAGAAAGAACACAAATTACCGTTGCTCCAAGATCCTGGAGGATATGAGAGCGCTGCACGAAAAAATCCCACAAAAGACATTTTGTTGTACTATCCTCTGTGCCTCAGACCTTGCACCTTCACACTTCTGTCATTTATGGATCATTCCGAAGATAGCATTTTATTTGTCTCAATATTTTTCTTAGGCAGCCCTGAGATCAGCTGTACTGCTTAAGATGAAAGCACCCTTGGAGTAAAACACAATAAGAATAGCTGTCTCCCATGATGTATTGCAATAACATATTGTCAAAGGGTGCCGCTGCTCCATCAATCTGTAAACATGCTATATCATCAAAACAGAGCAGGAGTGATGATGTGTTACTAGAAAGATGGCAGCACTATAGCAGGAGCACATCTACAAGCAATGCACACCTGACTGTAGGCTGACAGCCAACTCATTGTTCTTTTGGGTGGCCTAGCAGGAATGACACTGCTACAGCAGCTGCACTGGCACTACTGTTTCTGGCAACTGAAAACAGAAAGTCTTACATGCACAAAGATAAAGGTTAGGCAAAGGGTTTCCCAGTGGAAGAGAGACAAAAGACAAACTAAATAATCAAATTTTTGTGATGCCATAGAAAATACAATCTTATCTCCCAGGGCTTGTGTCCTTTTCTACAACAGTCCTTTGTGGAGAGGGACTAACAGCCAGCAACATTATGTATTTCCCCATGAACCATTGTGTGAAGCTAAGGGGCATTTTGGTATAAATCTTACAATTTGTTACTTTCAGTGTTCTAAAAATATTTCTCAGATCTCAAATAACCCTATTGTGTTTGGTAACATGTTCATCAAATATCAGTTTGATCTATCTTCAGGAGCAATGAAATCCCCCAAACAAGAGCAAAAATAGCTCTGCCTGGTCAGTCTCACTTATATAAGGACCAAGATTAACTTGAGGGGGTGAGACTTCATTTGAATTCACTTTGATATTCACTTGAATAGCCTCAATCCCAGTCACATGATGAAGGCTGGGGAAGGAAGAGGCATTACTTCTTCATTCAAATCTGTGTCTCTTGAGACTTTACTACAAAGACATTGGGCAAAGTCCTGATGCCAGACATAAAACGTGCAGAGGGGTTTGTAAGTATCAACTTCCCTGCTGTTCTACATCAGACCTCATACTACAAGGGCAAATACAAAAAAAACCAAAACCAAAAAAAAAACCCACCAAACAAAAAACCCACCAAAACCAACCAACCAAAAAAAAAAAAAAAAAACCAACAAAAAAACAACACAGCCCAATGCAACCTTTTCACACTATTAGTCTCAGAAATTGCCACTGGTGGATTCTTTTTCTGTGAAAACGTGAACAGTATCTTGCAATATTTGACTTACACAGAAAGTTTCTGACAAAATAACAGTAAGGGTCAGCTTGAAAAGATTCAAAAAACATGAAGAAAATCCCAAATCCTGTCACAGAACCTTTAGCTTATACAGAGGAACAAGCAGAAAAACAATATTATTGCCTTCATCCAAAACCCACAGCAGACACTGTGCTACAATGACACTCTTGTAGAATCATCCAAGAAAATACCATGGTTGTTAAGACAATTTAATAGGAAAAAAAAAAAAAAAGAAAAAAATCAGTAATAGGTAGTATCCTCATGGTGTATAAACACTATGGAAGTGATTTGTTTGTTTGTTTGTTTGTTTTAACTTAATGCAATCAGTGTGTCTTTTCTAAATAAGCTTTCTGCTGTAATACTCCTTTTCATGCACTATATACTGTGTCATACTACACCATACATTCTTTATACCCCTCTATCACATCCCTAGGGTCAAAGGCAAAAGATAGAAAAATTCCTGGAATAATATCCCCAATAAATTACTACTAACTATTATAATTCAACATGGGCATATAAACGGCACTTTAAAGAAAATTGAATTTGTTGAAAATTAAAGCAAACCTGGTGTTACTTTGAACAAGAGGCTCACTGATTGTTTTCAGATTTCCATAATAAAATAGGCTTTTTTGTTTTATGTGTTATATACCCTCTGAGGAAAGGAAATGTACCTCAAAACATATGGGTGTTCAGAATCTTTATTTTTAAACACAATCCTCCATGCTCATAAAACTCTGATTGGAAGCCAAGGAATTTATAACAAGGTGCATTACAGCAAACCTGAAGGAAGGCTGAAGATGAAGAAAAACAGAGCTTGCACTCATTAATTAAAATAAATAAGAAGAGAGCACACAAGCGAAAGTGACCTTAATTTAGGGACAAATATCTGTGCTTTAACTTAGTGACATCTTCTCACTATATGTGGGTGTACAGGCACTGAAATACGCAAGAAGACAGACTTATAAACAGACATTTATTTTATGGAGCAGGCATATTGTTTTCAGTCTAAGCATGGTGCTTTCATTTTATTGCTGTAATACACCGAGAGCATGAAGAAAGGACTGTGCTATCTGAATTTTAGGGAATTTTCTCACACACAGCTTTTCTTTCAAAACACGTGTTCTGTTAGAACAACAAGCTCACAGGTCTTATTTTACACTAAGTGCTATATAACCTGGAACGCTGTTAAATATGCTCTTATAGTATAAGCCATGATTGAGTGTGCCTCACTAGGATTCAGCGTATGCCTTGAGTGTATTTCAGACCTACGTATTACACCACCTGTGAAGTGTGCTTCTAATCCACTAATGCACACATGGATAAGCTTTTTACTATTGGGGGAATGGTTTATTATTTTACATTACAAAAAAATGTAAACACTCATTTTTGATTGGGTTTATGCAGCTTATCTTTTTACTACAGAGAGTCATTTCCAGTGAGGGGTAAGAGCATGGAAACGTGAAGATTATAACTGAGTTTTATCTAGGTTGTCCAAACTCTTGTTTTTTTTCTGTTAGCTGATATTTTCCCTCTTTCTGCCCTTAACTGAGGAGGCTTTACTACTTCTCTATGGCTCTCTTCTGCATTCATCCTTTTATTAAAAGCTGAGAGCAATATGGCAGAGGGGCCACAGAGTTGCAATTTGAAAGAAAAGTTTGACAATACAAGAACAAGCCACTTAAAATACTGTCCCTTTCAAAGGATGTGACCTGTCTCCACTCCTTGCTCTACTATCTATCCCATTCTCATACGTTAATACCTTATGTCAACTCATCAGGATTCCTCCCACATGCAGAAGTTTAGTCTGATGGACTCTGCTTGTACGACTAAGGTGAGCGCTGATGTGATTTTTATAAAGACTCACCCAACCAGTCAGAGTGTAGAGTCGAACAGTGAAAATCCAGATCCAGAGTCTGATCTCTTCCATTTGCAGATGTTTGCTGATATTGCAGATCTGTCTGTCCCCTCCTCACAATCCCTACAGGACTGGCAACCACCCGCTTTGTTGCAGGCCTAGGAGCAGGTGAAGAGGAGGAACTGGAAAACACTCCAAGGATATTCACATTACATGAAGGGACCAGTGATCAGCAGCCTGCCTGCATGCACAAACAGCTAGTTTGTCCATGCAATCAAAGTTGTACAGTTAAACTGCACACACAACAGTTTTATGAACAATCCTAGACTTCACAAGTTTTGGAAGCTGGGCTCTGCGACTATAAAATTATACACTTGACATATATTAGTAAGTACAGTAAATAGAGTATAATTAGAACAGAATACAATGTACTATTTTTCACTGCTTTTAATTCTTACTTCCCTAGAGCAACAAAATGAGTTTCTAATGAGCTTTGGGTACTCACATAAATAGAAAATCTAATGTTGTAATGGTTGATAGTGATCTAAACTGCTTAGATATGTTTTGTATTACACCACAAAACAGTGGTTTGTTCATGGAATGGAACAAAAATTTCATGTTACTCATACTTTGGCCCTAGGCATGCATGTGTTGAAACCATAATCCCCAACGTATTTCAGAATATGTTTGGACAACCTAAGTTGCTCTGTGAAAACGACCCAAAAGGAAAAACCCCTATCCATTAAAAACATAAATTACTGAGACCTCAATATTTAAGTGTAGCCCACAGCACATAAAGAAAAATTTCCAATACATTGCTTATTTTCCCAATTAAAAAAAGGAAAGGAAAGAAGATGAGAAGGATGCATTCAGGAACCATGTAGGAAAGCTGCAAACTAGCTGTGTATGGGTAAACATCATGCCATTCTGCACAGTAGAAACAAAATATTCTATGCCAAGACAGAAAATCTCCCTTATAAAATGTCTTCAAAGATGGTTGTACAGATAAACACTGGTTTTGTATACAGGGGTTCTCCCCTAAGATTTGCAACAGCCATTTCCCCTTTCTCTGGTAGGTAGAATAACATGAAAAGTCAGGGAAGACTAGTGACGATAGCAGAAAGTATTTTTTCCCACTCCAGCAGCTCCCTGCAGATATTAGGCAGAACCTTGTAAGAGAAGTGTAAGTGGCATTATGCTCACAACACTCTGCAAGGCATAGGAATAAACAGACAAGTAGACAGGCAGACTGACAGACCAATGGAGTGGTGAACAGAAACTAAATGAATTACCAAGAGTCAAACAAGGAATGTGCTGCAGTTAACCAATGGATCCAGATCCCACAAGTTGTTGTCTAGTGTTTCAAATACCATGTCATCTTCAAAAGGCAATACTTCTTTACCAGGTAACAATAAATACACTTACACTACTTCTAGCCGTTTATCATTTTTTCTGGAGAAGGTGAATCATAGAACCATTAACGTTGTGAAAGACCTCTTAGACCGTGGAGTCCAATCATGAACTCAGTGCCACATCCACATGTTTTTTGAACACTTCCAAATGTTTCCACCACTTGCCTGGGGAGCCCATTCCAGTGCCTGACCACTCTTTTTTTGAATAAATTGTTCCTAATATTCAATCTAAACCTTCCCTAGTTCAGCTTAAGGCCATTTCCTCTCAACTGCCACTTCCTCTCATTTCCTGACACTTGTTACATGGGAGAAGATACTGAGTTCCACCTGGCTACAGCCTCCTTTCAGGTAGTTGTAGATAGTGATAAGGTTCCCTCTCAGACTCCTTTTCTTCAAACTAAACAACTCCAGCTCCCTCAGCTGTTCATCATTAACACTTGTGCTCCAGCCCCTTCACCAGCTTCCATTGCTGACTCACTCCATCACCTCAATATCTTTCTTGCAGTGAGGGGCCCAAAACTGAATACAGGATTGGAGGTGCAGCCTTACCAGTGCCAAGTATAGAGGGGTGATCCCTGCCCTACTCCTGCTGTTCACACTGATACAGACCAAGATGCTGTTGGCTGCCTTGGCCACCTGGGCACACTGCTGGCTCACGTTTAGCCAGCTGTCAACCAGCAACTCCAGCTCCTTTTCTGCCAGGCACTTTCTAGACAATCTTTGCCAAGTCTGTAGCATTGCAGAGTGTTGCATAGGGTTGTTGTGACCCAAGTGCAGGAACCAACACCCTTGTTGAACCTTGGCCCATGGGCCCGGATTGTCTAGATTCCTGAAGCTTCAGTAAATTACTTTTGTAACCACTTAAATGCTTATTTTATGCAGATGGACCAGAACTGGAGCTTAAAAACAAAGAATTAATATATTTGAGAAGGTGTAAACATTAAAGTCCAAAAATATGTTTTTATGCATTTCCTTCCTTAAGAAAACAACCAATTCCAACTGACATTATGTTCTTGGATTAATCCCTTTTGCTTTTGCTTCTTCTTCAGAGTAATTTCAGAAATTAGCAGCCTTTTAACTGTTATATGAACATTGCTAACAGGTGATTAGAAATAGTGCTAATATTTCATATGAAACTCAGAGGGATAAGAGAGGTCAACTGCTCATCACAGAAGATTCACTGTAAGATAGTACATTAAAAAATAAGCAAAAAAAAGTTACAGTGATTAATTCTATTGTATTTTTACTGCCGAAAAATAGAAAAAAGTGAAAAAATTCCCTTGAAATTAAAAGAACCCTTTTGGGAAGGGCTCCATTTTGGTTTACATGCAGCCCCATTTTATACAATGCTGGCTGTGAAAAGGGATTTTTCAACTGGTCTTTAGTGGAATTTATGCTAGTTTTACCATAGCCAAAGGAGCACAAGGAGCCTTGATGCAAATGAAAATCTGTTCTTTAATGTGCACACTACTCAAAGTAATAAAAATTTTATTATTTTTTAAGTTATGTACACCCACTGTGAAATATCAAATACGCATGTTGTAAACACAGTGGACTGAGTTCAGACATGATGTAAGCATGTGTAACTCAACTGACTTCAAAGGGACCACTTGTGAAACAGAACACTACTTAGCATGGCTATGAGTTGCGGGATCCATGCTAAATTCCTGGATCATGTTATTTTAAATAGAATTTTTTTGAGCAGTATAGTGTTACACAGCACCAAAAAGTAAAGCAGAACTGGACTGTCAGTAATCTGTGGGGTCAAGTATCAAAAGAAAGATTTCTGACTTCACGTAAGACACACAAAACATTTCAAGCAGCCTGAAAAGAGCAGAGGAGAGTGCTGAGATGTCATTTCAGAGCAAGAATAGCCACTGTTGCCTTAAACAAGGAAAAGCTGTACATAAGAAAAGCAATTACTGTTTAAGCAGTGTATGGAGAAGAGAGAGGGGAAGGAGCAGGACCCACAGCCTTGGGAGATGGGACCACAATCAGGGCAATGCCATAGAATCAGACCAGCCAGAACACCGGCACATGCACTAGCACACAGAGAGCAGTAGACAAGGTAATAGGTGGCATTGATCTTGTGCATTATTTTGAAGAACTCCACTTACTTTTAAACTTTTTCAGCTTTCATCTATTGCACTGCTTGGCTGTATTGTTTTGGAAAATATACAATGAAGTTGTAGCTTGTAATACTACTTTCTCTTTTTCCCTTTTTTTTTTTTTTAATGAAAGAAATGCTAGGGCATTAGATGATTCACAACCACTGAGACATTTCATCATGGATCATCAGTGTGCAGACTAGGAGCTTGAAATCAAGTGGAAAAGAAACTCAGCAGAGAAAGCACAGGCAAGCAACGCTGCTGAAAAGAAAGACATTCAAGAACGGAACCAAAAGAGATGGTCAAAGAGAAAAGGCCTTTCTGAAATAAATAAATGGAACAGAGCTTCTGACTTTTTATGCAGAGGATACTCATTCCCAAGTTTTGCCTTTTTAACAGTGTTGGTCAATGAAGATTTCGTCTGGCAAAGTTATTGCAGTATTTGGTGAGAAGTTTTTCTGACTTACAGGACAAACGCATATGAACTTTTTCTTGTGAAAGTTGAACAAAATACTGCATCCTTTCAAAATCCCACCAAAATCACTGTTTTGCTCAGAAAAACTCCAAGGCATTTTACTTTGTAAGTTTTAAAGTTGCAAAAGTAGGCAAATTTCATGAAACAAGAGAGGATTTATTTCTTGCAGCAATAAGGAAAATGCCACAAGTGTTATTTTCTCTCAACATGAGCAAGTAGCTAACTTGCTATTTATTTTCTGTCAGAAAATATGGTGATAGGGATAATCTGTGCCCTGGGCAAGAATGTGAAAAAGCAACATATGTAGATGCTTTGCAACTCAGTTTGAAAAAATCACCTAAGATGGCTTCCCAATTTAAGATCAGCTATGAATCTCAAAGTAATGTGAAAAAAGAACATATAGTAAATAATCATACAAATATAAAAGCTATCTTTTTTCAAATGCCAAGTATTAATACATGAGAACAGCCCTAAATGGTCACACTGCACTGGAACATACTGAGAGACAGGACAACTCTCAAAAGTGTCACATATTAGTAATTAATTTTAAATTACTTTTATTGACCTCAAGAGGGTTACAGTGATGTAGCTTTTGACTTTTGTCCATAGTACAACTCTTCTTGTTTGAACACTTGTTTGGTTGTCCCCAAACACTTGTTTGGTTGTGCTTCGATGATATTCTGAAGTTTGTAAATCAAGTCAAGGACTGCAACAGCATACAGTGTACAAGAGTAACAAAACCTCACATCTAAACACTGATTCTGGGGACTCAGCAAACAACTGAAGCTAGTTTTAACATGTTCCATGCTTTAGAAGTGTGCCTGACAGCACCTTCCATTCAAAATTAATACATGGATTATCCATAAGAATTTGACTCTGATCAAACAACCCTGTATGCATAGTTCCTCAAAGAATAATGTAGTGATGAGTGCATTAATAAGACTTTCACAGCAGTAAGCAGTGATAGTAAAACCTGTCTTAAAAAATATCATCCATTTCTTGGAGTCACTAAAGACTGCCCAATAACTGATGCCCAGATAAAGGGCTGTAGCTACATGTATATACTTGGCCTCTGAAAAAACAGCCAGGAAATAAATGTTTGATCCTTTTTATATTATATATATATGGATATATATATGTGTGTGTATATATATATGTATACTTGTACAACAGTGGATTTTCAGTGTTTGGTCTGTTACAGACAGTATAAAGGGCCAAGCCTCAAGCTGCCATAGATCTACGATTCCAGATGCTTCCAGTATCACAGAATATTATTCAATAAATAATATACGTATACATCTTGAAAGAGGAGCACACAGAGTTCTAGAACTATTCTGTATATACAACTTTGGGATGACCACACAGAAAAAAAGTATCTGATCATAAATTAGTTTATAATTAGGAGGCTGAAGCAAACCAAATTTTATTTTGAACTCTGTATAATTTTCAGATCAGACTTACATAACAACATGAAGAAATAGACTGCTGTAGTTTAAATCCTCAACAGTAGAACACCTACTGGTAAATTGCCTTCTCTGTCTGAAATACAACAAAAGTAAGTGTAGGGTCCTGCACCTGGGGAATAATAACCCCATGCACCAGTACAGGTGCTGGACCTGCTGGAAAGCAGCTGTGCTTAGAAGGACCTGGGGATCCTGGTGGACAACAAGCTGTCCGTGAGCCAGAAGTGTGCCCCTGTTGTCAAAAAGGCCAAGGGTATCCTGGGGTGCATTAGGAAGAGCATTGCCAGAAGGTTGTGGGAGGTGATCCTGCCCCTCTACTCTGCCCTGGGGAGGCTACATCTGGAATGTTGTGTCCACTTCTGCGATTCTCAGTAGAAGAGAGACATGAAGCTCCTGTAGAGGGTTCAGTGGAGGGTGAAAAGAGATGATTCAGAGGCTGGAGCATCTCTCTAACAAGGAATAGCTGAGGGAGCTGGGCCTGTTCAGCCTCAAGAAGAGACAACTGAGAGGGGATCTCATCAACGTCTGTAAGTATCTGAAGAGAGGATGTTAAGAGGTTGGATCCAGGCTCTTCTCAGTGGAGCCAAGCAATAGCACAGGAGGAAGAAACTGATGTACAGGGAATTCCACCTGAATGGGAGGAAGAACTTCTTTACTGTGCAGATAACTACACACTGGAACAGATTGTCCAGAGAGATTGTGGAGTCTCCCTCACTGGAAATATTCAAGAACCTTCTGGATGCAATCCTACGCAATGTGCTCTAGGATGACCCTGCTTGAGCAGGGTGGTTTGAACCAGATAACCCACTGACACCCCTTCCACCCTTACCCATTCGATGATTCTGTAATTAATATTAAGAATTCTGAATGCCTTTGAATGACAAATTTTTGCCTCTATGTAATCTAATATTCACCTATTTGCCAAGGTATTACCATTTTCATTGTATTCTCATGCCAAAACAAATGCTTGCCTGTGTATTTAAATGTCTTTGAAATATCACAATACTGAATTCCAAAAAAACCGTAAAAAAGCTATAAAAAGGAGCCTGTAAAGAGTAAGATGTCATTCTGAATATTGTCACAAATTCACAGTGTTGAATGATTTGCATGATGCTTTACTTTTTCTGCAGCCTTGTTTGAAATAAAGGTGTCAAAAGTGTTCCTACCTATTGAACAGAACATCACTGTTTGTGCTTTTACATCTAAGTAGCAAGAAATGAAAGAAAACCTAGCTTTTCTCTATTAGGTATAATTCCCTATGTTCATCTTTTTTGAAGGAACATATCAGGGTGAGGTGAGAAATGTGATTTTAATGATTGACTCTAAGAAGAATTTAAATTATCTATTGCTTTTAGCTTGATGATCATGCTACAAAAGGAAAGCTAGGGGTAGAATTTAATTCACATTACTCAACTATCCAGAGCAGCCTTCAAAATCATGGCCCTGGAGCCAGAGCATCTCCAAATGGAGCAGGCAGGTACTGGGGGCAATGCAGGAGGGCCTATGGAGATCTAGTCTTGGCCTTCTCCTCCACCATTGCCCCTCACAAGGAAGGGGATTCAGCTTGTTTCCAAGTCGCAGCCAGACTGGATGGGCAAAGCAAGGAAGGAAGCAAGGAAGGAGAAGGGACAGGGAGGTCACTTAGGCAGCTGGGTGTGAGGTGCCATCAGTACTCATCAGAAGTGCACTTCAGCTGCTTCCTTGCTACAGAAATTTCATAGCCTTGCAAACTGGGACTGCATACATCCACAAACGACAATCAAGTGTATTTTGTCAGAGTAATTCTGAAGTCAACGGAGTGCACAGCTAAAACTCTGAAACTTCTTCGGTATAAAAATAATTCTTAATGAGATGTAACAATCAGGAGGACAAAGTAAAAAAGGAATGGTGTGTCCTACCAGGTTCCTGACCTGCCTGCCTTGTTCTTGTCAGTTTTTGAAAACTGTCAGTTTCTTGAAGAGATCAAGTTATCAGGTTCTAATAATGATACCTGAATAGATTTGTTTATTTTCCCAAATGTTCTGAAGTATACTTTACATTGTACTTCTTTCAGAAGACTTGCTGTAGATTGATCTTTTAAATGTATCATAAGTAAAATCCTAAACACTCCCATGATTCAAAAGAAAGAGGGGGGAGGGGAGAAGTGTGGATCATATTAACTTAATTCAGAGAAATGATGTAAAAGCTCCAGGGATTAAACAGACGCATGCAGGTTCCCTCATACAGCCCCGAAACAGATTTGTGCTAACAAGATTGAATTTCATACCTTGGGATGTTTGAGAATTTGTTTTTCATGCCTCTATTCACATAAATGGTCTTCTTGACTTCAGTGGGTCTAACGGCATGAGCAACAATGGCTTGTGAGCTTGCATAAGTAACAGGGCCTCTTTAAGACTTAATAAAATATGCTCAAACAATATATATTTAACGAAAGCTCTTGATGAAATTAAGATCAGAAGGACTAGTACAGAAATTTAACAGCAATAGGAATGAACCATGAAGTAGTAAAATTTGTAAGTAGGAATGTTGAAGACAAATGATGGCTCATGTTTGAAAAACAGCACATCAATATGAAAATCATGACTTATGCAAAATGAGGGCTAGCTGCTATTTGATAAGACTAAATTATTTCCATTCTCCCTTCAGGAAACTTTGTAAATAAACATATGTCTGTCAAAGAATTCCAATCCTGCAGAATGAATGCTGACCATGTTATGCCTCAGGAAGTGCCTAAAAATTGTTTAAGCAGTGTTTTTTTGCACAAACAACAATCTCTTTTACTAAAGTCTTTCACAGCAACTTTCTTCCTTTTTCCTTAAAACGTGTTTTGTTCTGCTGTGACAGAAAAAAAAAGCCTCTTCCAGTTTTTGGTGAGCAAAACAAAAATTGTTGGAAAAATACCCAAATATACACATATGTATCAGGAAGCAGATTTGCCTCAGCAGCTAGTAGTATTTCCAGACTGGCTTCTGACTGAAGAATTCCAAAGTATTTCTACCCATCTCAGTGGAGTTAGACTAGATACACACCATTGCAACAAACGGAATAATCTAGCCTGGAATTACTAACATATCTTCAAATCATTAAACTCCAAACATATTAGCAATAATAAATAATATTTTAAGGAAAATACACTGTATCTAAGTCCCACTGCAAGCTTGAATTGTACAGTATCATTTCTGTGGGGTTCAGTTGTTCTGAGAAGTTCTGGATAAAAAGAGTCAAAAAAGATATCCATGTGAGCCTTTGAAATGCTATATGTCCTAGAAGAGTGAGTTTACATTGTATTTATACTTTGCACTATGCACTTAAATCTGTCAAAGGCTGAAGTGAAATTAGCAATAAGAACTTGAACGTTTGTTATTTTCTCAAGAGCTTACATAATTTCTTTCACCTCATGGTAAACACGTTCTACGAGAATCAAGGTACTACAGAGAATGAGTTGCCATCAACTCATTTCAGTCTTGCTAAAACAAAGAGACAGAACATAAGCTGGTTTAGGAAGAAGCATAGGTACAATTTATGAAGGCATTGGCATGAAATGTACATTTCTCCAAAATTAGGAATGATGAAATGCTATCTTCTCTGAAGCTGGCATAGATGATTTCAGTTATTGCGAAGGCCAGATGGTCTCATTACTTTGCATTAGCTATGTGGTAAGCCAGAACTTCCTCAAGGCTTCAAATACTTTCTCTGTGACTGGCCCAAACTACATCAACAAGATAATGGGATACTTGTTTTCAGGTTTTAGTTCTTGCTTCCTTGGTCACAGAGAGACACTCATGGATTCTACTGATCTGATCAGAAATTCCAGTTTTTAAGGCAGATGGAGGTATTCCAAGGAAGTCTGCTTTTTGTAAGGAACACTTTCAGATATTGTGATTTAGCAGCCATAATTATGACTAAAAATGTCAGATTCAGTGCAAGTCTCCAAGTAAAGTGTTCACAGTTATTTCAGGACTGGCTACATGCAGGTTTACAAGTCACAGGAACAAACACACTCACTGAAATTCAGCCTGTCAAGGTCTTCAGGTGAGGGCCACCTACATGGTTGACATCCATGCACTGGTACCCCAGGGGCAAGCTTCAGAGCAAGAGTCCAAGTACTCTCCTTTCTTCCTCATTGTAAAAAGAGGCCAAAAGAGGTAATTTCACCATACTTTTTTTCCAACTTTCTGTTGGATGAGGTCTGCAGTTTATTTTAAGATGAAGAACAGAGAAAATTAGTTGTATTTAGAGTGGTCCTAGTATATTTTCATGTTCTTCTAAATACCATGACCATGCTTAATAGATGATGAGTCATGCCTGCTATTGATCACTTGTTTCCTATTCACTCCCAAAACCTTTTTCAGCTATAGCAGATTTTATATGATGATCCCTTTTAGCATATTTCCATACAGAACAGCATACTCATTTGTTTGTATTACAACAGACATACTTTCAAGCCAGAAACAGTTTTACTTTCTTATGCCCTATAGAAGTACAGACAGTTGGTAGGAAGAAATAAAACTGTGACAGAGTATTCCAGCTGGATCATTTTCATATGAAACAGGAAGGCCTATAGAAAAGTATGTACTAAAATAATGAGTTTATAAATTAATGGTGATTGCTACATGTCCCTTGATAGCATCTAAATCAATTGAAGCTGTTATAGAAAAAAAACAGCAACTTTCACCTAGAGCAGTAAAAGTACTGCTAGTTACTTCCAAAACTCCTGCCTAGCCGCTCTGAATTGAATTTGTTTATACTTAAAGGACTGTACCAGAGTGAAGACTTAAGCCAATATAAGATTTTCATAGTTATCAAAGAAAATTATTCACTACATTCATTTTATGGATTTGTTTGCTCTCCCAGAGGCATATGCCTAATTCAGCTGTGAAGGATGGGAGACTTTCTCAAGTTAAAACATCAGAATTTAGATATTTCTGCTTATTTTCTCAAGCCCAAAGGACCAACTTCCCTTCATAGATGGAGTTCTTTATGTTATTAGCTAAGCTTCAATCATGCCTAAACTTTGGAACTGAACTTTCATATGCTCTTTGGTTTTGTCTTGGATTTTTTGGTGGGGTTTTGTTGTTTACTTTTTCTTTTTTTTAAGTACTACAAGATGTTTGCAGGAGGGACACTCAGTAAATGGGAATGTCTTGAGAGGATATACTTGCAGAGACTTGCTACATGCACACACTCTCTGTAAAATGTACTCCATATGCTAATTTGAATCCACATACTCACCTACACATACATAGGCAACATTAATGTAGAAAAACATTGCTGCCAGGAAAAATTACCCATTATACTTTAAATAGCTATACCAATGCCTAGCTCTTTCTCAACTGTAAAATCCTTAATCCTCCCAGATGGATTACAGAGGAGGGAGTAGGAACAGTAAAAGGAGAAGGGGAAGAGGAAATGATGGGGAAATGGAGTCCTCCTAAAGAAACCAGCTCCACAAAGTCATAAACAGAGATGATAAAAAGTGTTTGATTCAACACAGAATCAACTTCTTCAATTTGAAGAAAAAAAAAAAATAAAAAGAAAAAGAAAAAAACCTGGCAAGAAACAAGTCCCTAGTGCATCAATTTCTCCCCAGATAATAACCATAAGATCCTGAGCTACTTCTTATGAGCACAATTTCCTCATTGTTAGCAGCTGTTCATTGGTTAGCATTGCACAACTGGCCAGGTGCATTATGAAGGGAATAAAGGAGGAGAGGGGGTTGTCTTCCTCCAAACCATCAGATGGACTAATAGTATTCTTCAATACAGCAGTAACTGGCCCACTTCCTGGGCTACATCTGAGTTTTAATGAATGTAAATAAATAGTGGAAGGAAAAGGACACCCACAGTCCTGGACAAAGTCAGAAATCTTCAGGTATTTGTTGGGTTATTTTTCTGTCCCCACTTCTCCAGAAGTTGGGAACTGCAAGATGATGTGTTTCTTTCTTTTTTTCCTAGCCTCCTGAGAATTCCCAGTAAAGCCTCAGGGAACCAGATCAGTCCTTCACCAGTTGTTTTGGGGGCAGGCAACAGGCTGGCTCATATTCAGCCCTGTCAAGTTTACAAACTATACTGTGGCTGTTGATATTAAAATGGGCCAATAGAAGTTATTCTGAAAGCTCCCTGAATTGACTTCTGTCAATTTGTATTTTCAACTTTTCTGTGCACTACTTAAAAGAATTCTTGATGTGATGACTATTTATTTTCAGTAGTTTATCTATACCAGTTCAAAAGCTACAACTATTTTTGCACTGCTCTCATTGCATACTAGTAAGTGGATGATGCCACCATAACTTTGCACAGAAATAATTCATGGATGCAAGCTCAGAAATGTCTACAGTAATGAGAACTACTGAACTAATTAAACTGAAAAACCATTTTAGCAACAGTATATTGTTCTTGATATCCTGTGCAAAAAGTACAAGGCAAAACCATAACTAGCACCCAAGAAAAGAATAATAACAAGGATCAAGATACTCATGCATTCATCATCATTCACGGCTACGCTTCATGAACGAAGATTTGAGAAGGGCTCTACCTACACTTGCTACAAGCACGCTGATGGCTAAAAAGGCCAATGCGAGATAGACAAGTCTGGTTGCAGAAGGCACAGCAGAAAGACTCCCCAGGTGATATCGACAAGAGGCGATTCTTTCTGCAGTTGTCTTTTCTCCTCGAGAGTGATCCTGCGTGTGTTCTCAAAAGCAGCAGCAGCGTTATAGATGGTGTGTCTGTCTCCAGGCCTCCCAATTGGAGGCCAGGGTAGACCAATGGTGGTGATCAAAAAGGTATAATTTTTTCCTTAATTTGAAACTAGCTGATTTTTAACATTATAAATCTATTACAATAGGAAAGATATTAAAAAATCAAAAAGACAGAAACACAGAACACTTTTGAGGAAGAGTCTGTAAAACAAATTATATTTCCAAAGGTCTAGGATCTAACATATAAACCTTACAACTGATAAAGCCAGAGCATCAGAAACTTATTTAAACCCTGTTTTGACAGAGGATAAGGTATCCTGCAGGATAATTTGTGCGAGTAGTAATACAAATGTATATCAAAACTCAGTGGTTTCTGAATGGTACACTATCTGTACTTTCATACCTAGACACCAAGTGAATGAAATACATAAAGTGTCACTTGCTATACCTGCTGTCCCACACATGCCTTGCTAATCTCTAACTGCATGGATTCAGACTATAAATTCATAATATGTTGAGATTGTACATACACACAAGTAGATTGGCTTTATTGCTTTGATCACTACAGAACATAGAGAAGCACAAATAAGGATAACTACAGACTATCACATAGTAATGGAAAACACAAGCTGGAAAGCTGTCCTTACCACCAGAAGAAGTTACCATATTTTTCTATTTCATCTGCCAAATCAAAGGGAAAATTTTATCTAAATAATATCTAAACAAACCTCTATCAAGAAAAGGAAAGTTTGAAAGGATGATTTTTTTTTACCTCATATTTTGACTTTAGATTACTTTTAACTTCAAATAGTTTTCTACTGCTGAATTTTTATCACTTTTATTGTATTTTTAATTGTTTTCCTATATTCTTGCATGCATATTTAAATTATACTCTTCCACTGCTTGAACTGAATATTTCAGGTTGCTCCCCTTTTCAGAAATCCCAAATAATGTTGCACTTTTGATAGTAACCAATAATCAGCTGTTAACAACAAGAAGTTTTTACTTTTAAGAAGTAGCTAAATATCTGACAGCTATTCCCTTGAGAAGTACTAAAACCGACTAGCTCATTATTGTACTACTTGACTCAAATGCAGTCAGATTTGTCACAAAGTACAAGAGAATCACAAGAAATAGTTTGAGTCATTGTCTTTAATAACAGGTAAATGTTTGATGGAGGTTTTCTTATTTGAATACCTAAATGAACATTCTAATGAAATATCTCAATTCATGTTTCTATTGCCTAATTGGCTCTTCTGGATAAAGCAGACAAATCACAACACCTATGTTAGTGGGTGCTAACAACCATAAATTTACCATTTCTGAAGTCCAATGATAAAGATCATTCAACCTAATGTTAGGTCTTTGGCTCTAAAAATCTTGTACCTCCAGGCATAAAGAATCTGATTTTCACTTTACATTACCTTGACTATACAAGCCTTAACACGGTTGATTTCACCTAGTTGCAATTTCAATTAGGTCCATCAAGTCTTTTTTTTCTTTTAGACCATGAAATTAGTAGAAAGATTTATCTCAGCCTAACCTATTTCTCCCAATGGTCAAGGTGACTATATCCATCTTTCTGGGACTGGATGGTAACTAAACACTTAAGCTCTAGATTTCTATAGGAATCTTACTGTTGGCACCTTTCCTTTCCAGCAGGATGCTGTTACCCCACTGCTCTGGATCTAAATATTAGTGCCTCATTTTTCTGACTTATTTTAAGTTCCACTCACTCTGGGCTCTCAGATGGCTATCAGAAAACACAGCAAGCAGACTACCAGCAAAGGAATGTGCATCAACCATTGTCATGTTGGTTATTTGAAACAGTCACATCCAGAGGGTAGTGGTCAATGGCTCAGAGTTCCAATGCACATCAGTGACAAGTGGTGTCCCTCAGGGGCCCGTATTGGGACCAGTGTTATTTAATATCTACATTAATGACATAGACAAAGGAATCAAGGACACTCTCATTAAATTTGCAGATGATACCAAGCTGAAAGGTGTAGTTGCCACACCTGAAGGACAGAATGTCATCCAAAGGGACCCAGTGGTCAAGTTCGAGAAGTGCATCCATGGGAATCTCAGGAGGTTTTACAAGGCTAAGTGCAAGGAACTGGACCTGAGCTGGGGCAACCCCTGGTATCAGTACAGGCTGAGGGATGAACAGATCAAGAGCAGCCCTGTCAAGAAAGACTTATGAGTGCTGGTGGACAAGAGGCTGGACATGAGCCAGCAATGTGTGATTCTGCAGCCCAGAAAACCAAATGTTCCTGGGCTCATCAAAATCAGTGGGGCCAGCAGATCAAGAGAGGTGATTCTGCCCCTCTACTCCCCTGTGGTGAGGCCCAACCTGTAGTACTGAGTCCAGCTCTGGGGTCCTCAGCACAGGAAGGTCATTGACCTGTTGGAGAAAGTCCAGAAGAGGGCCAGCAGGATGATTAGATGGATAGAGCATCTTTCCTATGAGGAAAGGCTGACAGAATTGTATTTGTTCAGACCCAAAAAGAAAAGGTTTCTGGATAACTGAATTGCAGCCTTCTAGTACCTAAGGAAGCCTACAAGAAAGACAGAGAGGGACTTTTTACAAGAGAATATAGTGACGGAATAAGGGGGAATGGATTCAAACTGTGAAGAAAGTAGGTTTAGCTATTAGGAAAAAATTCTTTACTGTGAGGGTGGTAAAGCACTGGAACAGGTTGTTCAGAGAGGCTGTGGATGGTCCATCCCTGGAGGTGTTCAAGGCCAGGCTGGATGGAGCTCTGAGCAATCTGGTCTAGTGAAAGGTGTCCCTGCCCATGGGAGGGGCTTTGGAACTAGATGATCTTTAAGGTCCCTTCCAACCCAAACCATTCTATGATATGATGCCATTATATTAAAAGAAAGAAACAATCTTGCCTCTACCCCCATTTCCATTCAAGAATCTACTGTTTTTCTGGATGGGCTCATCAGAGAAACCATTAAAGGAAGATTTGCTAGACTATGCTGATTTTCATAAAAGGCATCATCTCAGAACATCCCAGGCCGAGAGTGCTGCAACTTTTTTAGTCTGGAGAGAAGTCATCCTCAGAGGGAATTTTATCAATGTATATAAATACCTGAACGGAGAGTATAAAGAGGAAGACAGGCTCTTTTCAGTGGTGCTCAGTGACAGGAAAAGAGGCAACAGATACAAATAGGAGGTGCTGTCTGACCATCAGGAAACACTGTTTTACTGTGACAGTGCCTGAGCATTGGAACAGGCTGTGGAATCTTCTGCCTTGTATGGAGATATTCAAATTAAAATAGACATTATGCTAGGGAACTAGCTCCAGATGACCCTCCTGGAGCATGGGGATTGGACAGAGAACCTCAAAAGGTCCCTTCTAACCTCAACCCTTCTGTGATTCTGCAAAGAAATTCAAGATAACGCTCTTGGATAGGAGTTACAGCACAAAGTGAAATAAAACACAATTCAAAAAATCAGTATAAGTTCTTACTTCTGATACGGATACAACCTTTGCTGAAGCCAGATTTCTTGCTGCTAGTGACATACAGAATCTCCTTTTCATGTTTCCTTGGGAAAGGATCACTAATTGCATTAGAAAAGGAGTGGATGAATTAGTTTTGACTATCGTTATTTCCCTCTCAGATCATCAGCTGAAGTCTTGCTTATATCCAAAATATTTAAAAATCACTCTTACTGGCTGTTCCATTATCTGCAATGGGTATGGTTTTAATAATAATACATTCCTGCATGTTCCATCCCACGTAGGAACCAGTTACATAACTTTATTAAGAAGTTCTCATTTTTCCCACAATTTAAATAAAAAGCACTATACTATCTATGATGTTTCCAACGAAAGCAAGTTGTGACATCACAATATTACACTACTCTCTATCTAAATGGGATACAAATGCAAGTAAGGCCAAAGCTGTGTATGAGAAATAAAATACTGGCCAGTTATTGCCTTGGTCATAAATATATGCAAGGAGTAATAATAAATGGAGGATCCATTCTTCTAAAGTCTGAACAGAATCAAAAACATTTAAACTGCACTAGTGGAATCTTTAAAACAGGATGTTATACTTAAGGCATAATGTAATGTGTTTGTCTTTCATGGAGCAATTAATCACTGGATGGAGGAGTCAAGACCCAATCAAAACGGGAAGGTGTTTATTGCTGCAGCTGGTCATTAAATTATTTCTATAAAGCTTAAACACTGGATTTTGTTGTTTTTATTACAGATCCGCTCGTATAAAAAATACATTTAAACTTCCTTTTTTAGATTTTGTGGTTTAGTTTCTTGTGCTTCTGTTAACCAAACAAAATCAAAACCAAAGAAAGGGTATGCTACTTTGTTATCAGCTGAATTATCACTGATAATAGGAAACCAGAATGACAGAAAAACATTTCCCTTTGAATTCAAATACATGAACCTTTTATCAATGGAAAAAAATATAAATCATGGCACTAACACAAAATAATCATCATGTGAGGTTATTTTTCCTTGGGTGGGAATTCCTTTCATTCAAGACAGTTAATTAACAGATAGTTAATTAAAAAAAAATTATTTCTTGATATATACTTAAGAAATATACTTAAGAAGATTCTCAAGTACCTTCTCAAGTACCCATAAGATACCTGTACGTGCAATCTTGATTGCTTCAGTGTACTTCAGGTATTTTTAGCAGATGCAGATGCTTTGTGGAATTATCTGTTTATACCAAGAGGATAAGTGGAGGTTCACAACTTTGATCTGAAGCAAAACCTATGAACTTCCCCAAAGCAAAAACTGGATGTCTAATTGCATCACCCTCGGACTGATTACCATGATGAATGCCATAGAATTGCCACATGGGAAGTGAAGCCATAGAACAAGTTTGGATGACATCTTAGAGTAGCCAACCTGTAACGAATGCTTTCTAAAGAAGATGAATGGGCTACAAAGGACATCCTGAACTAATATAAAACACTGACTATATAAAAATTTTGAAAAAACTTACTAACTGCATTAAATAGCAGAGCCAACACGTTCTGGCAATTGGGCTCTGACAAAAAAAATCTTTTGTGGAACAAGTCAAAAATATTAAGGCAACAGCTGGCACCCTTTCTCCTGGTGCTGGGGCAAAGAACAGAACTCTCAAGATGTGTGCACAAAGATGTTAGTAGACAGAAATTTTACAGTTTGAAAATATCTGGATGCAAACAAATCAATAGCAGAACATATACGTGTTCTCTGAGAAGCAGCAGCAAATACTATCAAGACCCTTTTAGTGTCCTACATGCTTCCACTTTGCACATCAATCAAGAGGAATGAGTTCCTGATAAATTCATTTGCAATTACTTCACTGCTTTTCCTACAGTATTAAATACTTAATTTCTTTCCTTGGAATCTGAATGTAATTTGTTCACAGTTGCAGCTAGAATGTAGAAAAATTATCCTTGAGTATTAACCCTGTAGAAATAGCTTTTTTACTTGGTTCATAAACAGATTTTAAGAGTAGGAAACACACATAAATCAGAATTACAAACTAGTATAGTTCATGATCTCAGATTTGGAGGAAAAAGCATTAATTCTCAGGCCATCAGATTTCAGGGTGGAAATGGATAGTAATCTCACATTAGGAAAAGGGAAGCCAGCAAAATCTCTTCTGTATTGCAAAAAACATAACTTTAACCTTTTGGAAACATTCTTTGGAGTATGAGGAGAAAGTTATATATTGGACATCCTATTGCTTATGGGAAAATAGAGTGGATTAAGCCACACCTGGTTGAAGATGGAAAGATTGTATTTGAAATGTCTGCAGAGCTCATTAGTACCTTGATACCAAATGATTCAAAGCTGTCTTTGGCTTTAGCTCAAGCTGCTGTCCTAAGCATAGCGACACAATAACAATTCGAAAAGCTCCACAGATGTATACTAGAAAATGATAGTCCTTCATTAATTACCAAAGTAAAAACTTGCTAAATAGAAGCCCATTTTAGAAAATAAAAAAGAAACAGACTGTTAAAACCAGATGGGAAATAGACTATAGCAGCTATTCATTACCTTTACATTTGCAACCAAGAGTGAGTACTGTCAGAACAGTTTGTTCATTTGTATAAGGAATTCTATGCTTATATCACTGCATTCAGTTCTACTGAAAGTTCTTGGTAATACCTCAAGCATTAAGTTGATTTTTTAAAAAAACCCTGAGTCAATCAAGGATAACCTAGGCAAAGACTTTGGTCAGTTTTATAGCAAGATAGCAACGGATTGCTAGTTGCTATCTTGTCTATGTACATACAAATCTCCACAGGTACTTCACTCACTCTGAAAAGTAATGCTAAAAGCTTTACAACACTGCTCAGTAGCACTGCTTTCTTCCCTATCTTCTGCTTGTAAAAATTATACTCAAAGTTTAAACCTTTTTAACCCATAGTGCAACTCTGAGCAAGGGTGTGAGGGGGAGTAGGTGTGAGGGGTGGGTGGGGCACAGGAGTGGTAGTAGTCCATTAGAAAAACACCAGAAAACATTTGACTGCTACAGATCTGGAAACTGAAAAATTTACCACCCAAGACTTTCCTTTATACCACAAAAATCCATAACATAAAGGACAGCTCCTTGGCCTCCGGACATGGTTTCGATAATGAGACAGGCCAGAGGAATTATGTCCTAATTATGTATTTTAAATTGAATTACTATTGAATTACTTTCTGATAACCTCTTAATTACATTCTTTACCTCAAAACCCCCATAGACTACTTTAAAACCGCTTTTTCTAATTTGTTTACTCACAGTGTCTCTAAGAGACATCATTAAAAAATGAACTTAGAGTTGACTAAATGATTTTTGTGAATTACCTCTAGAACTGTATGTTGAGAAAGAGAATTGCATTAAGTTTCCCTTGTACCATTAATTTCCTTTAATTGTAAACTATTGCTGTTTTCACTGATTTATTCCTATATTTGAATGTACTGAAGTCTACTGTGTGTCAAAAGTAAGCTACATAATATACTGATGAGAAGAAAATTAACAAGTCTCTAAGCCTATAATCTGCTATATCTCCAAGGTCTTCAATACACAGTTTTAGCCCATTTGGTTGGCCAGAATCATACTCTTCGTCCATGAACGATTTTTTTTACATTCAGAAAATACTGCAATGAACCTCGATACATTTATTTCAATCATCTGACTTGTACCCAAAGAGATATCAGCTGATGTAAGTCTAGCAAGAGCTACTAAATCTGGAAGAATATGTGGGCCATTTGTCCCAAGTAAACTGGTTGAGACACTGAGAGGGTCTTGACTTTTTGTGCTTGATCTACCAATGTTCTTAAAAAGTTATCATTAATATATCTCTCTCGGCTTTTGCTGTTTGAATCTGTGTTCCAGTTTTGGGGGTGACAGGGCCAAACAAAGAAAATACTTCCACTTCCCTCAATATAGGATCTAAACCCCTAGCTATAGATTTTCTTTCTTTTCAAAAGGAGAGTTTCATGGGAAAATGCAAACTTATATATTTTTTCAGTTCAATACACCCAATTGCATAATTTTTATGTTTTCCCTATGAAAAGATTGCTTAAACATTTTATCTTGATGTACTCCTGGGGAACCACATATTTAACAAAGATAGCAAGATGGGGTAAGCTCATAGATAGAGCTGGGGCAAGCTCTTTGCTTTGAGAGCCAAAAGCCTCCTCACAAGACCTGTTAACATTTAGCTATGTTGATTGTCCTGTTTCCTTCAGCAAGATATGAAAGACTTTTTGGTGATGTTGTCAGAAGTGCAGAAACCCCTTTGTTCTCTCCCCCCATGTGACTCCTCCCTACAGGAAAATATTAACCAGTTTGTGTAGCTGTAACTGAGAATTGTGTAATTCTCTAGTTAGCATAATCTGTCCCCTAGTTAGCGTAAGTTGTCCTCCTCATTAACATGTCCTGCCCACCAGTCCCTTATATTGCGAATCACATGTTCAATAAGGGATTCTGGTTTGCACCCCCAAAACTGGGATCAATTAGTTTTGACCTTCACAGCCACCCTCGTTTTTTAAAGGTTACATTAAGAAATCAGCAAAAATTATTATTAACTAAAAAAAATATATCCCTTCGGGCACTTCTTAGACTCTCTTCTCCAGTTTGAGCCTCCAAAGTCCTTCCTCCTCATGGTCAGCTTTCCAGGCATGCTGCTGGATGTCTGCATAGCTGTTAATTCAGTGGCTCTTTAAGCGCAGGGCCTGGACCAACCACACCAGTTGTGCATTTCCACAGCTGGATCTGGACTTTGGCAGAGCAAATGGGTGAGGAAGGGGGATAGATGGTCCAAGAAACATGGTAGACTACCAACATCTACCTTTCTTCAAAACACTGAACTTAGTGGGCCTGAGCTGCTTCCTGCACTACCCCTGCACCTGCTACAATCTGGGAGATTCAGAAGGCTCATCACTTAAGTGGAGATTTAAAGGAGGCCAGAGAGTAAACTCATGCCTTATCATTACAGGAGTAAGTTGTTATGGAGCTTTTAACCCTTAGTTTTGCCTTTCAAGCAAGTTTCATAGAAATATAATACAGTAGCACTAAAAGTAGTACTGCAAACTCATGGGAAAGTCTTTTCCTTCTTTTACTCCCACTCACCAAGAAATAATATATCTAAGCAAGTATGGTTTTATATCACTCCACAAATCTGTCCCTTACAGATTTAATTTTTTAATCTTTTAGTTAAGTCTATGATAATTCTTTCATCAGTTACTGATTTGTTGTTTCCTTCATTTCCCTGCAGAGGTATGACTGTTGCTTAAATTTTCATAAATGCCATGGTCATATCCTAGCTAAGGGAATATGGGAACAATTGTGCACTTACTGCCAAGTGTAATAGCAACCAAGATGAACAGACCTACAAAGAATAAGAAGTTTTCAAAATTAAATCCTCCAACTTTGGAAATTACAGAAAGTCAGTTTGTGGACCACGATATATTTACTTAAACATATAAAAAATCTCATTGTACAGAAATATTTACCTCCCTATTACAGGCACCAAACGTTGAAGATAAACCCAAGAGATTGGATGTGATTCTCCTCATTCTCAGAATTCCCTGACTGTCTGTCAGACATTCTATTTATTGTGCCCTGCTTCCTTAGGATAACTGGAAGAAAACAGTAAATTAGACACTAATTATTTTCCCAAGTAAACTGAACATCACTTCTTGCAACCAGAATGTTCTGGGAAATACACAATCAGAAGTGACATAACTTCACCTGTGAAATATAAAGATCAGCTGATTTCTGAGTGATATCTGTGATTCAGAGAAAGTAATTCATTTTTTAGATAATGCTATTTGCATACAAAGGAGAAACTTGTATGATGCTTGTAGGTGCTTGTTCATGACCTTCCATTCAGATTCTGATCATGCCAAAGCCATTTCCCTTTACACACAGGTGAGCTGATGCCTAGCAAACAGAAGGGGAGGGGGCAGGGGACATTTTAGTCATGGTGTATGAACAATGTCAGTGATTTCTCTGATAGTATCTCAGAAATTTAATGATTACAGTGTGGGCCGGAAACGAGCCATAATGAACAGCATTGAATCATTTCATCTTGAAACGCAGCAAGAACAAAGACTAATAATTATCCACAGCAGCTTAAATTGCGAAAACCACAAATAGATTTGCCATTTGAAAGTCAGGGAAAAGGCTAAGAGAAGTTGCAGCCAAAGGCTGAAAGAGTTAATTTAGGTCTCCAAATGTCAGACTCCTGCTTTCTAAGCACTGGCTCTGAGGTTTCTGATTTAAGTACATGGCAGAAAAGCCAGCATGTTTCTATCAGACGTTAGTGTTTATAGAAGCAATACAAAACAGGATTTTGTTAAATGTATATATTATGCCAGATCAAACTATAAATTGAAACATCTGTGTCCAAGTTAATCTCAGATACAGCAAGGAGATTATTTGAATTGTGTGTTTCCTTTTGTGACCTTTTTTTAGATGTGGCTTTGTTTGAAAGGGGGAAGGGATAATTTTCTTAAGTTTTTATTCCTAAGCAACAATGCCAATAGTCCAGTATAACAGCAATATCTTTTAAAATCACCCAGCTGAATAGCAAAAATCCTTTAGTAATTTCCCAGTATTGTTATACAGGGAGCTCTAAAAAATAAACTATAGTCATATAAATAGAGGCATGTAGTTTTAAGCATGCTACAAGCCATTCATGACATAAGTATTCAATTAAAACTACTTTTATGAGCAATAATCACATTCTGAAAAGGCAAACATGGACAGTTTGCCAATATAGCCATAATGCCTGCAAAATTAACTTAAAAAACCCCAGGTAAACAAAGTTTAGTCTCTATACTACTTAAATAAAAGGTTTTAAAACTCTTTTGCTCCTGCCTCCAGGACCCACGGGACAGAAAGAAGAATTAAGGATTATTTTTTTATTATTTAAAAAATATGGTAATTATTTGCCTTTCTGCGTTCATATTATCATAAAACAATCTTAGCTTAACTGAAACTATGATTACAATACACAAATTTCAGTTTGGGAAGTAATAGAACAGAACAGCTGTAGTTTTCAATAGTATAAATCTGGCTAACTGGCCAGATTTATCAGGTCAAAGAAGTAAGACAGAAACTTTTAGCTTTATAGGTCGCTCCATATTTACTCATGAGCTGCAAGTAACTTAAGATAAAATTTTGTAGTACCTACCTCTCTTCTACAAGTATATAGAAGCCACTTTTTTTACACTGACAAAATATTCACAAAATAGCCAACAATACCTCTTCCCTTATTCTCCTGACTCTCCCCTTTAATCTCTTTGTTTTGAATGCTATTTCATTTTACCAACAGTCCTGGCTCTCTGGGGAGGTCCCAGATGATTGGAAATTGGAGAATGTCACACCGATCTACACAAAGGGCTGCAAGGAGGACCCAGAAAACTACAGACCTGTCAGCCTGACCTCAGTGCCTGGCAAGGTTATGGAGCAGATCATCCTGAGTGCAATCACACAACACACTACAGGATGGACAAGGGATCAGAACCAGCCAGCACGGGTTTAGGAGGGGCAGGTCCTGTCTGACCAACCTGATCTCCTTTTATGATCAGGTTACCCACCTGGTGGATGAGGGAAGGCTGTGGATGTGGTCTATCTGGACTTCAGCAAAGCCTTTGACACTGTCTCTCATAATATACTCCTGGAAAAGCTGCAGCCCATGGCTTGGACAGGGGCACTCTGTGCTGGGTTAAGAACTGGCTGGAGGGCCGGGCCCAGAGAGTGCTGGTGAACGGGGCTGCATCCAGCTGGCAGCCGGTCACCAGTGGTGTCCCCCAGGGGTCAGTGCTGGGCCCAGTCCTTTTTAACATCTTCACTGATGATTTAGATGAGGGGATTAAGTCCATCATTAGCAAATTTGCAGATGACACCAAGTTGGGAGGGAGTGTCGACCTGCCAGAAGGCTAGGAGGGCTCTGCAGAGGGACCTGGATCGGCTGGAGAGATGGGCTGATTCCAACAGGATGAAGTTCAACAAGGCCAAGTGCCGGGTCCTGCACTTTGGCCACAACAACCCCTGCAGCGCTACAGGCTGGGCACAGAATGGCTGGAGAGCAGCCAGGCAGAAAGGGACCTGGGAGTTTGGATTGACAGGAAGCTGAACATGAGCCAGCAGTGTGCCCAGGTGGCCAAGAAGGCCAATGGCATCCTGGCCTGCATCAAGAACAGTGTGGCCAGCAGGAGCAGGGAAGTGATCCTTCCCCTGTACTCAGCGCTGGTGAGGCCACACCTTGAGTATTGTGTGCAGTTCTGGGCCCCTCAGTTCAGGAAGGACATTGAGGTGCTGGAGCGGGTCCAGAAAAGAGCAACCAGGCTGGTGAAGGGACTTGAGCACAAGTCCTATGAGGAGAGGCTGAGGGAGCTGGGGTTGTTTAGTCTGGAGAAGAGGAGGCTCAGGGGTGACCTCATCACTCTCTACAGCTCCCTGAGAGGAGGTTGTAGCCAGGTGGGGGTCGGTCTCTTCTCCCAGGCAATCAGCAGTACGACAAGAGGGCACAGGTTTAAGCTCTGCCAGGGGAGGTTTAGGTTGGATATTAGAAGGAAGTTCTTTACAGAGAGAGTGATCAGGCATTGCAATGGCCTGCCCAGAGAGGTGGTGGATTCACTGTCCCTGGAGGTTTTTAAGACGAGGCTGGATGTGGCACTGAGTGCCATGATCTAGTAATCACAGTGGGGTTGGATCAAGGGTTGGACTGGATGATTTTGGAGGTCTCTTCCAACCCAGTTAATTCTGTGATTCTATGATTCTCCGCTCTGAACCCACTGCCTATTATGCAAACTCTGATTACTTACCATAGTTTGTCATAAATAGAACAAAGTCAGGGCTGAAAAGGGTTTATATAAAATAGAGAAGATGATCAATATTTTATGAGATGAACCGGGAGGGGTAATATTTGGAATTTCAAAAATAGTTTTCTGGATCACAGTATGAACATATTTTACAAAATCTACAATATGTGTACAATATAAACCAGAAGTAAGTCATCTGAAAGGAGCTTAAGAAGCTGCTTAAGAAGACCATGAAGGGCCATCTCCTCACCTGTTAAAAGGTATTTTCTAGTTTTTAACATCATACACTAGGTATTACTGTGCCATTAAATAAAATTATTTGAGGTCATTGACTGTTAGCACTGCATACCTTAGTGCATAGTGTTGAGTAAAATGTTGACTAGATTTTATTTTATCCCTAAATTTATTTCATAAATTCTTCACTGTTCAGAGGGCAACACACATGGAAACATAGTTTAAGGCAGAAAAAGCATACTAGATCAACTGAACCTTTAATGTTAACTTGAACAGAGTGGGACATAATAATATCCCACCATCTTTCATTGTTCTGCTGTTGACTTGCATAGGAGGGTGATATACCTAGTCTATCATGACTATTTGAAGGAATGCTTTGCTTCCCATACCTGAAGAAATGGAGCATTAGAATCTATAATCTTTTTTAGAAGACTTTTTAGATTGTCAGATTGGGGGGGCATTTTTTAATTTCTAAGGGCTTGGAAAATTTACTTGGAAAGAGGGTAGGGGAGCTTACAGATTTCTGGTTTAAGTTTCTCATATTGATTATGTTTTTCAATAGAAAAATTAAAAGTTCATCAAAAATATAGTTTTCACTGACAAAAGTTGTTTCAGTCAAAACTTAAAAGCATCTAATCTGAATTAGATCTAGTTGAATTAGATCAAACTTTATCCTTTCAAAATGACAACCTGAAGTCTCTTGTTTTCAATTCCTGTACCTTCCAGCCAGTTACAAAGTCAGCGATTGCCTTTGCATTATTTATATCAAATGAAGCTCCATATTCACAAATATTTGGAAAATATTTTATAGAAAAAATTTTACTATTATTTAGCTTCCCCCCTTCCATTTTTTGTTGAAGAAAGTATCACCTTCGTATCACAGGAACAGGGTGGGAAGGGGAAAAACTTCGATCATCCACATTTTCTGTACAAATCTACCCCTGAAAATGATGCATTCAGAATCCTACACAAGCACTGAACTAAAAAGATTCTGACAATAGCTGAAACACCACTAGGGCAACGAAAATTCAGGGTAACAAAGAGCTCCATGATTCACTCCTTATTTACAAAGAGATTTCTTATACAACAGTTAACTATTGTGTAGTCTAACATATCTATGGTGTATCCTCTTGCACCCCTCCTGGGAAATGAACATGCTTAAATACCTCTCAGAAGTGCCTGTACACCAATGCACATAGTACGGGAAACAAACAGGAAGATTTAGACATCTGTGTACAGTCACAGGGCTTTGATCTCATTGTGATTAAGGAGACATGGTGGGACAGCTAATATGATTGTAATGTTGTCATGAATGGCTACATGCTTTTAGGAAAGACAGGACAGAAAGACATTGTGGTGGAGCTGCCCTTTATGTAAGAGAACACTTGGAATTCAAGGAGCTCCACCTTGGGGAGGATGATGAGCAAGTCAAGAGTTTATGGATTAGGATAAAAGGTCAGACCAGCAAGGGTGACACTGTGTGGGTGTTTGCTACAGGCCACCTGATCAGGTGGAAGTGGATGAGGTCTTTTACAGACAATTGTGAGGGAAGCACCCTCACAGTCTCAGGCCCTGGTTCTTATGGGGGACTTCAACCACTCTGACATCTGCAGGAGAAGCAACACAGCAAACACAAACAATCCAAGAGGTTCCTGGGACGCACTGACAATAAATTTGTGATACAGGTGGTGGAGAAATCAACAAGGAGTGATGTGCTGCTCTGCTCAACCTTATACTAACAAATAAGGAAGGCCTGGTTGGATCTATGAAGGGTGGGGGCAGCGCTGGCTGCAGTGACCTCAGGGTTATGGAGTTCAGCATCCTGCGAGGAGGAAAGCAGGGTAATAAGTACAATCACAACCCCAGATTCCAGGAGAACTAACTTTGGCTTCTTTGGGGATGTTCTTGGAAGAATCCCACTGGAATGTGCCCTAGAGGGGTTTTAGAGAACTAGTCAATATTCAAGGATCACTTTCTCCAGGCTCAAGAATGGTGCATCTATGTGTGCAAGAAATTGAGCAAAAGGAGCAGCAGACCTGCATGGATCAGGGAATATGCTAAGTTGAAAGAGAACTGCCAAGATTGTCAAGTCCAGCTCCTGGCTCCATACAGGACAGCCCCAAAAATCATACCATGTGCCTGAGACTATCATCCAAACACTTCTTGAAATCTGTCAGGCTTGGTGCTGTGACCAGTTCTCTGGGGAGCCTGTTCCAGTGCCCAACCGCCCTCTGGGTGAAAAGCATCTTCCTAATATCTAGACTAAAGCTCCCGCAACACACTTGCCACTCCCTCAGGTTCTATATCTGGTCACAAGAGAGAAGAGATCAGTGCTGTCCCCTCTGCTTCCCCTTGTGAGGAAGTTGTAGACCATGATGAAGTCTCCCTTGGTCTCCTCTTTTCTAGACTAAACAAACCAAATTATGATGATCAAGGAACTCCTGTCAAATTTCAAACATAAGCAGGAGATACTCATGAGGTGTAAGCAGTGACAGCCTGCCTGCAATGAACAGAGGGATGTTGTCAGAGCATGCAGAAATGCAATGAGGAGGACCAAGGCTCATTTGGAATTAAATCTGGTTAAGCAGGGCTCCTTTAAATACATCAATAACAAAAGGAATACTAGGGAAAATGTGGGTCCACTACTGAGTGGACCATGGACTCTTGCAATAGAGTTTGCAGAGAAGGCAGAGTTATTGACCACCATCTTTGCTTCAGTATTCACTGCCAAGGCCAGCCCTCAGGAATCTGCGACCCAGGGGACAAGGAAGAAGCTTTGGAGGAAGTAAGATTTCCTTGAGAGAGTAGGACTGGGTTAGAGATCATCTAGGCAAACCTGACATCTCCAAGTCTATGGGCCCTGATGGGATGCACCCATGAGCGCTGAGGAAACTGGTGGACATCATTTCTTGGCCACTCCTAATCAGCTTTGAAAGGTCATGGCAGTCAGGAGAGGTGCTTGAGGACTGGAAGAAAGCCAAGGTCACCCCAGTCTTCAAAACGGGTAAGAAGAAAGACCAAAGGAACAACTGGCCAGTCAGCTTCATATCAGTCCCTGGAAAGGTAATGGAATGGCTCATTCAAGATACCATTTCTAAGTACAAAGAAGACAAGAAGGTGATCAGGAGTAGTGAGCATGGATTTACCAAAGGGAAAATTTACTTGATCAACCTGATTGCCTTCAATGATGTGACAGCTGGCTGGCTGGATGAGTGGATATTGTCTATGTGAAGTTTAGCAAGGCTTTTGACACTGCCATGATATCCTCATAGGCAAGCTCAGGAAGTGTGGGCTGGATATATGGACAGTGGATTGAGAACTGGCTGAATAGCAGGTCTCAGCGAGCTGCAATCAGCAGCACAGAGTCTACTTGGAGATCTGTCACTAGTGGTATCCCTATGCCAGGATAGCATAACTCTTCTTTCTTTAAATATATAATCAAGCTCAAAGACAATAAAATGTCAGGGGATACTTCTGATCCACCCTCTCCCCCAGTTTTCCTTTAGTCCTGAAAAAAAGGAAATATCAACTCAATGTGACAGCACATCAGATGTTTCACAGGCATCTACCCTATATTTTTCCTGCCCTACACCTCACCTGCACTATTTCAGCACTTAAGACTAAACACACACCTGTGACACACAGGTGACCAGATATCCTTCACTGACATAGCTGGAGTTTTCACCCAATTCCCTTGGTCACTACTTGTCAATAGCGCTAATGAAAGACGAGTCAAGCCCATGAGTGGCAAAACCTTCTGTGGTCAAATCTATACCATGACAGAGAAATATGAAATGAAAATTTCTTCTTAACAAAGATAGAGCACAGTATGCTAATAAAGATTTAGGGCTTGAGAAATAAGGTCAGTAGCTGGCGAAAAACACAAAAGCAGTTACTGAGCAGTAGGTCCCTCCACAGACATGTTTACTTCAAAGAATACATCTTTATATTGTGTCACTTAGTCCCTTTGAAAGGAAACCCGCAAAATGGTTGCCTTTGAGAATAAAAGCATCCACATGGCATGCTAAAACACAAAGTTTTACTGTCACTTCTTTTGCCAATGGCTTTAGTTTCTAACATGATTTGTAGCTGTATCATATAAATAACCTCAAGAGGTTCAGGACACTCCAGGGTCCAGGTGGTTAAAAGCGGAAGAGACGGCACAATAAAACTACAAACATGCTCTAGAAGACCATAGCCATGAAAGCACAGGCAATGCTGGCTGAAGAAGGAACACAGCAAAGCATCAAGAACACAATACTCTCAGCTCTATCTGTTTAGAGATAGAAAGGGTGGGAAGTATGAAGGCCGCACAAGGCATGAGGGAATGCAATAGCACATATTCGACCTATCCTCCCTCTATTTTAGGACAGTTTGTATTCCCCTGCTGCCACAATTTGCTCCAACTCCAAGCTGTGTTTCAAATGAACTAGACTCGTGATAGGAACTAAAATAGAAAGAAAAATTCTCAGTCAAACTTTAATTTGAGGTGTTTCTGGAATTTAAAAAAATGTAGTCATTCAACCTCCTCTTCAAAATTAACATGTATTTCCTGCTTCTAAATAAAACAAGAAAGACAATTCCAAGAATACTATAAGCAGTGTTTTACAGTGTGATCAGAAGAAGAAAAGGTCAGACACTTTACAAGAAAGTATGTTATGAAATTTCCAGTATGACTTTGTAAACTTTTTAAAATCCAAACATTTTGGAAAATGATCCAAACTTTTAATAATAATAAAGCAACAATACTTAACCCCCTTTTGGGGGTTGAATAAGTACATCAGAGTATTCCAGAGAATATTAAGGAAGACAGAACCTGATGATTCCCAGTTTTGATCTTTACTATGAATCAAATATAATGATTTTTTACCATTTTTAAGGGGTATATCTGGTTTTTTTTCAGGGGAATCTATAGACAAACAGTTTAGAGATTACTTGGCAGAGTATGAATTATTTTGCACATGCCCAGTTTTGTGACCTTATTTCAGCTGAATACTGTTTTGTGTGTATTGCTCTGCAGACAATATCATTTCAGCATTTTTCAGCTTTTGGATATCAGAAAATCTACACTGCACAAGAAAGTGGGAACAACAAGCTAAAAACTGCCAGTTTTTCACATACACATTCAAAGTCTGCATCCTGTACAGTGACCTATGTGTGATTTCTCTCAGTCCTGGCCCTGTATTCTGCAAATAACTCCCATAATTGTTGCGATCCCAGTATCAGAACTGGGACATTGGAAGTGATTCTGTACCCCAACCATCTTCACTCCATACAGTTCAAAAAAAACCCCCACATGCCTTCCTTTGCTGCCTTCTAAACACTACAGGAGGGTGGAGAGCACATTGCCACCTTAGAGATACCCCATGTTTTTGACAATATAGTGGCTTCTTGTCTTGCTAGATTGGTTTGATAAAGATGCACAAATCTCTCAAGTTTACTGGGTTTGCACAGATTGAATGAGCCATATGACATGTACATCAAACACTGGGCAGGCAGAGGCACAACAACAGGTTACCATGGTGCAAGAAGAGACGAGGATTACATGGTATTCATATGGAGGAGGGAACGGGGTGGGGAAATCATGTTCCATTACAAATATGTTGTTCAGATTAGCCAAACTGTATGTCCTTCGTTCAACTAGTTACTTGTTGAACATTGTCTCATAAAATAAAGCACTCCGCTGTTATGTTTCTCCATTTATGATACAAATGAGGATGTCTGGAACTTTGGAGGGTGAAAAAAAAATAAAAATAGGAAAGGAAAGGAAAGAGATCTTAACCAAAATGTGACCTTAGCAGATGCAATCCAATCTGATTTCCACTACATTAGCCTACGGATGCTTATGCAACTGCATAGCACAGCAACTGAGAGACAAAACAATGGATATTTTAAAGCTTTATTTATTGCTCCTTCTCAAAACATTCAATCGCCATCATGCTTCAACTGCCAAATCTAAATTAGAGAGTTTAAAAATAAAAAAAAGTATTCTTCAGGGGAACATTAGAGCTCTATAGAGAGGTGTGAGCTCAAGGAGATGGAGCATCTGGCTAGAGACCAACTCGCCTATAAGTCCAGACCAAGTGGACCCATATGGATAACTTTTAGAAAACTCTAAGTGGTAACAAGCAGAAAAGTTTCCTCCCTTCCATGTTCAGTCTCCTTTTTTGGCATTAGTAATTAAACTGTACTTACTGCCATTAGCAGATTACAGAAACTTCCACCAGAATCTAAACAATTTTCATATAATCTAATCATTTCCTTATTTATTCATGTTTATCCACAATTTCCCTCCTCTTTCGGTTGGATTGCTATGTAATACTACAAAGCATAACAAAAGTTGATTTGCTACTAATTAAGCACACCAGAGCACTATATTAAGCTCTTCTTCCAAAAACACAAGGAAAATCCATAAGATCACAGCCTAAAGGTTTAAAGCAATTAGTAAAAGGTCAAAAAGATTACTACTGAAGTTTTTTTATGTCCTTCGTCTACAGATTGCTATAAATTTAAACTTTTGCTAACATATTAATTCTATACAATGTTCAGCAACTGAGTTCTAAATCTATGCTAGTGATCAATAATACATTTAAACTCTCTCACAAAAAATCTGGCACAAATCACACATAATTTGTGTGGTTTTCTTTTATATCTATTTTTTTATTATGGAACTGTGCACTGCTTCCTTTCTTTGCTGTTACCCACCTAGTGAACACAGGACATTGTTCAAGCTGTTAACGCCAAGATCTCATTGAGTACCTTCTGGAAGCCAGGATTTATCATATATATATATATATATATATATATAGTAGAGGAAATTGCTCATTTACTTTGGTTGTAAATTGTCTTTTTTCTCATCAAAACTTTGCAGAGGAGATAAATTTGGGAATCAAATTACATAAGATCATTACCTGCTCTCTAATCTATCCTGCTTTCACATAAAACGAGAACTAATCATGTTCATACTTTTTAAAAAAGTGCTTACTTCATTTAAAGGAAAAAAAATACAAAGAGAATGAGACAGAGACAGCTATTCCCCCCAACAAAAAAAATATCCACCAACTACTAATCCCCTCTTCAGTGAATGCAAGAGGTCTTCATATCAAGAAAGTTGCATCTTTTTTCTTCTCTGCTACAAATTTTATATAATATTATAGTATTATTTACACATATGAGTAAATATATAAGTATAAACTCTAAAAACATAACTGTACCTATTGTCCATAGAGAAAACTGTATTTCACAGAAGTTGTTCATGGCAAAGAACAATGTTGTTGCATTTCAATTTTTCATGAATTTTAGTTTACTCATAGAAAAAATACAGTGAAGACTATGAATCTTTTACCAGTGGTACCATGTTAATGATATGATCTCACCCTAGAATCATGCCTAGCTTTTATCTTACATTTCCTCCCATCACAAAACATAAAACCCTCTAAACTGCCACATCGTCAATTAGTGTACCACCATAAATTAACTTCAATATGTTATTTCTTATGTTAACTAAAATACCTTTTTACCTTCTGGGATGCACTAGTAAGTGAATTTCCTAATGCCAAACAGTACATCATGCTCAGAACCAAACTGGAACCCATAATATTCCCTGACAGATTAATGTTTAATCCTTCAGATACCACAGTCCCCTAAACAGCATGCAGTAAAGATCTGTCTGTATGGTTAAGCTGGAAACAAACCCCTGAAAAAAGGAAAAAAATGAGATAGCCAGGAGAAGAAAAGGGAGCAGGATGCAAACCCAGTGGAAGTTGGACTAGGGTTTAGAATGAGGTACATTCTTCTCCCCATAAAAGAGTGTTACTGATAAAAACATTGCACAGACACATGTAATAGGATGAAGTCCCAGTTATCATTCATGCATTTAAAATTATTAAACCATTCAGGCAAAAGGAAAGAAACAAAAATAGAACAAACAGGGCAACCCCCATGACACATCCTAACCACGATGGATGAACAATGAACTGAATACTTCCAGCTGGACAGGAGCGTCATCTCCGCACTATGTGATGTATTAGCGAAAAGCCAAGCATAGGTTTCTTGTTTCAGTCCAGAGTTAGACAGTCAACTCAACTCTTTGAGAAAGTGGTTTTCATAGAAAAGCAGATTTGAAAGTCTCAATTCGAATACAGTAAAAGCATAAAACAAAATGTAGAAAAACAGTTCCAAATCAATCACTGCTTGACAGAGTTGTCATAACACGCTCTCTCTCTTCATTTCCTTCATGACATGAACTGAGACACAATTCTCTACTGAATAGTTTTGATTCACTTGCATACTGCTTGCATTTTCTTTAACCAACAGAAAGGTATACTATAAAGTTGAGTGAGGCTTGGGTATTTTTATTCCCCAACCACTCTTTCTGCTGGTATTTTCATCCTCCCTTGTTTTGCTTCAAGATGCAAGAAAACTTGAAAATCAGTGGTAATCCCCAACTTGAAATTGCCATGTTTTACTACATGAACAATCAAAATCAGTGATACTTGGCACAACTTTAGCTCACAGAAGTTGAGTTGCTGGTTTAAATACTGACCAAATTGCAGACAAAAAGAACCCATCATAAACCACACCCAACCAAAAACAAAAAAAGAAAATTTTGAAATATCCTATACCTTTGTGGAATCTTTAAATTCCAGAAAAAAACAACCAATATTCTGCTATAACACAGGAGATTCTCGTTTCTTAACCTGACTACCATCCACCTGATGTAAAGCCAGTTCATCACCCCAATGCTTCCACTTTCTGACAAGTTACACAAGCATACTGACACATCTCTTCAGCAAAGAGCTTTGAGATGTACATATAAGAAGTGCTAGGGAATGGATAAATTATAGAGCTGATTATTTCATTTTAAACTATATACTTATATCAAACATAGGTGTCAAAACAGTCAAGTGGGAAATTGTGAACAAACATTTGATCACTGAGAAAAAAAGCGATAGGTCACATATTTTGTCTTTGAAATTTTCTACACTAGCTGACTCTACTTTTTGGTTAATTAGCAATATGACCTCATTTTGGAAGCTTTAAAAATTTGGTTTTTGAGTTCACAACCATGACCAAGGAAAAAGTGTTGTTAAATTTAAGAGTTATATAACTGCAGTTCAAAGTAATTTTTTTTTTTTTTTTACTTTTATGCATACCATTCTAGATACCAAGTCACAGATAGACCTCGTGACTGCTCTTTGAAAAACGATGGTTTTCCTAAATTGTCTGTATTTGGAAATTATACAAATTGCATAACCACTATTTTGGGAAGCGGGGGGAAACAGGGCTGCACACTGACATCAGTTTTTCAGCTGTTGATATGTTATTGCACATCAGATTGCACATCCTCAATTAACCTCCTTACGTGCTCTTGGCTAAAATGAATGTGATGCAAACAACTTTTGTGTCAATGAGTAAGGCACATTATCTCACCTTTTCCATGCACTCAAAAAAACCCTGGGCACACAGACTCAGGGTAGAACAGAAAACAATCTGTGTCAAACTCCTCAGAAGGGAAAGTGAGGCGCTGAGTACAACCACCAGTTCTGCTCTCACCACGAGCTGGGACAGCCACACTTCCCATATGGTGTTACACAATGGCATTGATCAATATCAGAAATTCCCTCATATTTTGATGCTCTTTAATAACTGTCATCTGAATATCAACTAGGCAAAGTAAATTGGAATATTGGTTGCTTGTCTGCATGTCTAAAGAAGAAAAATGGTGGAGGGAACTGCATCTTTTTGGAACTGTGGATAAAGAGTGTCTGTTACAAGAGTAATACACTTTACTACAACCATTTTCCTCTTTTTTAATTTTTTCTTACCAATAGCAAGGATCATAGGGGTAACGTTGCCCACAGGCCTTACACTGGGAAGCATTGTCCCAGAGCATCTTTTCTCTGAGTGTATCAGCAACAGTATGGTCTAATTTTGAGAAACAGAACATTGTCAGCTTCTATTGATTTCAGCAGGGATTGAGGATGCATTTTCCTCAAACTAACTTTATTAGTTCACCTAATAAAACCATCGCCTTTCCCTGTAGAGTTCGTCTCTGAAAGTGAAGTGCTCAGCCTCTTTTGGATGCCTTTGAATTACCTTAACTCACTGGATACTTAGATGAAGTCTGCACAATTTTTTGCTCTTCCACAGACTACCTAGCACCTGAATTCGTCTAAACTTCAGGGACAAATCTATATGAGGAGGTATTTCTACCAAGCATCTAGGACTGGTAACTTCACATTTCCTCCCGTAAACCTTAATTTCTTGTTGACCCTTTTCTCCAGTTTGCCTAGAGACAGATAGTGTAACCTAGGACAGATACTCTCAAATGAGACATTAGCAGCAGTGTGCAGCCATATGTATGGCTTCCACATCAAGTCTTATTCTTTCTGGAAAGATGAGGCTATAGTAATTTGTCTTTAAAAAAAAATTATTCTGGGTTAATTAGCACATTGTACATTCTCACACTAAACAGTAAAGTGAAAAAAAATTCTGCTACAGCACCTATAAAGTCCTAATACCAAAAGGCAAATAGATGAATCGACTTTTATTTAGATAGAGATATATAGAGAGGCATAGATATATATGCAAACTGTACATATATGCACACAAATATATATATATGTGTGTGTGTATGTAAGTATAATATATAAAAAAGTAAGCAGTGGCAATTGCTATTCCCAGAATGAACACAGTAAAAAAATGAAGTAACAACTTCCCAACAAAGATGCCTTTCTGTGGCTTTCACATTACCTAGATCCATCTGTCAAAGCATATTCTGCAATAGGTTGTGTAGCTGACACATCTGAAATTATGGCTCTGATTCAGGAAAGACTTAGTCCATCCCTGTGCAGTTAAGCATTTAAATATTTTAAGTACATGCTGAAAGTTCTGTTGAAGTTACAGACTTTCCCAGTTTTCTTGAACAGAAAATGTTGACTTGAGTGAAACCTATATGAATACATTTATTTTTGTGAATTAATGTCCCCCCTCATTTGAAAACAAGACCATGAATAGCACACAGGACTGGGGCTCAGTGACGACAATACAGCAAGCATCAGAGGAAAAGAGAGAGATTTATCTTGATAATCTCCAGGAAAACCTGCCTAACTCTAACCAGTGCTGAAAGTGACAGATGCAGGACTTTACATAAATGCAATAGAAATTAGAGAATGTTAAGGTACCAATGACTTCAGCTTCCAAAATGTGACACATCAAATGCATGTTCACATGAATCTTGCAGTGCAGCTAAACAGATCTTATCTTTAAACTAGGTCAGGCAATGATGGTACCTGACCATGATGTATGTTGGTTCTACAATATGTTTGATTAAAGATAGGAAATGATGTACATTAAAATTGCATCCTCAAGCTGAAACACAAACAGTAAGGAGTGGGTAAACACTGTGTCTCCAGTTGTGGGACTGTACTATATGTCAACAACAACAACAAAACACAAACAAACAGATTATGAGAATGATATAAGTATATCCTACTGATAAATTTACTTTTAGTCAAATATGAAGCAGCTTCAGTGTTTGTGAAAGAAAGGAAACTTCCTTTATTCAACAACTTCCAAAATTCTGTGAATGAAATGTTAGCATTCATCAGTATGAATTCTTATCTTGCAAATATACTACTAAGACAGTTACTGGTTAGCAATTAGTGAGATCATATTTATGGGTCTATACAGATTTAAAAAAAAAAGAAATGCCCAAGAATGATGCAACAACACAGACATTACCAAGTCTAGAAGACAATGATGGAGCCCTGTGTCCTGTCATAGGCATTTTGTCATCCCAATAAATATATCCATCTGTAGGTTAGATTCTGCTCATGGCAGCATCAGAAGAGCAGGAATATTTTCAAAGAGTCAGCTTTGAACAGGCTACTTCCGAAGCAAATTCAGGGGAAGAAGTTGAGGAAGATGCTTCACTAGAGAGGCCGTAGTTTACATTCTGCTTCACACCTGGCCTACTCAAGATATGCTCAAGCCAGAACGAAGCACTGCTTTTTCCCTATGATTTTATCTCATTCATGATAGACCACCAAGCCTGACAAAGTTAGCTAAAACCAGAGAAAGTGAAAATAATACACACAGCCCCAGTTCCAATGTCCAACAGGAACCTAACAGTGAGAAATGCACAATAGGGCTCTGCTTTGCTGCTCTATCGTGGGAAGGCTCCAGGTACAGCAGCAGAAAGGTTGCCAGAAGGAAAAGGAGAAACCGGACTGAACAGAAATTCAGCCAGCCAATACAGCCTCTTATGGCAATTCTTCTGAGAGGGAAGAGGGTAAAGCATCAACAGGAAGCCTCTAGGTGCCCTCATGATTCAGTGGGATTACACAGCTCCTACAAAGCACAACAATTCTACTTCCATTGCCCAAAGCCATTCTCTATATGACCAGCCCAGTTAAGAGTGGTCTCTTATTCTGTGTACTGGTACACAATGTTGCAAGGGATGGGGGTTGCAATTCTGCCATTCTGAACTCTGAGTAAAGGCTACATTAAAATATCAACACTTCTACAAGAAATTTTACTGTAGCTCCTCCATGCCAATTACATAATGCAAATGTACATTTTGAACTTTGCTGCCTGGAGAAGGAAGGGAAAAAAATTAATTTTTAAATAGCTGCATTTTCCAATTCTTCTACCAACCAACTTGTTCTCCAAGCCTGGCTCTGTTACAGCAGTCATCATGTTACAATTACTGGGAGTACACCTAAGCATACACATGCACATGCATGTTTGAATGCATATACACACAGTTATAAAGTCATAATACATGTGTAAATTTCATTCTGTATTTACTCATTTGTTGTAAGCACCATTGCTAATGGAAAATAGACCATGTCTCCTTTTCAAGGGAATGATTAGGACCACATGTTTCACTAACTCCTATGTTGAAGTCCTTGCTGATACTTTTGAAACCAAATTACCAACAGCATAAAAAACTTATTTCCCTAGTGAAAACCACTGGCTACTAACTTAGGGAATATGAATACATTTGTCCCTAAATATGCAAGTAATCATCATAGAAAGCCAGAGGCCTAAAATAAATAGGTATGGGGCAGATGAGAGCAAGGTTCATATGCAATAGTAACATATTCTATAACTGAATGACTTTGTTTATCTGAGAAACTCAGTATTACATCACTTTTCCTAAAGAGAATATAAACAGCACATTTTTGAAGAAACAGTTACTTAATGTGCAACTTGTCACCACTATCAGCTTTAACATAATAAAATACATGTGGAAAATCCCTTGAAGCAAACCTTCTGCAAAGCAGATTCTTCCCTAGTCTGGGTCAGAGGGTGTGTATGTCTATGAAGGAAATGCTATCTCTCTCTCTTTCACACACCCACTCACTGTAGGTCATAAAGCAGAGCTCACTGTTGTGATGTATCTGCTGTATGCGTGGCATCAGCTCCTTGAGGTAAAGAAATTACCATTGTTTCTTGGGGAGCATCTGTGCCTTGTAAAGAAAACCAACAAATCACACTTCAACATATTAAATAGCAGCACTCATTGAGACTTCAGCCAAAGATCCCTAAAGTACTTTGCAGACAATGAATAAAGCATGTTTCAGCAAGAAAAATATTACTCTCCATATTTTGTAAACATTGAAAACACAGCACTACCTAGTTGAATAACTTAACCAAAGTTACTCTGAAAAAAATATGGAAGTGACAAGCATTATGACCAAGCTCCAGACTCTACTTTGGGAACCACCGGACTTCAATCCTTATGTTTGGATAGAAGTTTGTATAACCTGATCTGCCAAGGAATAAAACACCTCTGGGTGATAAAGTCCCTCATTTCTCTATTGACTCAATGTGCAACTTTGGTATTAACATGTCAGGGGCAGGCAAAACAGAGAAATTTGCTTCAGGTGCCATATTATTATTTTCCAGTAAATGTAGGAGCTTAGGCACCTAGGTAAATGCTGTGTAGAACACTGAAGAACCGCTCTTGTGCTAATGACATTTTCTATAACTAAGCAAAGGTCAGCCTAGCCAGATAAATATCTTCTAGCATAGCTCTGTAAAGAAGATTTTGACAACACAACATTTATGCAATAGCTTTGTCCTGTGAGCAAAGGTTGATAATTTTTTCAAAATCTGAGATGCACAAGTAGCAGAAATTAATGAGAAGGCAACCACTATATCCTTATTTCTTCTAACTTCATAGACCTGAAATCAGATCTCTGAATAATGAACACTATCTTTAGCCATTCTAGTATTTTATTCTTTATGGTATCACAAATCGAAATGGTTCAGATTATTCCAGGCCACTCTAATTGTTCTCAAAGGTTATGGCAGAAACAGAATAATCTGTTCCATGTCTTTAATCAAAAAAATTATATAGCTGAATAATAAAAGCAATAGAGAAAACAGATGAAGAGGTATGCAGATATGTAAATCTTCCATTTATATATGGCAAATAAGTAATTTAATACCATTACAGAATTAGTGTTGCATTCTGAGTTGACATTTATTATACAGTAGAATCACAAAATCACTGGCAAAAGAGAATTACAGGTGAGCAGCAGCAATGGGTTAATAAAACATAGTATGCTATTAGATAAAGCTTTTACAGGTTTGCATCTGAAAGTCATAACCTTTTATTTCATGTGTCACTGTGACAGAAGGTTTTCAAGGCACAGTTCTTGAAACTGCAAGATGTTAAACAGATGTACTGTACAGCCTTCCAGATTTAAATCATGAGAACTGCATTTGCAGCCTGTGTGTTGTATCCCCATTTTTTCCCCTTATCAGCTCTGGATGCCTTAAATAAAACCGTCTGTTTTACGCACCTTTTTTTCCCTTTAGCTTTTTTTTCCTAATACAGCGGACCCTAAAAATCACTTCCTCCCTCCTTTCTTTTCTATTTTTTTTTCTTCAGACTAAAAAAAGTTACTTAGAAATATATCTCTTGGGCAGGGAAATCTCTCTTTCTCCTTATTCTGCAGGTGCTGGCAAACCGATCCAACTTCTTACTGTAAAAAAGTCATCCACTGCAGAAACAGTCAGGAGTGATAACAGTAAAAAAGAAAAAATAAAAACAGACCTGCTGAAATTCCAGCTTGAACAGTCTCCTAAACTACTGAAATATTGATAGTCCTCTACCTTCCCTGTTTCAACTGTTGCTTGCACTCTGACAAATCTCTATTAAGAAATGTTTGCATAGCCATACAATTTAATTTTCATGCCTGCTCAGATGCCATCATTTGTGTCTTTCAAACAAGGAATGCAATCATATTTTAAGTACTTTGTTAGAGTAATTTAGACCATCAGAAACCTCTGGCAGTCTTCTGGTCCAAATTCCCTGTCAATCAGAGGCTGATCAGGGTCTTGTTCAGTCAGTTATTGACTGAATGGGAGACGAGGATTTCACAGCATCTCTCATCTAAAGCCTAACTCGCACCACCACTGCGGAATTTTTCTGCCTTTTATTCAATCAGAATTTTCTTTGCTGAAACTCGTGTCCATTGCCTGTTATTATGTCAATCTGCACTTCTGGTGCATGCATTACTATTTCTCACAAGGGCACACTGTTGACTCTTGTTCAACTTACTGTCCGGGAAGATCTTTGGGCCTTTATCTGTAAAGCCACATACTATCCAATCAATCCATAAGCTGTAGTGCTGCTTGGGGCTACTCTGTCTCAGGTGCAGGACCCCCTGTTTGCTTTCCTTGGACTTCAGGAGGTTTCTGCTAGCCCATATATCCCATCTCTGAATGGCAGTTCTACACTCCAGCATACCAACTACTCTCCTTTGTTGGGTGTCACTTGCAAACTCGTCAAGGTTCACTCAGTTCCCCTGTCCAAGTCATTAAAGAGAAGTTTAAATAGTATTGGCCCTGGTATGTACCCCACGGAAACAGATGGTATTTTACATACCACTGGGTATACAAGGCCTGAACTCACAAACTGTATTGTATGTTCCATGCAACACTGCATGAAATAAATGACGTTTCCAATTAATAAATATATGCAAATTCACTAAATTGGACAAATAATTTTATGGTAGTCAGCATAGTACAATGATGAGAATTTTCACTATATCATTTACGCATTTTTTGCATTGATGTGTATTCTTTAATTAACATTGCTGGTATTGTTCCTAGGTATTCAGTGCTGCAGAAAAATGTGGCATGTAAATTAATAGGGGAAGCACACTGCTTCAGCCAAAGAATTCTTTACATTCTCAACAAAATACACTAGACAACAAGACAGTGTATCAGCCATCACATCAGAGAATTGAATGAATGCATCTAGATATTAAAATTGCAATTTTCTGTGAAAAATAGGTACACACATATATATATATGTATCTAAAAAAGAAAAAGGCTCAAAGAATTTGCATTGCAAAGAGCAGCAATAGAAACAGACAGTATTTCCAGCAGAGAAAAAGAAAGACTAGGCATATATGGATGAACAACATAGCAAACAATTCTGAAAAAAAGGCAAACCAGCAACACCACCTAGCTTTTCACCCATGCAGAACACAGAAAAACTATTTGAGGCAGGCAGTTACAACAGAAACAAAAATATCAAAAGAAAACCTTTTATGCTAGAAGAATGTATGAAAATCAATAATGAAACAGAAACTATTAAACACTGTAAAGTGTACACTTAGTACAAGGTAAAAAAAAGCACGAGTAATCACACTGTTGTGAATGCAAGATTGCATAAGAAGCATGCTGGTTGATTAATTGGGGTCAGAAATACCCAGCACCTTTCAGTTTCAACTTCCTGGATCCATTTAAGTGTAGGAAAAGTCCAAAGTAAGTGCAAGCAGGTGAAAATTCCATCTTGTTTTGACAAAAAGGCATATATAAATTGTTTTTATTGCAGCTATTTCTGTCTTGTTATTTATCTATTTAGAAACAAGAAAATATATTCCAAAGCCCTACCATGGTAAACTGCTCATAAAACACTCCTTGCAGAAACATCTGATTCTCAGGTGTTTGGAAGCAAGAAAATGCACAAATCAACAGACAACTCTTGCCCCTGTGTGCAAAGCTGTGAAATTAGCCACACTGCTGAAGCTTTAAATCATCATCTTACTTGAGACAACCAACTTCAACCTATCTATGAAGAATTTTCTGCCTCAAAATGAATATAAATTAAATAATAGTTTTCCTATACTGCCTTCTGCTGTTACTCATCACTTAGGCTTACCTTGATTTATGGCAGTATAAAAACAGCACCAATTTAAAAAAAATAGAGAAGCATTTTCAAATGTGTAAGATTTAACTGAGTTTGTCAGTTGTAAAAAATATATATATATATATATATATTTCAACTGTTTCAAAAGCACATTTTACTTCCACAATACAAAAAGGAGGGTTATGAAGTCAGGTTTTCCAACTGAAAGTCAAATTTTCATTTAAAAATTGTGTTTTAAATTTAGATTTTATAAAAAAAAAAAAATCTAGAATTTGGCACAAATCCTCCAAAGAGTATGGAAAGTCAAAATATTCATGAATTTATTTTGGGTAATAAGTAAGCAATATTTTATTAAAAAGATGAACTTTATATTTGGCATGAAGTTACTTCTAAAGTTTCTAAGCACCAGAGATGGGTGAATAATTACTAGCCAGTAGCAGATCTCCTCAGTGTGAAGAAGAAAAGATCCCTGTTTGGACTGCTTGAGATGTTCTAACTGAGTCAAAGACAACTATTGATGTATCTCTGTCATAAACCACTTCCAGACTGCTTTGATAGACCATCTTCCTGCTACACTTGCCCAAACTAGCTGGTGGGGATCTTGCAGTTTTCAACTGTTTGGTAGGAAGCTCATTGGATCAGAAAAATCAATGAGTTGGATTAATTTAACCTCAGCACTGACATCCTTATCTTTATGGGGAAAAAAAATCCCAACTTAACACTATCACAATCATAATAATAGAGTATCATAACATTTATTCCAGTGATAATCCTTCTGACTGAAGTATTTCTTCAGCTCTCACTTCTGACCCAGCATACAGTATATTATAAATAAATAAATAAAGTGTCATCACCTCTTTACTCTGTTCACATTTAAACTTTTGACAGTATTTAAAATTAGTCAGTGAATTTGATACAAATTACAAATACTTTTATCTGTTGCAGAACCACATTTCTAGTGAATGATTCACCAAAAAGCATTAGTCCTATTCTTTGTAGCATAATTGTTGTATGAAGGAGCAAAAGCCAAAGACAGAATACGAAAAACCCCACAAAACCAAAAAACACCACCACCAAAAAAACAAACCAAACCAAAACAAACAAAAAAAACTAACACCAAAAAAAAACACCAAACCCTGGCTCTTAACCTATGTTTTCTTAACAGGAGCAAGAGTCAGGCCCATACATCAGTTTTTCAAGAAAGCAGTGAAGAAGTGTTTATCTGCCAAATACTTCTCTGCTAGGAAAAGTACATATCAGCATGAGGCTACACACATTAGGAAAAATTCTTTGCTTTGGTAACAGAAAACATTATTAGGTCAGCAAACATCCTTAGTATTTTGCTTTCCTGAGAACAGCTGCAATGACTCCAACACAGGGGAGTGAAAAGGGAGGCCTTCACCATTTAACTGAACCAGCTAAAAGATGCAGCCATTAAACAGAGAAAATAAGATTGTCTATTATCAGCCACAGCAATCTCTCTACATATACTTTTTTTACTTTCTGAAACCTCTTTGGATACTTTGAGCTAAAATTAAACATGAAACAGGATTTTGGGACATAATATCTTTGAGGAGATTATAACTTACTTCACAAGCATAGATAAAAAGATCGAGGTTTTCTAGGCAAGAACAAACCTCACATTTTCTTTATTCTCTTTCATCATTCCTAATCCAGTTAAATCAAGCTGTAATGTACTTTACATGCAATTTTTGACTCAGAACTTCAGGCAAATGTGATGTTTTACTAACTAACCACATAGAGCAGCAGGAAAGACTCCTCTGCAACCAGACTATGTTCTCTTATTCTATAATTTGTGAAATAATTCCTAATTACACTCTCCATATACATACATTTCAAGCCTTTAATTGCTATGTATAGATTGTGTACTTTGGTATAACATCCATTTCTTCCCATTTAATTGGATAATGTGCACAAAATCCACTAAAAAGATTCCTGACACAAATCTAGGAAAAATACTTCATTTTAAAAATCTAAAATCTATTTAAGACTTCTTCATTTCTTCTATAGTCACCTGCTGAGAAGTCAAGTAATTAGCACTAAAGTCTCCACATCCCCTCCAATAAACAAAAAATGAATTTGTGATAATGTTAAATACTCATGTTGAAGTTTACTTCTACCCCACAAAGGCTGACCTACCTCCTGGCAGTTTCATCAGAAAAAATGTACTTTGTTGTGTTTTTAACATCCACATGGCTTGGATAGTGAAATTTTATATTAATTTTTAACTCAGGACATCGCCAAACACAAACCATAACCATACCTAAATAAATATCATTTCAGTTTCACCCATCACCCTTCTGACTTCTGAGATTATTTAGATGGTCAGTTAAACAGCTACACCATTTAAGATCGCAGCACCTGTCTTTGCTCCTTTGATTTGACACAGGTCAACCTGATGCAAAGGCAATCTCAAAGAGAGTACAACTACAATGTAGTGAGTGCGTTTGTCTTTCCTTTTGAGGCAGCTGAAGGTTTGTAACCACAGAATTTGGTATGTTCAAAAGAAAAATTCACTTTAAAAAGCCAAGAAATTTTTTAAAAGTGCTTTGTATTGTGAAATGACAGTAACACTTCTTTCTACACCCTCTCCTAGATGACTTGTAAATATATAAACTATCTCCACATGCTTTTATTTCATGTTTATTTTCCATCACTCATCTAAAAATGAAGTAAAATATACACAGTGAGAGTGTGTTTGTATTTTCCTCCAAAATAAGAAAAATGCATAGATTGAAAAGTCTTGCACAACAGCAAACATGTCAAAAGAACCCATAATTTGCTTTTATTTCTATAAACCTGCTTCTAATAAAGGATAGAGTTAGATATCTACTTGATTAGCAATTGTCCTGGTCTTGCTGTGTCTTCAATTTCAATTACAATAGCTGTTTGGCCGAGAATAATTTTCATTTTTTAGATTCTGAAAGGACAGATTCAGAGGATAAAGACATGAAAGCACGTTACTGAAAGTTCCAACTATTTTGAAATTTCACTGGGGAGACACTGAATGTCACCTTCCTTTAATAACTCACATTTATAACTGACACTAGTTTTAGCAGCATGTTTACTGAAGTTAAGGGCTTCAGACAGAGAAAAAAGACAATTAAAGAAGAATCAGTCTGTGTGAAGGACATATATTCTGTGTTTCAAAATATATGACTTACAAAATCCTCAAGTAGACATTCCTATTAAATGCATATTATTACACCCTAAGAATAAGATGTAACACAAAAAAAACCAAGTTCTTACAATCAAGAGGGCTCACCATGCAAAGTATCACTCCTTTAAAATATATCATTTTAGGGTGGAGAGGAAGCCATACCAGAATACTGCATCTTAATTTTCCACTAGTATATTCAATGCAATAGGATAAGTTGGGTATAAATACTACATCCAGAAAACACGCACTGTGCAAACACAGATTCCAGATTTAATATTAGATTCACAAGGGAAATATCAAAAGCAAAGAGTCAACAGTTAGAAAAATACATAAAGATAAAAAGCCATGCCATGAAAGTAGTAGGAATACAGCATCTGTACACTGTCAACACTTCTCAGTATCAAGGTACACAGAAGAATTAAAAATGAACAGTGCAATTTACTACTGCAGTTCTCAACATGAACAAATCACATCCCAAAACAGCTCAGTAAAGTCATGGAAAGATGGCTGATTCCTAAGCCCTTTAAATCCAAGGGAACATCGTAACATAAGAACTGGGGGGGAAAGAGGAAGGTGGTGTTTGCACACTCAAGTTGTCAGTAAATATTCTTCTCTTCTGACTTCACAATTTTTCATGGGTATTGGGAAGAAGAGGGAGATTTTTTCCAAAAGCTGTTATTACATAATTGATTTAAAGAGTTTCTCTAAGTCTTAAAGCTTGTATCTTGATGATTGGCACAGAAACCAGCTGTTTTAGAGAAATGGGAAGTCTTAAGCCTCAAAGGAAGTAGAGAAATCCTAACTTCCCTCTTTCTCATTTCTGAACCTGTGCAAATACAGTATCTGAAAAAACATGATGTATAGAGACGAAATGGTGTTTCTGCTCATGTCTGCTTTGGGTGTGACCTGAGGACTGCAGCAAGATGCATTTCAGTTGCCTGTTCCATGTCAAGGGAGCATCAGACTACATTTAGCAGAAGCATCTCTCCAAAACCCAGCTCTCATGGAAATGGCAATCCCTCAAACTAGCCCTTACAAGTTTCTAGCCTGACTCCAAACACTACTAGATCACCAGTTATCACAGATGATGACTATAATGTTTGCAACATTGGCAGCAAAACAATAGGGAGGAACTGTTAGAAGTTTTTGTTTGTTTTTAAAGAGGATTTTTTTAACTTCTTATTTTTTTCTCAGAAATTAAACTGGTATCCATAGCGTAAATACCATCTTCTTGGGATCTCAATTTATCCTTTTGTCTTTCTCATCCCACCTGTAAACTTGACTCAAAATTCCTGAATTCTCTTTGTCTTTCTCCCACATGTGAGTGAGGATCTCCATATTTAATACCACCTTTGACACATTACCTTCATGTTGAAGTGAATCTTTCATTTATTTTAATATGCCATTACAGGCATACATAAAAATAGAAATAAATCTTCTTCTTCTCTGAGTTAGGAGGTGTTTCTGGTGTAATTCTAAACAATTAAAATTTGGTTGTGTCATCCCAAAGTTCTGCCTGTAAATATGATCAAAAACTGGTTTTTTGTTGTTTGGTCTTTTTTAATTAATAAGCCTAGATTGCTTTTCAGGACTTCAAAGAAAGCTTTGAAAAACATCCCAGATCAAGAACAACACATCAAGATTTATATGTAATTCAATAGAAGCTTTACCCTTAAAACATATACTAAAAAATTACACATTTTAAAATTTAAATTGTTACAATTAATTGCCACAGTTGCTAAGTAGCCAATTGAAATTGTGTGAGAAAAATTTCAACATGTGGCTGGCTGCTCAGAGTGTTGACATCCAGTCAACATAGGCAGTTTTAAACTTGGGATGAGTTCTTTAAAACAATGCTTATGTTCTTGGCCTCACTGGCAATGCACAGTGAGGAAATACTTCCTGCTTCTTCACAAACTGTCTACTTGAATCATACTATAAACCTACATGAAACCAGTCAGCAATGAGAAAGAAAATGGCAATGACAGAGAAAGCTTGCCTGACTAATTAATGTCTTTTTGAGGTGGTTGGAAAACTAGATCTTCAAATGCCCACTCCTACTCAGCCTACACACTTGTCTTTTCATGGCTCAAATATTCTTCCTTGTTAGTAAGAGTTATAAAACTAAAACAGTATATTTTTGTAAATGTTATTGCATAACTAGAATGTAAAATGAACATGTCAGCATCTCAGTTGAAAATATCACCTTTTTTTTATCAGCAGTAAGTAGGACTCCAACATGAACTTAAGCTGAAGACTGCAGGAAATCTTGTAATTTCAGGATGAGAGGCCAGGGTCATGACTTGAGCGAAGATTTTTAAATGAAGTTGAACACTCAGGTAAAGAATCTGAAGACCAAATGATAAAATAAGCCTGATTTGCAGTTTCTGCACAGTTTTTGTTGTTGGATTTTCCATTTTATTTTCTCTCTTGCTGGAATACATGTATCATCATCTGTAGCTACTATCATTCAAGAAATTCAGAAGTGCAATATACCAAACATGTGTTCTCCTGAATATCATTAGTATTTTCATGCCTACAAAGCTTAACTCACGCAACAAAGCTTCACCACACTGCTCATAAAAAGATTTGTTTGTAATCAATATAAGTGATAAAGACCAATGATAAAATCTAGTCCTTATGGTCTGTGAGAAAAAAAAAAATCCAGATTATATTCATATGAAAACCTAGGAAAATTAGGTGGCAATTAATTTTGAAAACATAAAAATGCAGTAAAACACTTTAAAAGCAACTCTTTGTTCAAGGGAGTTATATACTGAAGCATGTCTAAAATTTGGTCTGAAATCCCAGTGTTTATTAGTCATTCTATTACAAATTTGCTTAGTAAATGAAGCCACAACTACTTAAGAAAAATATTCTAAAACAAACAATGGCGTTTTCCTACTGATTTGATATACTTGAGTTGGGCAACCAACAGGCATAGATAGTCTCACAATTTACATACTGTGGGGAAAGCAAAGAACACCTATGTAAATTCACCATTATTTTGTGATGATGATTCAGTGAATGCTCAGATTAAAAAAAAAAAAAAAACCAAACAAAAAAAACAAACCAACTCCTAAAGAATCAATTACTTTAGCATATAAACTCTCTTTGTGCTGAGAGAGACGTATTTCCCTCCTTCCCATACATGTAACAGACTTAACACTCCTCAAACTTAAGATAAATGCAACAACTGGGCTAATTAAAAACTCCCTTTTGACCCCACAGTTACACAGTTTATACAAACACAAAGAAGAGCTGGGCTTACGCTCTGTGAGGGATTTCTCAGAACTCACACATCATCTAGCTCAGTACATTGTAAAGTATATGGCCTTATCCTCAGTATACTCTCGTAGAGTGAGACATCAAACACAAATTCTTTGAAACCAACTGATGCCACTTTGATGAGCTGCAAGGTTAGGAAACCAGTGTGCATCTCCTGCAAGTACAGAAACTAATCCAAGAGCCTGAGGCACAAGGGACGTGCATTATAGACTCCTAACAATGAGGCCTAACAAAGACTGTGAGGTTTCAAAAATAGGCTCTTTGCTTCCAGTTAATTATGGCTTTTTGATATGTCTCTTTTAGAAGTCAACATCTAAAAAGGCTAGATGACTCTTCATGCCTTTGAACAGCCATGACTGCAATGTAATTTTTAAACACAATTGCATACTCTGTGAGATCCCTTTTTTGAGAACTTAATATTCTTTGTAACCAACAAATACTTAGATCCCTCTTTTCTCAGTGCAAATAGTATTATCCAAAGACATACCATTCATATATCTACACATTTAAAAGAAATTAAAAGAGAACTGTAAAAATGCTGCTACCAAGCATCATTTTCTTGCTTGCACAAAAGAAACACAGTGAAATCTAAGTGCACGGTTGACTTATTTCCTGTCAGGCTCCTTCCTCATTAAGTAAAAATATTCAAAAGTGGGTTTATTTCTCATAAGGTGTTGCTCTAGGTCTTATTTTGATATACATCACTCAAATTACATGATAAAAAAAAAAAAAGTGGATTTCCCAAATTCTCTGGTGCTCTCACATTAGAAGTTATACTTTCCAGAAGTATAACTCCTACGCCTTTACAACACTGCTTATCAGAGTCACAATCTCATGGTTAAGAAACCAAAATATAGACAAAATTAAGGATAAAACCACTATGTTTGGCTTTTCAGCTATTTTAACAACATTACATTTTTAAGTGCTCAAGCAATACTTTAAACTGTTTCATTAACATCCATGAGAACTCAGCACTGCTGCATATTTTGCATACGGTATCACTACACAGATACTCAAAACATGACGCATACAAATGCAATGACCACCTTTTAATATTCTGATTGAAGTGACTTATCCAAAACCATGTGGGAACTGTGTGGTAGATGCAGGAAGAGATTCCTGTCTGGCATTCAACTTCTATAAAAATGAAGCCGTATTTCTGGAACTTCTTACCTCTTTCCCTACTTTTCCTACTTGGAATCAAATGAATTAAGAATTTGACAGACAATAAATTGGCTAAAAATACCAGACTAAACACTCTCCTACTGATCAGTCAAGTCTATCCCGCATGCTTCAGGAAGAGGGTACAGCAGAAAGACATTACCTGATTTAAAAATATCACAGTCTATATGAATTAGAGCTTTTCCTACAGTAAAGAAAATTGTAGGTGAGTTCTCATGTTGTTCTTATTTATTGTAGCATTTTTAGAAATCAAAATTCAGGCACTGGAAAAACCTAGCCAATTCTAGCAACTATAGTTAGACAACTTCTAATCTAGGTCTCGAGCAAAGCTAACACCTTTGGGCTCACAAAACATATATAAAGGACTAGAAATGTGGCAGCAGGTGAAAGCATATCTTTTGCATGCACTGTGGGGGGCTCCAGTCCTCTTTACTCATAGCCAGCTTCTTTCCACTACTCTTAAAAATATGGGGCAGAAAAGAGCACATCTATGACACTGTCGTCAACTTTCCACTCACGACTCTTTGAGAAAGAATGAATCCTCTAAAACAGAGCAGCAGAGCTCCCAGATAAAAACTAGTTGTAAGAATTTGTCGATAAGGTAAAATACATATTTATATATATTATACTATAAGGTAAAAATATATTTCTGGAAACTTGTTCTCCCCACAAGTCAGTCATTTTACCAGAACTCTTTCCCATGTACTTGAGACTTAAGCAGACAACCAGCACTGGAAATTTTAGATCAAATTCTCTAAAGTTAAAGGCAAGTAAAACAAAAACCTCATAACAGAAATTGTTAAGCTACTACCTTAATCATTATTTTTCTTGCCTACATCAATAGTTTTATAGTAAAATGTGTGTACAAACAAAATCCTGTCATTAATATAAATATACATTTTTATTTAGAGCTCCATCATATTTCAAGACTTCTCCACTATAAGCTCTCTAGCAGTCATTGTAAGAGAGGCAGGCCACACAAAAACATAGCACAGTAATGGACCAGACTTCACCACAGCCAAAATTTAAAACACACCTCCTGTTACAATATTCCTCATACTAAAATACAAGTGATGTCTCATTTTGAACCATTCCTATAACATCTGGATATAGAACTGCCTCATAATACATATAAAGCCTGCATAATTTTGTATATGTGAGAATCACATACTGCAAACAGTCTTAGAACTGGATTTTCCATTTCACTTCTTCAAACTACGTTCCATTTCTTAATCCTTTCTGCTTTAGAACAGAATCTACTTTTATAAATTTCCCACAGACCAAAAGCTTGAAAACATTTGTAATTTAGTAAAAAAGAGCTACTCTTGACAAAATTAAAGGGTTGGGTATGGCTGGTGGTGTGGAGTTTTTTCATTGTGTAGATTTTAAAAATTGAAGTAAAAAGTTGGCTTGAAACACCAAATCAAAGCTAGGCAGTGCACATTTTCAACTCAGCAAGACAGGCAGGAATAGAGCTTAATTTCTGATTCAAAACACGATTTAATTTTAGCCACATTCATCCGGATGTTTCACTTTCAATGAATTGGCATTTTTAAAATGTAAAAACATTCCATCATAAGATTTCCAACCAGTTTTAGTACTTCTTTAATAGACACATGCAAAATTTAATTCCTCTCTCTTGTCTGTTAGGAATTACTTCCAGACACATCATATTACCTCAGGCCTTCAATCAGCTGCCTTTCAGTTGCAGAAATCTCTACATGTAAAAAAGCTCCCTGCAGTATTATGGGTATGAATATAATTTCATTCATCTTGGGACAGCCCTTAGTAGGCCACAAAAGTCTATTTCAACAAAGAAAAACAATTAAAATACAGTCATATAAAAAAAAAAAAAAGGCAAAAAACCCCAAACAAACAAACAAAAAACCAAACAAAAATTAAAAAATCTAAACCAGCAACAAAAACACATAACATAATTTAAAAAGAAAAAAATACCCCAAAACAAAAACATCCGACACATTTTATAACTTTTGCTGTTCTATGTGTTCACAATACTGAACGTAGAAGCTTTTACCAGATGCTAGGAAATTTTTGCCAGGATGCATTCAAATGAAATTACTTCCAAAATAAGAGCCAATCTGAAGGTTAATAAGAAAACCTACCACCTTTGTAAGTTTCCACAAATAATAAACTTAAAACATCCAATAATTTCCAGCTATCAGACATTTCAATACTCAATTTACTGTGACTTTTTTTTCTGAAGTATACTCAGAGAAATGCTAAAGGAACAGTAATGGCCTTCTGGGACAGGAAGACTAAGGTTTCTGTAAAAAATGTTAAATTAATTTTTATAGTGATGCAAAGTCAGGGAAGGGTTGTTAAGGGATGGCCTCTTGCCACAGGGTGGAGTTTTGTTATGGTATCCTTTTAGAGTCTGCAGGTGTTTGGCAGGAGCTGAAATCAGGGCCAGCTGTGATATTTCAGCTCCGATATTTCCCTCCCCATATTTCTCAGAAGTGATGCATCGGGGTGATGTCTTACACCTGATGTACTCAACTTGTGTGGTATGACTGCAACTGCTGGTGGGGGCATGGAGAAAGTACCACTGCATGGTTTTTATTTTATTTTCAGCTGGCAACATTCATATAGTAAAATTTATCAATATGAATGGGTTTAATCTGGTAAAACATCAGATAACAATTTATTAAACTGCCCATATTTCTGTTGTTTTGTTGCTTCTTATATATGCCAGCCATTTAATTAAAGAGCACCGTATAAGAATCTTGAAAGAAATTACATTGTGAAAATGGGAGGGCAATGTTCCAAAGGAAAAAAAGCCAACCTTACATCTCCTCACTTAATCAGCAAAGATCTTTGTTCTTGCATACTTAACTGCAGTACAGTGCGTACCTCTTTTTGTTTTCTTTTATCTTTTGGGAGAATTTGAATAGTTTCTATTAAAAATGGTATTCTCTTTTAAGTTTGTTTTGTTTGGAAAGCCTAAAACCACATTGTATTTCACACACATATTCCCCAGGGCATGCTAAATGGGACCATACTGAGGTCATTCATAAGTTTTTTAAATGGTTTAAGAATTCTCTTAATGTTTGCACTATCTTGGCACGATTAAAAGAGTTCACTTTTTAAAAAATAGTTTAAAAAAGCTTGACTATATAAATTTTCATTAAAATAGTCTATACTCTACTATTAAGAGTTTGTAAGAACTTTTACAAACATTCCTTTCTCCCCCACGTTTTTAAGAAAATTGTTCCCTTAACTAGCGAATCTTCTCCTTCTCTCAGCCTTTTTATCCACATATGCGCAAGTATACACATACGTCTATCCACAGACTGATTGACTTACCAGTACAAATGCCTGTAGTATTCATTTTAACCTCACAAATGAATAAAAGATTATAATCAGTGGGAAAAGTGAACGTTTCACTCCATTCATGGAAAAAACAGTATCACCTGGCACTCCAACTTAGTAAAAAACTTCCTGTTTTTTGGCAGCTCACTTGGAGTATGATTGAAGCTGTTAATGATATTAACAAAATGTCCTGGGATCAAAAATGTGTTGTTTTATCTCAGTTTATAGAAGAAGTTATATAAATCGCTCTCAGCCTTCAGAGCTCTAACGTCCCTTAAGCTAAAATGAAATTTGAAAACACAACTCACCTGTAAGCCAATTGAGTTCCATCCGACCATTTCAGTCATCTCCTTTATCTGTCTTTCCCTCTATTTCCTTACACTTTTTTCTAGTCATTCTTTGCATCATTCCAGCATCCTCCCAGGATTTCTGCCTTTGGTACCAGCCTAGCACACACTTTACAGTACTACTGACAGCTGAGCACACAATTGTTGATATCCATGCAGTGCATCCTCATCACTAATAGTGCAAGACTTCACTTACAATGAATGGTGTTTGCATTACGGATATCAAAATTTAAAGAATAAAGAGGAAGATGGTGGTGATAAAATGAAAGTAAATAAAATGTTTAGATCCAAACCTGCTGGTAATGCCCAAAATGGCAGAAGTCAGCAAAACCTCTAACATTATCTATTAGAGGTAGAGGAGAGTTTGTCTATATTGAAGTATCACTGGGTTTCATGTTTTTCTGAAGTCTTTGCTAGAGTTTAAAGCAAATGGCAACGAAAAGCAAATTACTGCGTTATGATAAACTCCTTAATTTTTAATAACACTGTTTGTACATGTTGTTAAGCAGTATTAGTATGCATGGTTATTAAATGCAAAGCTGAGTGCCATCTTTCTTAAAAATGTATTTTCTGATCTAAATTGAGAGTAAAAAAACACCATATTATAATGGGAGCACTGTTATTACAAAGTTCTCATACTTCATGACTGGGTCCAGACTTACACATAAGAAAACAGGTGTGCTGTTTGGTGGATGAAGAATTGGTTGGACATTCACACCCAGAGGGTGATCAATAGCTCAGTGAGATATAACACTGGCGACAAGTAGTGTCTCTTAGGGGTCCATACTGGGACCAGTGCTATTTAATGTCTGCAGACGACACCAAACTGAGTGGTGCGGTTGACCAGGCCTGAAAGATGGGATGCCATACAGAGGGACCTGGACAAGCTCCAAATTCAGAGAAGCCCTACACCTGGGTTAAGGCAACCCTCAGTATCGATACAGGCTGGAGGATGAATGGATCAAGAGCATCCCTGCAGAGAAGGACTTGGGGCTGCTGGAGGATGAGAGGCTGGACACGACCTGGCAATGTGTACTCACAGGCCAGAAGGCCACTTGTATCCAGGAATGCATCAACGGAAGTGTAACCAGCAGGTCAAGAGAGGTGATTCTCCTCTTCTACTCTGCTCTTATGACACCTCACCTGAAGTATTATGTCCAGCTCTGGGGCCCTCAGTATAGGAAGGACATTAACCTGTTGGAGCAAGTCCTGAGAGGGGCCATGATGATGGCTGAATGGAGCACCTCTCCTATGAGGAAAGGCTGAGAGAATTAGGACTGTTCAACCTCTGGAGAAGAGAAGACTCTGGGGAGTCCCTAATGTAGTCCTTCAGTACTAGAAGGAGGACTAAGACTTTTTAGCAGGGCCTGTTGTGACAGGACAGTGGGTAATGATTTTAAACCGAAGAAGAGTCAATTTAGATTAGATACAGAAAAGCATTTTACAGTGATGGTGGAAAAATACTGGAACATATTGCCCAGAGAAGTGGTAGATACTCCATCTGTGAAAATATTCAAGATCAGGCTGGATGGGACTCTGAGAAACCTGATCCAGTAGAAGATATCCCTGCTCAATGCAAGGTGGTTGGAGTAGACGACCTTTAGAAGGTCCTTGCCAACTGAAATATTCTATGATAAATCTTGCTGTGATTACAGTATGTTCTTGTTGGTGGGTGCTGGTTTTTCCCTATTTCATGGTGCAGAGGATACCTAGATTACAGACTCTCAGGTGTTGCTAAACTTCTTCCTCAGTCTTAGACAGTCCAGGACATCATCATGTTTTTCAAGGTTTCAGAAACTAAAATTGCAGACTAGCTTATGAAGGAGCAAAGATATATACAAGCATGTGTTTTTATCGCGGATGCATGCTGCCTATACAGCAACAGAAAAATGAAAAAGTGGAGGGAGACTGGGCAAGGTACAACAGCAAAACCAGAACTGTGAAGGTGAAAAATAGCTTGAACTGCCCCTAACCCTCTGAATGCAAGCTATGGATAAGTAACTTAGAGTAATGAAGCCACCTCTGAAGGTCTGAAGTCTTTACTGTCAAAATAAAAATTTGGGTAGAAATTAGAAAAATACACTTAATAGGCTAAATATACAACTGTCCAAATTGATGTCTGCTGGATAGTCTCTCAGATACATAATGCTGGAGTGGGAGGCTTAATTTTATATAAGTGATGTAAATAAATATCCTGACACAAGGCCAACACCTTAAAACATCAACAGTTTTTCATATTTAAAGGAAGAAGAGGAAAGCACTGCAGTCTTTCTTTTTTCCCTGCTTCCTTTGAATTGAAAATACCTGTGAGAAAATGCTTGAGGTAAGCAGCACCAGAAATGAAACAAATGTATAACATGAAGCGTTCCACAAATATTAACATTCAGTTTCCAATAGTAATAAGAACACAACACCTGAGTGCTATGTATATCAGAGAAGAGTGTAGAAAAGACAAAGCTTTTCAGCAGTTTTGTGAGGAACAGAGAGATTAGCATGCCCCTTTACAGAAAAATATTTCTAAAAACATACCATATAGTGATGTCTAAGCACTGTGATACCTTTTATGGAGGGGCTAACTACATCAAGTAATAACCTGAGAGGTATATATAAATAACATATATAAATATAATAATATATGTGTAAAAATAATATTTAGGTGAATTGTAACAAGAGCAAGGCAACCAAGCTAGCCTCTTTTCAGTTTGGGAGGTAATAGCCATGCCACGACACATAATGTTGTAAAAAGCAGTCTCTTTCAGAGTGGACTCGATTTCTTTAAATTCACAGCATTAAAAAAAAAAAAAAAAAAAAAAAAAAAAGACTATTTTTCCGATGCTGCCCCAAGTACAGCCAAGTCTGAGTAAAATACTCTTGCTGTATGTTCTTCAAAGCCCAATCTTAATGCCTGTGAAAGTTATGAAGTGAAAAATTTGGCCCATGCATACTTTACAGCATGATACTACATCATTTTAAGGAGAAAGAGTGTATTTATTTAAGAAAAAAAAAAAAACTACTTTCCCTGCAGTAGCCTAACAAATACTGTTTTATACCTCTAAGAGTATGATAATATTTATAGCAAACATATTTATTATAAACATATTCCTTTATGATAGGGATTACTTTGCCTGTTCTTAATTCCCAGAGACTACAAGCACGGTTTTGACAAACACTTCTGACAGCAGACAAGGACATGTACAAAACTGAAAGAAAAACCACAAGAGCAGACAACGATCAATCATTTTTCTTGCTACTCTCATTAGTAAAATTCAACTTAGAGGAGAGAGAACACTATAGATTAGCCACAAAATACTCTTACAGTATTCAAGACAGTATAATTTGTCTTGGGCTCTTTAACCCATACTAAGCCAAGAGGTTAGAAGAAGGGATGGATCAGAGAATATGCAGATAATGTAATTCTACAGATATTCAAAAGTGAAAATAAATGTTTATAACTAAGCATAGATGAAATTCAGTGAAAGATTTAAAATTTAAAAGAGATGCATAGATGAAGTGTTTTGAGCTATTGAAACCGCCAGGCCAAGAAAAGGTTAAGATCTTTCTTCATATGACTTTTGTGCTTCATTTTTCTGTTTCCAGTCAAAAAGTTGCCCATTTTTTTTTCCAAACATATTGATTCTGATTATCCATACTCCATACAGAAAATTAGTTACTTGTGGACAGCAAGAAAGGTATTTTTCTGCATATTTATCTGATAAAATGCAATTACACACTATATTATTTCTTTCCTTGTTTTACCAGCCAGTTTTGAAAGACAGACTCTGTATGACACATGGAATACCACAGTTTAATTCATTATGAAAAAAATCTGTGTTCCTAAGCATATAATTCATTTAAGGATCTGTATTTATTTCTTATTGTGACATATTATTGGCTTAAACTCAATCTATCATATAATTCAAATCCCAGTTAAAGTAGCCAAAATCAGGTTTGAGTGGCAGAAAAAGTGATGATTACTCAGCATTTGTAAAACACATGTAACAATGTATAGAAAAGACTTGATGAGGACCAACCTGAGGATCCGAGAATACTTGCTGCATATTGTTGATTGGGCCATATGGAACCCCACTCCCTTCAAAGAGCTGCAACCACTCGATCGTTGTTTTTTCTGAAAACCTAAGAGCAAATAAGAAGCATGTAGTTTGAGCACTGTGCTTTCAGATGCTAAAAAAATTATAGTATGTCTCCTCCCTCTCTCGCTGCTTCCATACTCTTCTCCACTGATTTCTTCCCAGTCAGCAAGTAACATAACAAAAAAGTACTACATATGTCCATAAGAAATGCAAAAATCCAAAGACATAGGGGAAAGAACATTGCTGAACTGACTTCTATTTCTATGAACTGACTCCTATTTCTACCTAATCATCTGAAGCAACCCAGGAATGATGTAAAGTAAAATTTATCAGCAGTTTCAAATAAGGATCAATGGTTTTACTCCAGTCCTTAGTTACAGTAATGTGCTTCAGATTTGTTTTCTGTTATGAACATATTTAACAACAAAATGATATAGTACGAGTCTAACATACAATATTGCTCATTAAAAGCCGACGTAAAGCACCATCAAAAACATACCTCAAGATTAACAACCACATTTTTTGGTCAGATAACAACAGTGATTACATATTTATTTGTAGTATCATTGTATAACCTCTCCTAGGGACATCCAATTCAGCATATATACACTGTGCCTGTGCTGGTGAACAGTGATTTCTTTCTAACCATTCAGTTCCATAACTGGTAGCACCACTCTATTTCCCCTGTTTTGCTAGATACTTTTTCTTTCCTCATCGACCTAGTATAGTTACATACATGAAGAAAATACACTCTTGAAGCAATACCAATTACTGAGAGACAGTATTTTCTGCAGTCATCTAGGATCCTGATACAAAGGTGAACTTTTTTGGGATAGTATCTTAAATTTCATGAAGGTAAGTAACACAGAGGTCTACTAGTTTACTAGCAATCAAAGATCTACTTCATGATACACCCAACACTGAAAAGAAATTAGGTGTAATTTAAAGACCTGCTGGTGATGGATGAAATTAATAGAAATGCCTTTATAAGGGATACTCAATTACTTGTATTCTGTAGCTCACCAATTTGGAGTTCCCTAACTATAATTGTTACCAGAAAAAACCCAACCAACCAAACAAACAAAACAACACACACACACACAAACCACCACTAAAAAACAAGAAACAATCTCTTCCAAGTTTCTGACAGGAAGTTCATGGAGACAAAGCTCGAAAGCACAAAAACCTGACTCAATACAAAGTCAAACTTTGCACATTTCTATTTTAGACGAAATAAAAAAAACCTAGTGATGGTGGCAAGTTACAAGTATATTAAGTATTTGGTATATGTGTGAATCCAAGCTTCACAGTTAATGCTTTTCTCTCTGTGCAGGAATGACTTCTCCAAACTTTGAAGGAATAAATCCTGATACCCACTGCATTTTGTAAGCTGAATGAATAGCAAAATGCACAAGTTTGTCATGGCTTTTCCTCAGAATTAGAAGCTTTGCTCCTGAAGTTAAAAAATAATACAAATAATAAACGGAAGGAGAAATAATTTTTTTTTTAATCAAAAGACTTTAAAAGTACAAAATGTATTATAGAATGAAGCATCACTTGTGAAGAAATGAAGCAACACTTACAAAAAAAAAAAAACAGATACAAGATTATTGCACAGTTCAGTTATATGTAATATACTTCATTGAATATTAAAGTGATTTCATGGCAAATATGTAGTCAGGCATAAAGATAGTGCCACTGCTGGACACATCTTGGGTCCATTTAATTTAGTACTCTATTGCTAAGAATACCTAGAACTAGGTACATTACAGGAAACCAGGGGAAAAAAGGTAACTAGAAAGGCAGATAGCCTTCCTTCCTCAGTGATTGCAGCATGATTTTAGTCTAAAATATAATTCCTATTTCCCTACAGTACTCTCTTCTTAGCAACAATTCTCACAATCCATATATTCTTGTTATTCATAGCCTTGTACTATTAAGGTTTGGGACTCAAAGTACTGCACAATGTAAATATGATTCTCATGAAAAACTGTTTCCCATTGGTTACTGATGCTGTTTATACAGAACTACACTGTTTCCTGCTAGCAACTGAGACGCTTTGTAATTCATGGCCCACTAACTCCCTTGTTACAAATTGAAAGCTTTGTTCAGCTACTACTTTTTCTGACACCTCAAATTACACTATCTAATTTCTAACAAAAGACAGGACAGCTACAAGAGGAATCTTAGATTTCTCTATAGATGGTGAAGACCATCTATAAGAAATTATTGTAATTCTTAATAAATTTATCAGCATTCACTTGATTTGTTAGCATTGAGTAAATCCTGCTATGTTATGTCCTTGCACTTCTTTTTAAGAAGGAGTTTGTTAATATCCTCCTGAGTTTAAAAAAGCCAACAACTTTTGCATTTAAAGGTTAGCCTGAAAATGAAGTCTTTTCATTGGCAGCATCTATCATTTACATCTGCATAATCAGTATGCTACTTCCTGATGCCGTGGTAAATCTGAATAATTTTCAAGACATCCATTCTTCTTCAGTAACATCACTATGAGTGACTCAATATAAAGTGGAGTGGTACATGTATGCTGGACAATGTTGAGCAAAATCTCTATTATTCTATATGAACTTCCGTTGGCTTGTGCTTAGATTATTCCTTCCTATTTAATCGAAAAATCAAAAAAAACCCACAATTTTGTAGAAAACAACAAATTGTCTGTTTCTAAAAGTACCTCTTTTGAATTGAACTAACATTTTTCTTAGTCTTACTCATTAATTTATTTATTGATGGCTGGAGATAATTCCTAAAATCTTTCAACTCAATCAAAGAGGTAAAATCCCACATTCTATCATCCTCAATGCATCCTCAAATGCACACAGCAATTCCTCTTGAAATTGGTACTCTTGATCTAACTCTGATGTAGAATAGCTTCCTTTATTTGTGTTAAAACGAGAGCATATTGTTAAGCAAACTGTTTAAAACCAAACAGAACATCACTACTGCCAATAAAGGTCTAGGATTCAGATTTTGAAAGCAACAGCATGCAGCTATTTTGTTCATTCAACTGTGTTTTATATATCGAATCATCTGTTGTACATCATTAAGGGAGAAATACTTTTTCAAAATCTGATAAAAGCTAATACATGGATTAAGAAAATCAAAAGTCAATTTTCACCTCTCTGGTGTCAGCTGTAGAAGCTGCACAAACTTTGATTTTTTTTTTCTAACCTGTATGTATCATTCCCCCAACTAAATACAGTTTTTGATAGTTCTTACATGAATACATACCATAAGCTTTGAGAACAGTTAAGGGCTGATGTTTAGGTTGCTAGGTATTCATTAATAACATGCTCAGCACTCCAAAACATCAAGAGAAGACCCTCAACAAAAGCTTCCAAAAGCAGTAAAAGACTGACATTCTCTGAAAATTAAAGCTCTCTGAGCAGGAATTTAGAAGGTCTGGCCAATCCTTTTCCTCTTAATACTTACTTTAAAATGCATTCCTATGCTTTGGCATTGTAAATTTTTCATTTAAGAAAAAAGAAATTATCCACTAAGTAGTATATTCATAAAAAACAATCTCATCTGCTGTCTTGCAGTCTTTCTTCATTTCTACATACATAAATACAATCACAGATGGAAACACATATAATGCTAAACAATGGTACATATTCCAAATCTGAGCTAGTAAAAAAAAAAAATCCAAGACTGTACAGCATATGAGCTCTGAAGCATGACACTTGCAAAAGAATTTTACCTCAAATCAATACTCAGTGACTGCAGGAGAGCTCAACCCTGTGATTCACACTCCAGCTTCATATATTTTCAGATGAGTCCCTTTTCCCTATAAAATGTTCCATCTCCTATGGAGATAATCACATAAACATCTAAATTACCTATGATTTATTTGTAGAAACCTTTAACATTTTAAACCTGTAGCTTAGCTTTCTGCAATTATTACCAGTATTTTAGGAGTGCAAAACGATTGATGTTTTACTGTATTAGTTTGTGGTATGAAGCGTGAATGCAGGCTCTTTCTGAAAAAGAGGGATATGTACCCCAATGGAGAACAAACCCTTTGCTAGGACATTTACTGCAAAACCTTACTTAATTAAGATGCAAGAGTCTCCATGATGTCTTATTTACATTTTATGCAGTAGTCTGGGCCTCCTCTGCTCTAAATTACACAGCACTGATGAAGATACTGAAGTTGCAGTATTGAAATGAGACATCAGATTCTGAAACATTTCATATTAAATACATTCCATGCTCAAAAATATTATAAGAATAGAAGATGTAGCATGAGCTGAACTAACTGAAATGTTATTTCATTGGAAGGAATCCAACTAAATATATTTTTCTTCAATTAATAAATCTAGCAGGCATCATTAAATGAAAACATCTAAATTTAAACTATACACTCAGCAAATTCTTTAAGAAACAGCACAGTAGAAGATTAAAAAAAAAAAATCCTCCAAAAAGCAAAACATTAAATATAAAAGAAAAACAGTTTACACCTTGTCTTCTTACACAGACCACAAGTGTGGTTTTGCTTCTTAAAAAGCAAGATCTACATCCCCTACAGCTTTCTAACAAACTCTAATTAAAAAAAAAAAAAAGATCATTAAGGGCAAAACAGAAAAAGAATGTCTGCTTGACTCGCATAAGTTGGATGAAATGGCTTTAATGAGTTCGAAACACAACCAAGTGCTATTAAAAAGTACGAAGTTTCTCATCCTGATAATTATTAATGTAAAAATAGTTTCTTTTTAGCAATATTCTGTCTTTCAATGAAAGACTTCCAAAGATTGAACAAATCTACTTCGTGTAAATTCCTTCCCTATTTTCAATTTTCCATGTTTCAAACTTCCAATCCTTGCTACCTCATATGTGGAAGGACAACCACATTTCTCTAATGGATTAAACCATCCAATTCGACACAAAGTAAGTTTAGAAGAACTACTGAAGCAAAATACTGCTCTTTTCTATAGGAAACTTATGGCAATTAATTTAGAGAAGTAATTTGGACAGCTACCAAATACAGATGGAACAGCAACATCTAGGATTAGTAATAGCTTTTTACATCCAGTCAATCACAAAAAGCTTCTCTGTTCTTGCTCAAGTCCACAATAGCATTCCTGTGTTTTCTAGCACAACCCAAGTTTCCATTATGGTTTTTGCTTCAGTTTGTTCTACCAACAGTCTCTTTAATTTCAAATATCAACAGTGTTTTCTCTCTTCACTACTAAACATCACTTTAAGGGTAGTTAAATGAGTAAGAGAGTTTGTACAGTTTCTTACAGTAACATCTATGGAAGACACTATACAAAATAAAAGTCATAGAAAATAATTATTCAGAAAATTCAAAGAATGGATCACTATCCCTTAGTGTACAGTGAAAATAGAATTAGAGTTTTCAAAATGAATACTACAGTCTTTATTCAGTAGTGGGTAAATATATCTGTCAGTGTCTAATCTCCTCTTAGTTACTGATGAAACACTTGGCAAAGCACAACAGAAAAAATATTAAAATATTTGAAATCAGCATGATTGTACTGGCATATTTTGCTGGCGGATATTTCAACTACTTTAAAACATGTCATATATAGTAGATTATAAGTGGTAGCCACATATAATATTGTCGAGATATTTGTATGTACCGCAAATCCACCATGAAACTTCTTTTATATTTCTCCATATTATAAATATTGTTACCACTTTAACAGAACTATTAATAAAACTAAAACTAATAATAAACCTTCACCTTCATGTACTAAATTTGTGCTAGAGATGAATGGATATTCACGTTCCTTTTTCAAGTTTTGTATGCTATTTTAAAACCGTATATGATGCTTAAGGAATAGCATATGAGAAAGAGGGAAACACATTCATCTTGTAAAATGTCTTTCTTATGGCTTCTGAATAGTTAATCCAACATGTTACAGAAATATTTCTTTTTGTATTCAGATAATGTTAAACTATGCACATTAGAAAAATACTATTTTTTCCAAGCCTTCCTTCATTTTACTCAGGTATGCAAAAGGACTGTAACTTCTATAGTTACTATAAAAGAAGTGCAAATGAACTGAAAATCAGCAAGTAAACACACATCATTAAAAACATATTGAGAATAATGGAAAGCTGCATTGATTTTGTTGCTGTTCTTTGAACTCCTCAATTGGATTAAAGAACTAACAAGGGTGAGATCAAAAAGTTCATTTAAAATCAATTAAAAGACCTCCCTTGATTTCAGCAGCCTCATAGCTAGCAATGTATGTCATCAGAAGAAAGATAGCAATTTCCTTTTCAGGAACGATCTTGAACTTTACCCATGTATGAAAATGCTTAGAGGTCTATTAAATGGTGAGAAAAGAACACAGAAAATACATGTTAGCTTACCGAGCCCAAAAATCAGATGCTTAGGACATTTTAGATCTCTCTCAGCTCTGTACACAGAAGTCAACATAAAGACAATAACAAATTTACAACAAAGCATTTTAAAGTAAATTGTGGTAGTTTGGTAGCTGATGCCCAACACAGCTCAACCATCTCTGAACTGATGGTGAGGTAGATGACTGGGGAAAGTAAACCTTACCAGCTGTGCCCCATTGAAGTCAATTATCTTTCAAACTTCAGATACCTGTCTTGCTCAAGCTGTAAACAACCAGACGTTCATTCCTGTAATGTTATCAACAGTGACTTCAGTCTGCAAGGCTCTTAGTTTACAAAAGGAAATGGTGGGGGGATAGGGAAGGAGATTTACAGAGACTGGGTGTGTCTCAACAAGTGTGAATTTAACAATGCTTCTCATCAGGCAAATTAAACATTTTACAATACACTTTCCCCCTTAGGTGCCCTCCTCTTCTGTTACTGGTGGAAACAATTTAGCAACAACCTCATTAACTGAGGATCAGGTTCCTCTGTGCTTCCTTCCTGATCATTCCTTTTCCTCTCACACTTATATACGCAACATGCAGCTGTGGTGCACAGTCAAGAATAAATGTAAGTGCTTTAAAATGTAAGTGCTAGGAATAGAAGTTCCACTCTGAATCACTTCCAGCCCTAACACTTCTAAGTCTACAATAATTTAGTTAGAGCTGCATGGGCACTAATCATGCTAAATTTATGTGTTCTTCTTTATGTGAACTGCTTCACTTTAAAGGCTGAGGGCATGTCTGCTATTCCCCTTCTCCCTACACACACACAACCCTGCACACTCTGTTCCAATTACAGGTTAATTTCCCAAAGTACCTTGGAGTACACATTTAGCTGCCCTGGCTTAAAATGTGTCTACATTACTGAGGTGCAGGGTAGGATTAATGTTCAAATTCTGAAGTAATTTGAAGAAGGTCAACAGATTAAGCCCCCTTTCTCAAAGCAGCTTCTCTCAAAACTGGCATTATGCTAGCTTTTTGCACAGATGCATCTCAAATTTCATGTGTACACTACATATGCATGTCTTGACATATGTATGCATATATAAACACATAAAAAATAAGCTGCATTGTGCCTGGTACTATTCTGTTCTAGTGGAAGTGAGGTAGAGGGGGAACAGAGCAACAATTAAAACTAGATTCTCTTGAATAGATGTACATCTAACTCACAAACCAGAGGTTTCCACTGGAAACGTAAAAAACAGAGTGCTCTGTAGTCTGTCAGTTCTCACATGAGCTGTGAGTCTCAGGGGTCTCTCTGGTAGCCATTGAACCTGACCTCCACCCAGGTAGGGTCATTTTAAATTGACTCTTGGCACATATACAAGAAAGGAAGGTAGAGGTAATTTGCTTTTGTCAGAGTTCTGCTTTGTTGTCATTTGGGGAAAACGGAACCTAAATAAAGAGGAAGATACAGAAGGCACTGAAACTTCCTTTTTTTTTTTTTTTTTTTAAAGCAAACAGTAGGTGTGCAAATGTCAGCAGCAGGAGGAGAAAGAGCAAATAAGACACTTGAGTGGGGAGGGGAGCCTCTAGGAAGTGGAGGAAGATGATGGGAACAGGGAAAAAACCAGCATAGCAGGAAGAGGACCAGAGATGGGAAAGGGTCAACATCACCAGTAGCAAAACAAGTACAAAACACTCCATAGGTCTATTTCTTCTCTCCTGTGAATATTCTATGAACCAGTGGTCTTGCAGCATTTTACTCAATTCCCCATAGAATATGGGAAACATTTGAACATCTGAATGGAGAAACACTCCACCTCTCAAGATGTCTTTGACTGTTTTCTACAACTCCCTCCTCTTGCTCCAATGTGAGAGCGGGCTCTCTTAGAAGCAGCACACCACTGCACAGTGGTTTACCTTACACTTTTATTGTGATCTGACAATCTCTGCATATATGTGAATTTATCCTTCCCTACCTGCTCCCCCACTCTCTCTTTCATGTGTACCCTGCAAAGGGATTTGAGATGTATACACAGAGCAAGCTGAATCGAAGAGGTAAGGACAGGTGTGCTTCACTCTTCATTTCTGTCAAGAAGAGAGGGGATGAGAAAATTCTGCCTGAAATGAATGGAGCAATTCACCTCTCTCAGAGCTCTTGTTTTAAGCTACATATATGTCTCAAGCCATATTCATCTCCATCTTGTATTCTCACTCAGTTCAGGACATCTGACTGTGATGAATAGGTCATCTTACACCTTTCTGAAAAGCCTTTGTTTAAAGGTCAATTTCTTCAAAGTGCTGTACAATCCCCATGGTTATCTAACTGCCTTAAAATCCGGCATGGTCATCGAGGTGGTGAGTAGAATTATTGATCTAAATTAGAGGTCACTTGAGTCAAGAATTCCCAAGATATAGCCTTTTTTTTTTTTTTTTTTAAGAAAAAAAAAAGCATTCCTTAACATTGACCAATTGTACTAATGTTTCCTTTGTGCACACATCTAGAATAATACTGTGACCAAAGAACCTCAGTTTTACCCTAGCAAATGAAAGCCATCAATTATCTCCTTTTTATTCAGAGTTTAGATGCTTTCAAAAATTTCAACTCCACACATGCAGAGAATTAAACGCTTGAGACTTCGGGGGAATTACTGACCCTTTGAATAGGTCTGAACATCTCCCTCCATTCCTATATAAAGCCTGGGAAATCCTTTTTCTTAAGAATCCTTCTTTCTGCACTTACTAAGTGTTCAGAAGTTAGAAATTAATTGCAGGTAGTTTGTTTTGAAAATTAAGAAAAAACAGAAAAGAAATGGTAAATCATAATTCTGGAAATAGTTCAAAAGGGTAAGAGGAAGGGAAGAGGCTAGATGGGTGAATCAAAACCTTCTCTAGGCTCTAATGGTAAGATTATAACAGCACCAATAGCTTGTGAATAAAAGTATGCATATATCTACTGTGTAACAGCAGTGCTACATGCAAGCAACTGCAGAGTACTAAGTATCTGCCATATGAATGGTGCTTAAAATACCAAGACTTGGTGAAACAGGAAGGATGCATCAACTGAAAATGGCAGCAGAAGAGTTTAGGGACAAAAGAGAGTGAATGGGAGGTTCTGCAGATGTTTCTTTCCAAGTAATGCACCTTAGGTTTGTATTTTCCATGTGCTGGAAGCTGTAATACTATCAAGCAATCAATGATTAAACTAATTTTCAGTGAAATTCTGTCATTACTATTTTGTCATTTCCCTTCATTTCTCAGGGGCTGACATTTTTCAGCACTGAGAAACTATTCATTTAATTCTCTAACTTCAAAACCAAACCACATATAATTTTACAAAAAACTGTGCATTAGTGAATAAAAGCAAAGTTACTGTGGAATGTGTATGGAAACATATTCAGCTTCCATTAGAATGCCAAAAGCGTTTGTTATAGCCAGTGTTTTAAAACTGAATGCCAAATGAACTTATAATAATATGACATAACAGAACAGTTTGAAAATGTCTACTCCAAAAGTGTGCATACGTTCACACACTTGCACATAATATGCAGAAATTTAGCCTAAATGATACTAATAAGACAGGACACAAACTCTGACAAAAAACCAAACAAAACCAAAACCAAACCAAAACAAACAAACAGCAGTAATTGAAAGAGGTAATCTTAGATAGTTATCTAATAGCTTAAAAAAAAAAAAAAAAAAGAATTCTAGTAATTCATTCAAAGAACAGCTGTTTCTTGAGCTTTATCTTCTTATCCAGATATTGCCCATAGGAAAAAAAGCAACCCTACATTCAACATTAACCAGAAGCAACAAGCTACTAAGTAACTGATGTATGGGTGGCAAAACAGCGCACTCTCAAGGTACCAGATTACATCAGACAAATGCCCATACTAAATGAACTCCAACTAATAAGTCAACATGAACCAGCTTCGAAACTAAGATTATGTGTCAAGAATGTAAGAGCTGAAATGTAGGTCAAACGATAAATTATGGCCTTTCAGGGGGCTCAAAACTTCTAGCAAGAGAGGATTCATCTGTGCTATCACAATCCATTTCTTATAGCAATAGAAGTAAAAGAAGAGTTTCAGAAGTTAGTCAAGAACAGTTGTACCATAATTACTTGAAAATCGAAAGTCACCTGGTACTTCAGTTTTTCATCAGGGCAGGACATCTGAAAATGGACAGGTAAAACAGAGGCAAAAGTACAGGTGCAACAGGGAGAGGTAAAATAACTCTCTCTACAGTCTTTAATGAAAGATGATTCTGGCTCTCAATATCAGAAAAATGTGTGGGGTTTAGGGGGGAGGTATGGATGTGCTATTGAAACTCTTTTTCTTGGATGGAATTAAAAGGGGAGACACCTGATTTAATGTTCTGAAACCCTCCCCTTCTCCCTCACCAAAAAGAAATTGCCTGAATGATAACTGTTATGAATTTCTTGACAAAGACTCATATGAGTCAAGTGTCAAAATGATAGTGTGACAGTAGATATATTGCCTCTACTACTCATCCCCCAAAATATGAACTACTGCTGAGGCCTTCCTTGGGAAGGTTTATACAGATTAGTTTTTAATTCTGTTACCTAAATTTATCATCCTCTCCATTAGGCAGAAGAGCACCCCACAGAAAAAAGGGCTTCTCAGACAGAATGAGGAAGATAAGTAAGCTGTTTTAATCTCTCAAATAAAGGGTTCCCAAGCTTCATCTTAAATAAAATTTTATTTAAGTATTTAGTAGGATGATTCCCAAATAGAAAACTAAACACATATCCTTTTGATTTCAAAAGGAGTGACCCAGGGAGAATCTGGGGCACAGAGTACCACAATACAGAACCAGCAGTAAGGGAACAGCAGCAAGTGGAACTCCCTTGGATACAGAAACACTCAGTGAAAACTTTAAATCCCAGTCACAGCAAAAGCAAATAGAGCTTCAGCATTTTTTTTCCAAGAGCTACATTCATCTAGGAAGCATAAAGCACTAGTTGTTTCACTAAAATTCAATTTATGTTAAAAAGAAGTTGAAATGGTTTCTGAAAACTTAAATCTGTGGTCTGGTTTCTTGTTAGTCCACACTATAGTCTGTGTGCAAAAGGCAGTACATTGAACATCAGTAAGCTCTCTCAATATTTATTTTAAAAACTAAGGTATCTCAAAAGAGTAAAACAGAATTTTCACATGATGGGAGTCATGTTATACAAGACTATTTGCATTAACAGATTAAATGTATTTTCTTCCCCTTTAATTAACTTACCGGGTTGATAATATGTCAGTAAGTTCTCTTCTGTTCTGGACTCTGAGTGTATTAGTTTGGTATCTAGAATCTTTACTAATTTCAGGCAAATTCAAGACCTAAGTAAAAATAAAGACAAGTAAGAAATGTGCATGGTAGGAGATATTTACATAGCTAACAAACTACTGATTTTAAAAAATTCACCAATTTACAATAACAGATACTTCTCATTAATCTTTTAATACAGATAAAGAAATTAAAAATTAAATCAATTTTTTAATGCCTCCTGGTTAACATTACATAAGAAGTAAAGAAAAGAATAATAAATAAATTAAATTAAATTTCTAGATTAAAAAATAAATTAAACTGAAGATCCAAGTCTTAGCTGATAGCTTTCATGATTAGCTAGGAGAAATTCTTATTGTAGAACACTAAAAATTGCTAAGTTACTACCATGAGGTTGGAGAGATCTGTGGGATTATCCTGCACTAATTTATATGTCACAGAACAAGAAGTATGTCTGTACTTCATACACTAGACTGAGAAAAGCTATTACTAAGAATATTTCTTTTCACTTCAGTAATCTTCATCAAAAAGACAAAAGTCTTTTTCTACAGAAACATCTTTTTTATTATTATTATTTTTTCCAAAAGAATTAATAAAGAAAAGTAGTGGTATAACCTCTAAGAAAGGAGAAATATATCTTCTATATTTAACTGCCACCTGTCACATTAGAAATTTAAACAACATGCAAAGACAATGTGAATTATTCTACAAAGGGAATAAAATGTGCAGAATGACTCTTAGAATTTTGTAGACAAAGTAGCTGTGCGGACAATCAACAAAATTTACCCATTTATGCCACAATGTCTGTCTAGAGAACATAAATAAACAGAATTAATTGTGCTTTCTAAATTTAATAATAAATACCTCAATAACACCAGCTACAGAGAAAGGCAGCATAGAATCTTATAAAGGAAGAGATTTTCACATTTCTTCATGTGTTTTTACTCACTAGCACACACTTCAGATCAGTATTTCTTATGATGATTCTTATAATCATTCTAAACATGCCACATTTTTTTACAGGGCCATGTCTAAGGTGGCTTAAAAAAAATATAGTGGCTAAAACTAGAAGTCCCTACAGCCCATCATCCTATCTCTGCCTGTGCCTGAGTGCTGATGCTTAGGAAGGGCTTAAGAACAGGGCCAGTACATACAACACTTCCTTAATCTTCATCCAAACTCCAGGCCCCTTTAGATTAGGACATTTCTGAGTTGGAACTGTTTTCTATATATTTAGTAATTATCAATGGATTTTGGTTTTATTAACATGTCAGTCAGTTGTTCCTTGAATCCATAGGATTACATACTACCACAGAAGTATACACAAATTGGTGTCAGTCTCTCTGACATTTGTCTCAAACATAACATTCTACTAATTTCTCTGACACTGGTTTAGACCAGGGCCACTATCATTTAATGATGCCTAACTTTGCTGGAGTGAACAAGCATGCAGCTTCCCTTACAAGTGAGTAGCTGTTGATGACACAAAACCATCAGCAAAACAGATATTCTTTCAACAGATATTTAGAGATATTCAAAACAGATAGTCACCTTTGGCATAGTTGTCACACAGAGTGACAAAACTAAGCATGGAAACCAAGGTATCCATAAGTTATGCTATAACAATGATGATGTTACATAACTTCACTGCAAATTTTTATCTGCAGTGTAACATAAAGCATCAATCTAGTATCTTCCATCAATACTTAATTCACAGCATGTTTTCTCTTTTTTCTGTGTTTATACAATCTAGTTTATGAAAATCATAACATATTATAATTTAGCTTTAGAAAATAGGTAAATTTTCCTATCTGGAGTTTTATCAGTAATATTGGTATCCCTTAAAATGATCTCCTTTTCTTAATACTGCTATTTTGGAGTTACAAATCACTGCTTTAGAAAAAAAAAATCATGCAAGGTTGTTCAAAGTAAATTATAGTGAATACTTATTTATGAGATCTTAAAAAACCAAGCAATTAATCAGAAAACTATGGTTCCATTTGATGAGTTATATGAAAAAATGATCATATGGAGTTGCTCACTCTACTGTTTTAATTAATGTTACTGACTTCAGTTTTAACTTAATGTCCATCTGTTGTAAAGCTGCATGTCTATATATGTTCTCAATTTTTGGTGACTAACAAATGTACACTTGAAAAGTTATTCATTAACGTACCATTCATCTTTCTCCATCATGTTTCCAATGTTATTTCTTTATTTCACTGTGACCATTTGGAATGAAACCAGTGTTCCCTGTTTGAGGATTCGTTCAAGCTTTAAGATGCACACTCAGAGCTTATGCTCTCTGTGTTTTGTCCCATTAGCAAACCTGTTTGTACTCTCCTTTGCTGTACACAAAACCTCAGGCTTCTGAAGACTCTTGCTCAGTATTGCCTATTTAGACTGAAGCAGCCACAGGTCAGGATGTGATATTGTAACACTTGACCACAATGAAATGCACTCCAGCGAGCAGGGTTACAAAGTTTTTCTGCAACTATCCAAGTCTCCCAGAAAAGCTAGTTAGTTGTCATTGATTTTGAATATATCACAGTGAATTATTCCAGATTTTTCTTTCAGCTTGCCTGAAAAGATGCAGTTGAAGCAGAATGTTTGCAGTTGTTTACAGCTTGAGCCAGCTGTTACATCTCTAGAGTATGTGTCTTCAGGGCAACAGCTTCCATACAGCCTGTATTTTTAGCACCAACTCATCTCAAAAAGATTCTCTAATAGCAATTCCAATGTTTGAATTAGTGGTCTCTGTATTCACTAAAATTCAATAGGGTGTTGCAGGCCTTCCCATGATAAAGTTCTTTTCCTTTATTGGCTCTCCCTCTTCAAAGTGTTTTAAGTTAAAAATCACCTTTGATTTAGCACAGAGCATACCTCTAATGGGTATTCTGTAATTTTTAAAAATGCTATCTAATGCTACATTCAAAACTTCTCTTTTCCCAGCTTACTGGGGTCTTTTGTTTGGAATGTTGTTACATTTTATTTAGAACATTTTTTTTTATTATTTGAAGATTCATTCTTGAATATCATATCTCTGCACCGCTCCAGAGTCAGTCCACAGTCCTGTAACATTTCTTTTCTAAGAATTCCACAAGTTTCTCTGCAAGCACAGACCAGCTCATACCAGTGTTCGAAAGGACTGCACACTTGGCTACTGACAAAAGTCACACAAGAACAATCAACCCCCTAGCTTTGCTTTCTTAATACCTGTGCCTACCACGTATTTTATGGAGAAACAGTGTCACATTTCTTCCTGAAAAGGGCACTAGTGTGAATCATGACAAAGTGAAGGTTGTTAGGTTGTTCATTTTTTTTAGCTACTTAGATGTGCAGACTTCAAAACGGGCACAGTACCCACAAGGTTGGAAACAGGGGTGTTATGAATTCAGAGGCAAAACATAGAACCCATAACAGACCCCTAAATGATCAGCCAGAACTGTAAGGTTAGAATTTATACTCACCACTTTAATTCCAAAAACAAACAAACAAAAAAAACCAAAAACAACCAGGAGAATAAAGAAGCAATCAGCATCTTTATTTTCCTAGTCAGAATGGAAACTATTGCACATTACTTGCCTAACACACCTTGCACACAGTGACAAACTGATGATCATTTCCAGCTCCCACCACGATGTAGCCATCCTTGGTCTTAAAAGCCTGGAAGAACAAAGGTGATAAGCTGTAACTAAACTACAAAATATTAGCACATCTTTGAAGTGAAACTTTGTAAATAATGTTCAAATTACTTCCCTAAACATTTCCATTCAGACCCACTCTCTAGTTCTATAAAAGTGGCTCAAAGGCATCCACAAAGATGGATGCAGCCCTTCTGATTTTTTTCCTAGAGTTGAGAAGTTATCTTGATTAACAGTTTATTTGCTGAAAATGTGCCATGAGGCACCCTGAAACTTTGCAAATGTGTCCCACACTCACAGGCACTAAAAAGGATTACTACGATAATGTTTCATTCAAGGAGGTACAGTGAAGTGTCCCAGACCCTGACCAAAAGCGGCAAAAAGTAATCACCAAATAGTAACTACAGATTACAACTCCCATGAGAATGAAAGGGATAGACTGCATCTTTCCAGCTCTCTGGCTGGAGAATAATCTATCTACTTGGTCAGTGGTCTCAAGATTGAGTTCCTGGAGGAAATGTGACTTCTTTTCCAGCTTTGAGGATTTATTTTTACTTTTGACTTCATTACAACAGCCTTACTGGTGAGGTAAGGACATTGGGTAGGACATAACAGCTTTTATTTCAGTCTAAACATCTTAGTTAGATTTTCAAGGGAAAAAATAAAATCAGTAATTAGCAACATCCTCAATTTTTACAATTATGTCAGGTCATCTTCTAACAACAGATTTCTCTTTTCTCCATACCTCTCCCTTATACAATGGTATATAACTGCAGTTTCAGTCATGCATGTTACTAGCACAATTTTTGCAAACATTTGGGAAAATTTTTTCACAATTAATTTAGCTTCAATGTAAGAGGCCAGCATGGGCTGATGCACTAATGGTGATCAGGCCTTGCAATACTTTCTTGCAGAGTGCAAAACTCAGCTTCTATTCTAGAAATCTTTCCTTTTTTTTTTTTTTTTTTAAATGAGCTATCATGTCCTGATTTAATGGCATGAATTCTTACGATAAAGTTTGGTCAAATAGCACACAAATATAAGTCCTGGTGTGGGAACACTTTAATAATTAAAAGTCCCCTCATGCCACTGGGGCTTATTCTTCTTCACAGAGAGAATATGCTATTTCAGCTTCAATCCTTCATACAGATACAAATACTTTCACTAAGACTCTTACCATCTGGTATAGTCAAAGTTTTAAAATTACGTGGACAATTATGCCCACTGAAATGCAAGTAACTGTTCATAATAGTTAGAATATCACTTGTTTTCTCTTGCTATGTCTCATTTCATGGGAAATAGTATTGGTCAGTGATGAATCTTAGCAATTTATTTTTCACACATTTAATTAAGTACTTCAGTCTAAGATTCTTAGCAAGCAAAGATGAAATTAAGCAAACACTTAGTTCCAAGCATGCAAAAAAAAGTACCACAGATTTAGCAACAATATAGTAAAAGTTTAGAAACATGCATAATATAAAGGTCCTGAATACTCACACTGAGGAAAGCAGTAAGCACAGAAAAAAAATGGGGAAAAGAATACAAAAAATAAAGTTGTGTGTGAATACATAAACTTTTCTTAGATAAATCTGTTCATAAAGACTTCTTTCTAAAACAATCATGAGAGACCCTGGTCCAAGAATATGTAAGATACTCCCCCCAGTAAATGGCTTTTGGTAGTTAGAGTTATGAATTGAAACTGTCAGTACAAACTTATTACCTTTAGTTATAGGCAATATCTGTTTTCTGAACACCCTGCCCAAATCCTGACCTGTCTTAGCTGATGCTCTGAATTCTAAAATCAGCCACATGAACATCACACAAATTATGGGGTAAACACTATCTGTATCAGTGTGCACATACAACACAATATAGTTCTTATTGGTGTGACCACCTGCTATGTCCAGTAAACACAAATTAGAATTCTTTTGTACATTCTTTTAAACTTCTAGTCTGGATGCCTGTTACAGATTGCAAAGCCTACAATGCATGTCATATGTACAGATCCCCTTCCTCACCAGTCCAAAATATATTTATATTGGTCGTATGGGCAAATCTTAGAGAGTTTATTATTTATCAGCAACTTCTTTTGAGACTCACATCTCTGTAAGAAGGCTGCATACCCACTCTGAAACATGCATCTGTACCCACCGGCTGCCCATGCAGCAGCGGAAGTACTCTAAATTTTAGGTCCCGGTTATTAGCATGTGTGCTTCAGTTGCTTTGTGGAATGTGTGGGAAAACTGATAATTCTTAATTGCACTGTATGTCTAAAAAGCTAAAACAACAATCATGTCATCCTTACACAACAAAAACGGTATCATAATAAATGCAGCAGTGTTTTTTTCCATGAAGCTTAACTCAAATGTCTTCAGCTGCTATTTTAAGCTTCCCATTACAAAACAGCTGACTATTTGCCAGTCATTGTTGCTGATAAAGCAAAAACTTCCAAATGTTACTAGCACAATATTGATGCCAACATTTAAGAGTGACAATGGTTTTATTCATCACTCATAAATGTACGCACACTACAGGTTACCACAGGTTACAGTCTGGTCACAGAAAGCTTCACAATCTTATTGTACAGACGACAGTAAGGGCAAAGTGCAGACAGATTTTAATGAGATTTTGTTTTGATAAACTGCTGTCCATCACATCGAATCATTTCACATGAGTGCAACAAAAAGGCACTACACACACAAGGCAAAAGTCTTTTTTCCCTTCCTTTTTTTCTGAAGAATGAGGCCTTCTGATAAAATTCTTGAAAGTACAAGCATGAGTTAACCTGCTACTCCCGTGTCGTGTCCTGAGCAATAGCATATCATTCAAAGAAAACAAGCAACAAATACCAAGGAAAAAATTATTCCACATCTTATTCATGAAAGAGGCAGAGACAGATTGTGAGCATCCGAAGATGTAGCTTTTCAGTATGATGCAAAAAACTTGAGGGTTTCTAAGAAGATAATATGTAAATTCACAGTGAAAAGTATCTAGTATATGACATCAACACATGCCTGTTCAAAGACAGAAATCAAGGTCCAGTGGGCATGCCTCCACACCTCACAGTGTCTAATGGATGTTACAGGACCTCATTAAGATCCAGCAATTTTCCATATTTGATCCTAGAACACTGTGTATACCTGAGATACTTTGTGTACTGAAATATTTTCATGTACCTAAACATATAGCACATAAACTCCATCCACCTCCAGAAATATTCTAAGTTGTATACAAGTATTCACCAAATATGCTATATAGATTACACAATAAAGACGCAGGCCAAGCTTAGCCATAAATTATTATCAGAACAAAGACTTGCTAAGATGAGGCCAAAACAGCCTTTTTTTGCACTGCTTTAAGTCAATAGCCTTTCAAAATTTGCCAACTTTGAAGGCAATCACGAAAGACCATTAATCATTGTATTTATTGCCTGCTTTATGAATTTTAAAACTATATATGCCATGGTAATAATCAATCACTGTATATGTTTCAATTTGAATGTTGATTCCACAAACAAAATTCCACAAACCTATAATTGGATCCAGTGGTTATTCATCCTCAGTGGTGCTGAGAAAGGGGAAGGATCACCTCTCTCAACCTGCTGGCAATTTCCCCCTAATAGAGACCAGAACCATCTCTTTGTTGCAGGAACACATTGCTGGTTCATGTTCCATTTTTTGTTCACCGGGACCTCCAGGTCCTTTTCTGCAAAGCTGGTTTCCAGCAGGTCTGCCCCAGCCTGTACTGATGATTCCCCACCACGTGCAGGACTTTGTATTTCCCTTTGCTGAATTTCATTAGGTTCTTGATAGGCCAACTCTCCAGCCTGTCAGTCCCGTGAAGGGCAGCACAACCACCAAGTGTATCAACCACTCTTCTCAATTTTGTACATTCCACAATTTGCTGAGGGTACACTCTGGCTACTACCTAGATCACTAATGACCATGTTAAACATTACTGGCCCACTGTACTACCTGGGAATGCAACTAATGATTCACTCCCAGCTGGACTTCATGCCACTGATCACAACCCTTTGAACACAACAGGCCAGCCAGTTTTCATTGCATCTCAAAAATCTAAATCAGCACTGTTGAGAGAAGGCACTTCATGGTCTAATCTCAAAAGCTGTCGACAGATCCCATCCAGCACACACTGAAATATAGCCTCTAGCCATCACAATTGCTAGCCAGCTTCCCAATGCCACCAGGATTATCAAGGTTAAATGCAAAGGATAAAAGTGCCACATGGGCAGAAACTAGATGTCACTTTTTCAGAGACTTCCTAGGGAGAAGATTTTGGAAGCCAAACAATGCTTGGAGAGACCAACAGAACAAAGCATGGGGCTTTTGAAATTGGAGGATTATTCCATATTTAGAAGAGGTTTATAGCTTTAATTATCTGAACAAACTACTGATTATTTTCATTACCAGTTATCATATTGGCCTGTTTACTGATAATGGCAGTCAGTGGTCAAAATATTTGAAAGCTTACAGACCTCCCCTTAGAGGAGGATTTGCACTACATCATATATGGTAAAAGGGATGTAGTACTCATGAGTCTTATCTCATGTTCCTCTGTGAGTAACAGTCAGGACCTGTAGAGATATTTGCAATCCCTTTTCACTGGGAATAGCTGATGTTAGATACCCTCAGATTTCAAGTATCTTGCAAGACAGCACTGCCTTTTGATTCATAAAGTTGAAGAGTAGCATCCCTAAAAGTATCCAACAATGGCTCACGAGGAGAACAGCTGAAGGTTTTCAGATAGTCACTGCATGTTGGTGAGTTCTGAAGCAGGACTTACAGGGTAGTAACTTTTGCATGTCTTCTAACAGCTGCTGGTTTCACAGAGCAACAGGCTGATTGCTTCAACTGGCATCATAAAACAGCTTGCTTAAGATTTTTTGGAAGATCCTATCCTTTTGTAAAGGCTAGATACAGTATTTCTGTAAGCTGCATGTTTGTCAGCACAACAGGAAGCTCTCTCAAATTGCATTAAGGGAGAACACTCTTCTGAACTGCATCCCAAGGCTGGCATAGGAGCAAGCAGCTTCATGTGAAGGTTGAATAAAACTTTGGGACCAGCTGGGGACAGTTCAGAACAAAGACACCTTCTTGAGAAGTCTGTAAACATAACATCAGAAAAAGCCAGACCAGCATTTTCAAACAAAGCTTTGAAATGTATCACCAACATTTCTTTAAAAGAGATTATTTTTCATGTGCCACTCCTTCCTTTCCCCTCCATCTTCTCATTTTCAGAATCAGTAAAACACTATGTGACTGTACGTAGGTCTTTGTTTATGAGCTTGAAGTACTTCCCTAGTATTAATGGGTGTGATCAAAGAGAAGAGCTGGTCTCTTGCAGGCTTGGAACCACAGAATTTTATTGCATAATTTGTCTTCAATTATACTTTGAAGTTTCCAGTGCAAGATTCAATCCAATGCAAAGGTCATTTAAGGACAAGCATTATCTAGTCTTAATGTAGATTAAAGGCTAAAATAAAGAAGGTAATGTATTCAGGATTTGACTGACCTGTACAGGCTCTCTTCTCCTGCAAACCAAATGTATCTATACAGCATAAGTTGATTTTCTTTCTCCAACCAAATCAAACTCTGGTTCCCTAATGAACTAAAGTATAGGAGACCCTTAGTTTTGCTTCAGATCCAGAATCGTTACATTCCTTCCAGATGGGATAAACTTGGCATATATTTTCTCTACCCTTACATACTGGTTTGAATAAAACATCAGCTGCACCACAGAGCCATGGAATAGTCACATTCTTCTTTCTTTCAAGGGATGGCACAATCCTTTCATAACAACTTAATATTTAATTACTGTAACAAATGGGAACAAGACCAAGAAGTTTGGTCAGTGGTAGTTCTGAGCAATACATATAAATCATAAAGACCACACACTTTGAAACTATTTGCCTAGTTTGCACTCTCTTCCAGTGAAAGCAAACAGTAAAATAAAAAAAAAAAAAAAAGAAAAAAGAAGAAAAAAAGAAAAATTAAATTTCATGGACTGGATTAATGTATGATGAATGTTCTCACCAAGCAAATTGAAGAAGGGCATTCCACACAAAGATTTCACTTTTCTTTTCTGATCTTTTCAACCTACCCTCCTTGTCTCTCTCTTACCTGCCATGCTGCAGGACACACTATCGTGCAACTTCACAACTATCAGAATCTATCAGACAGATCAGCGTTATGAATACCTGCAATAATTCTCTTGAAAAAAAAAAAAAAAAGATTAGTTTGACTGGATACCATAAGCTTCTAGGAGAGGTGTTTATGGTAAGAGTGGGAATGATTACTTTGTTCTCTGAGATGAGGCAGAACATCATCACTGCCAAGGGATGCACACAGACTACCAACCAGTGGGACAATTCACTTCTACAGAACATACAACCCAATTAGATAATTTTTCTGACCAGCCTTCAAGTTCCATATATGGATACAACCAGAAAAAAATTACCTTACCTAACTGATCAAGGAGCAAAGCTGATGAACCATTAAAAGTGCTCTGAATGCACCTTACTGAAAGGGACAGGAAAGTTTACAAAAATCACAGCATCAAACAGGGTTATCTACATTAGTGTAGTACTCTCAACATTCCTTCAGGAAACAGAACAGCCTAGATCTGCTCTCCAGATCATGCCATGTTTTTATCCAGTTTTTGCTAATGTAAGAATTATTAAATGCTGGGAACAGATTGCATCCAAGACCTCTCCAATTCCAGCTCACAGCCCTAAGAGAACAAGTTGGAGACAGGGTCTCTCTTTTCATCTGGTCATATAATATTTGCACTGCTCACATCCCAGTTGACTAGATGCCACACACAGATCCGTAATCTCAAATTATCACTTGGGTATATTATTTACCAAAGAGACTTTTAAAATTGTTACTTCATATTCAATAGTGCTATGAATGTTAACTTTCAATTGCATGCTCTTATACTTAAAGACAAGACTTTTCTCCACACTATGTCAACGAACTTATGCTACAAGAAAATGAAACTATTTTCTTCATTTTCTAACACGAATGCGATATACATTTAGCCTCCCTGCCCAAAAAGCCATTTAAAAACTCCTGGAATAACAGTGAACAGCTTTGAAGTGGGAAACTTGTCACTTTCCCAAATTTCTAAAATTTTAAATACCTAAACTACACCTCAATTAAAAATAAATTATCTGGTACTGTAAACTGGCATTTAAACCATTTCTTACTGTTGAAAAATATCAGGCGCAGGATCACATTCTCCATTGCCACATTAGTTTTCCATTAGTTTTTCAACAATGAAATAACACACACACAGACACACATACACAAAATAAACTTTAATCATGGTATCACACTGGAGCCAGTGTAATTAATGTTGTGTCAGCATTTCCATTTAAGCCACTATTTTCGAGAGGTTTATAGCGCAGCCATAAAAACTGAGTTAGGTTGAAATTGAGCAAACAAGGTCTTATACAGCAAGCAACATTTAAGTATATATACAGACAGCAGCCAGTTACTACTTCTATGGGAATTAAAATAGACGCTTACTGATTTTAAAGGGCACTGCAGAACCATTTTTTTAAACAATATTTTTCTCAACATTTATAATAATCTCTCAAAAGCCTGAATACAAGCTATGTTTCCTTATCTTTTTTCCTTCTCACACAATAGTTCACACAATTTCTTCCAATTTTGGGATTGTAAGCATTGTTTTTTTGTTTCACTTTTAAAGTAAAAGAATGCAATTAAAACATTTCTTTTGAAAAACAACACACATGACCACAGTTTGATCCTGATACAGGCCTCCAGGCATTATTGGTGCAGAAATGACAAATATTTCTTACACCTTCCAAAAATCATAAGATGTAGCTGTCTGGAAAATCTGAGTACTCAAATATGAGGTTTTAAGACTGTTATTTAGAATTTAATTCTAAATGAGATCCTATTTCTGTTTTCAGTAGAAATCATCAGAGCAGGATTTGTGTCATTATTTCTGTCCCTTTTCCCTCTCTACTCTTTGACAGTAAGTGATGTAGTGGTACAATTTCAAAAGCTGAGCTTTGTAATACTGACTACCTTTTTCATAACTCATACTGAGCCAATCACTCTGGGATTTCAAGCTGCAGACAGATGATCCAGTGCAAGTAAACTGGAACTCAGACTGGGCAGGCAGTGCTATGAACTTAAAGGTCCTAATAATTTAGTGCCCTGCTAAAAGAAAGGTTCTTCAAGAAACTGAGTGGAATAATTTGTGAGTTTCTTGACAACCGGTCAACAGAGAAGAGCAAGGAATCAAATTAGCACTGATGCTGGTGAAAATCAGCAAAAACACCAAGGAGGGCATAACAATTACAGGGGTGCAAAATTGGCTCCATTTCACAATCTGGCACTTTCATAACTTAAAATAAACAGCATTCATGTTTGAAATCTGCCATTTAGCTGCAGATCACAATGGATAAAGGCAGGAAAGAGAAAGTCCGCTCCATTCTGCTAATGTGCTTTTGCCCTATTTTAGACTTTTTTTCAATTAATATATCTCTCAAAGTATGAGATCTTATATACTACTCAGTAAATACAGTGGAATGAACTGCATTTCAGATACTTCAACCTTGACTCCAGTATCCTTGATCTGTGGTTTCGAGTCAGATTCATTAAGGTTTATTGCATGTAGTCTGTTTTAGTTTAAAACACTAATTTATCTTTAATCAAGGATTTGAAAATTGAACTGGTCAGACAGCTAGGATGTGCATTATTTAAAGTCCTGAATGTATGCCAAAAATTCACTGTCAGGCCATAGACTCATGCTGGTAAGATCTATTAAAAAAAAAAAAAAAAAAAAAAAGTAAAAAAATAATTCTTGGTGAGTGGAACACTTAACTTTGCCTAAAAAAGGACAGAACTTCCTTTCCTCTTAATTTTCCAGTAAAATTCTATTAGGTTTCCTTAAAACTATAAAATTCAGACTTCTGTTTTTCTCTAATATTCTTTTCTTTATCATTGCCCTTTAGTCTGAGAAATATTGAAATTCAATAGCACATTACTGCAATTACAATTGTATCTACCTCAAATTTGGTATTATACCAGTTGTTAGAGTTTGAAAATCACTAAAATTAGAACTTAAAATATTTTGCCTTTTGTCAATTTAATATCTTGCTGACCAAAATTTAACCAACTCTTCATTCTATCATCTAATCTGTCAAATTGTCTATTGAGGAAGAAATTAAGAAATCTGCATGCTTGTAGCTACTATTATGTTTTTTATAAAAGATCTTTATGTCTACAGTTTGTAGAGGACTTTTGCATAAAAAACATAACTATCCCTTACAAAAGAGCATGTTCTGGAGAACCAACACAGCATAAATGTGCTTCTATTATCACAACCTAAAATCTGCATCAGATTTTATCCCCCTTTGTACAAAATCATCTCCTTGAATCCCTTGATGCCCCAAAAGTCTGATGGACATTGGTATGGCAGTAAAACTGTGGGAAAAGGCAACAGGAGGAGACAAAAGGAGGAGAAATAGAAAATTCCATCTTTCAAAAATGATCCCATATTTTTCCTCTTCAGATTTGAAAGGAAAAAAAACTTGAAGTTTCCACTCATAGGTGCATGATGCTGTTCTTCAACAAATGCTTGATTCTTATTAATTGTTAGGTTTATTTCAAGATTTCATCTTGCCTTAATGTTTTGGGGTTTTTTTGTGGGTGGCCAAGGGGCAGCTTCTTTCTCATACAGACAGTACACCCAAATGACAATTCTGATTTAATCATGGGAGAATCATAGGAGCCTGGGCCTATTTAGGTAGGATTCTGACTATGAAGACCACCCAGTACCACAGAGCCTTAATTTCTTGGCAAATTTACTTTTCACTTTCTTAAAGAAAAGCCCAATTGTAAACCAAAGGAGCAAATTAAAAGGTTAAGAACTGTGACTATATGTGCCTCTGCCAAACACTGTGACATCAGGAAAAGTGCAAAATTACTGCATTTTTCACCACAGATAATTGCCACAAGTTGTTTATTTTAAGTTATGAAAGTGCCAAATTGTGAAACAGAGCCAATTTTGCATCCCTGTAATGGTTATGTCCTCATTGGTGTTTTTTGCTGATTTTCGTCAGCATCAGTGCTAATTTGATTCCTTGCTCTTCTCTGTTGACCGGTTGTCAAGAAACTCACAAATTATTCCACTCAGTTTTTTGAAGAGCCTTCTTTACAGCAGGACAGAACACTGTAACAGCATCACTGCACCTCAATCAACTCACAAGTGAGCATGAACATATACTGCTCCTGCTAGAGTCTTTAGCAAGAACCACATTTGTTTTACATATTTTCATAATAAATAATATACAGAAACTAAACCACAGCAAATATACATAGCAGTGTGTTATATCAGTTTAATTAATTAGTCACATGTAGTCAAATAAGTTTAATGCTATCTAGCTACTGCTTTCTATATACCCTAGCACAGCCATGTTACAGTCCACATGCTACTAGCAGAGATCTCCAGTAAGTGAACGTGCCATAGAGAGCAAGTGAGGCTTGTTACACAAATGATCCCAGCTATCGAGGGGCCCAGTCCTGCTACGGCTAAGGGATGGTGCCAGCAAGTCTGGAGGAGCAGCCTGGTACCTGACATTCGTCACCCTCCTGACTCCCTCTTTGTTAAGCCGGCAAAGTCAAAAGGCTGGTCTCCTAATGATCCAGATGGCCTTCTGGTGACACTGGGGTTGGCATCAAATGGGCAGCAGCAAGGCCAGCACACAGACCTGCCATTGTGCTGGGAAGGGCTAAAACAGACTGCTGGCAGCAGCTTGGCCGGTTCTTGCACTCCTGATAACAGACTGAAGTGCTGCCTGCCCACTATTCCCTGGAGCTGGCTAAGAAATGACCTGTCACAGAAAAAAAGGATCTTGTCTCTATTATATGAAGCTATCTTCATTGATTGCCTCACTTTGGGAGGGGGAAGAAGAAGCAAATGGTGAGAAGAGGTGCATGGATTTATAAGGGTATTTTTCCACCCTTCAGGGTGGTGATGAAAGCATTAGGATGTTTTACAGCTTCCTTTATAACAGTACCAAGAAATAATACAGAGAGAAGAGTAACAAAAAGCATTTAAATGGTTATATTAATGAATAAGAACAGAGACAGCTTTCAGTAACAGTGGGATCCTGATACAATTAATTTCCTTCCAATATCCATTTCCTTTCACAGTTACAAAGCTAGGGCATTTTATTAGACATTGATAAAGCGGTGCTTATAAGTGGGAAAGATCACTGGTAAAGAAAATTATGCAGGAAGGCATTCCAATTTTCACATCGAGTTATGTACTGAGGCATAAGACTTTGTAGACAAATAATGTATTTCTCCAGCTACTTGAGCTGTCTTTTTATTTTCAAAATCTGCACAAGTTAAAACAAAATATACTGAGTAAGCAAAAAAGGCAACCTTGAGCTGCCATAAAGAAAGCAAAATCAACTGAAATAAGTTAAATTACATTGGACTACAGCTTCCAGATGCAAACTGGGATCCTACAGAATGAGATTTATATTCTTTGCACATAGAATTAAAACCTTACTTTTCAAATGTATAAAACAGGAGGATAGCCTTCCCCCACAGATTTTTAAAGCCCACTCAAAATCTTTTTGGTCTTAAAACCTAATGAAAGCAACAGGAAGTTTGTGGTTGCATATGATTGCCTACCCTGAGTGTTTTGGCATTTTAAGGTTTAGACTAGACAATATAAGAGTCTCTGCAGAAGTATCAAGGCCAATTCAGGGTAAGGATAACTTCCACTTCTAAAGGAAGATGCCCCTGTCCATGGCAGGGGGGTTGGAAGTTAAAGATCCTTAAGGTCCCTTTCAACCAAAGCTACTCTACGGTTCTATGATAGTTGACTTCAAATTTGTCCTGGTTTTCACCAGATTGCAGAATGTGGACTGAGCCCCATTTTCCTGAGTTGCTGCAAGTACTTTTAAAATCCAATCCAGAATGAATACACTGCTAATAGTACGCAGGCTGGGACCTAGGGGTATTTCAATAATACCCATTTGGACAGGAGCATACATCCCTTTGAACAGCAGTGCTCATCTCCTACTTAGATGTTTCTGAAAACCCTCCACTGCTAGTCTGCTGTTGACATCAAGAATCATGAAATTAGACAGCAACGAGAAGGGAATAAAGATTTCCACTGATCCTTATTAGATTTACACTGTTAAAATGTCACCTACAAAAATACAGTCTGCAGGAAAACAGACACCTTTGGCAGGCACAGTTAGGTTTTCCCTTCCTCTTCTCACACCAATTAGCAGAATGTAAACTTAAAGATCAGAAAGCAGCTATGTCACAAATGTGTGCTAAAGCAAGGGTGACATATGGCATGGTAGAAGGTACGGGAATGCCAGGAGAAAGGAAAGAAAAAGCATGTACTTGGGATCATCTTTGCTCCCATGCAGACAATAACAGAACTAACAGACAGTAGAAGTGAGAGAACTTGAATATTTTTTCTGGAAAACTTTTCCACCCAAAACACCTCTTCACATAAGAAAGAGAATGAAGGACATGATGGGAATTCTGCAAACCCCAACAGCTGCAGCTGTCAGTCATAACGCTAACTGCTCCACAGACTGCGCTTTCCACACAAGTGTCCACAGCCAGATGCCCAAGATGGAGGTTTGGGAGCAAAGTATTTTGTGGATATAGACCAGCATCAACTTGAATAATGACAGAGGTTCCTAAACTTTGTTAGATACACAGAATTGAGCAAACACCGGATTCAAAAAATGTCATACTTATTCTAGAACTGACAACTAATTTAAGAGTTAGATCTGGATATTTTGGAAGAAAAAGTAAAAAGTGTAGATGGTGAAAAAAGAACTTTTATGATAATTCCAATTAAACTCTGAAACAAGAAAAACCTAATCTGATGAACTGTTGTTTTACATTCTGAGGAACATTGTCTGAAAATTACTGTTTTGTTTCAAAGTATTCAAGTTTTCCTTCTGTTAGAAACAACAGCAATAGGTGTAGAATTAGGAGCAGCAATGACTTTAGGGATCATTATTTTAGCATTTAGAAAACATATTAATACAAGGAATACTAATGGACTTAGCTTCAGGGAAAATTAGATAGTCAATTCATACAGCACATCAGTAGTCTGAAAACCATCCACAGTTAGATAATCACCATCATTCCATATTAAACCATCAAAACAAAAACATCTAACTAATTCTGACTGGTATCTCCATCCTAACACTGCACTTCTTTAATCTTCCCAAACAAAAACACAGCGCCTGACTCCCCACTGAGAAATTATCTCTACATGCTTTTCAAGCTGTTCCGTACCCTACTCACTAAAGCAAATGAATATAGAATCTACAAAAAAGACCTAAGGAACCAAATGCAACATAAGGTGTGGATCAAGGAGCAGATGAACAAAGATTGACCTTCTGGGGGAGAATCTGAGTGTAAGTGCCTTTATTGTCTAGAGTAGCACAGGGCTGGCAAGTACCAAACAGGAGCACAGGAAAAAATATGTCATCATTTCAGACATTGGAACGATCTGCCCAGAGAAGTGGTGGATTCACCATCCCTGGAGGTTTTTAAACAGAGATTGGGCGTGGCCCTTAGTGCCATGATATAGTAATTGGAGTTGGATTAGGGGTTGGACTTGATGATCTTGGAGGTCTTTTCCAACCCAATCTATTCTATGATTCTATGATTTCAGAGCTAAATGTGACTCTAATCCCAAATTTGGATAAAAAGTTATGGTAGGTGTTCAGGAGATCAATTAGTTTTCTCGGCCCAGTTGGCTTTAGATGGGAGTAAAATGCAAGCTCTAACACTGTTTATTTTTCAGTATAGACATAGTCATGTCAACCCTGCCTGTAATGAAATCCATCCCTGCTTTCCCTCTGATATGTCACAAAGTTAGCATGTTTCTAGAGGGAGTAGACACATAGGGACTTTATTGTTGGCAATATCATACCAACAGCATGTATTTATACACTGCTAGGAACACAAAGAAATTTTCTGCTGCCAGATGTTCTCATGCTTTGCTTCTTTGTGAGGTAGGGTGCCTGAGAATTGCTGGTCCATTAAACAACTATGGCCCTAGTGACTCCACATGTGAGGCAGAAATAAAGTAAACTGCTGGTGAGTTTAAAAATGGATGGGATCTCCAGATTATGTCACACATGCTTCTCTCATAACCCCATTCAGAGACCTTTTATCTGAATGACCTCAACTTGCCTAGCAAGCAAATATAATCCTTTCTGCATGAAGGTTGGGCAAAAGTTTCAACAGAACTCTCACACTTTCCCTTAAAAAATCAGACATTATTTCAGAGAGATCAACATTTTTCTGCCTTCTGGTTTTGAAGAAGTCACTGAAATACATAATTACACACTGTTGGGTATCAGCAAAGGACTTGCCAAAAAACAAATCACAGTAAAGCAGCAAGCTTAGGTAAAGGATCATGTCAAGCTTAGGTATTGGTAAGTATCCCCTTCATCTGTACATCATAGTTATGCACAGGCACAGCAAACTCTTTAAAAAAAGGTCTAAGAGAGTGTACTCCATGTTGGAGAAGAAGCCATGCCAGATCTGCAAGAAGATGCGTGAGGATTCTGCAGCTACTCAACCTTCATCAACTGTCTCCATATCTACACAAGAGAACTGGTAAAACGTGCTGCTGACTTCTAAGGGCAATGAGCTACTCTTGAAATATTTTGCACTGCATTTCATGTCCAGAATTTTCTGCTTTTCCCAAAATGAGAGTTGCATTCATGCTAACAGATGGAAAACATCATCATCTAAAGTTGGATCCATGCCTTGCTACTGGCTTTTACGAAATCCATGGAAGAGCTTTAATTAGTTGAGTTAAAAATATTTTTGTATAGTGGCTGTAGATTAAAAGTTTTCCCACATTACACTGCATAAAAATTCATACAGTGATGTGTCTTAGCGAAGCACTTGAAGAGATTTATGTGCTTAACCCAGTGCCAGTGTAGACACAGGGTTCTGATCTGACGTGCAAATTCATTTACAAGTAGGTGCTCCATGGTAAAAACAGTTTACAGTAACTATGTAAAAAAATACAAAACCAAACCAACTCCCAAAAAGAAACCAACACATAGAGAAGCTGAAAAAGAGAAACCATCAAAAGCAGGTCTGTCACAACACCAGAAATATGAATGAAAGAGATTGCATCAGAAAATCAGAGGGAAATGCCCAGTCCTGGAACGTGCAGTCTCAAAGACAGAGTAGGAAACCAAAAGATCACATATGTATGTCAGAGAATACTTGAAGAATCCAGGATGGGCACTGAGAGGAAAAAGGGGGTGGTTTCTCTTCTATAAGAGACAATCCCAATCAATGCTTCACTCAAGAGATTACAGAACTAGAGGAGAGAAGAGACTGCCAAATCCCAGACATGAAAGTCCAACATTCAGCAATTCTTTGAGGCAACATTTTGATGGTTGAACCATACTGTAGTTCTACCATGGTACTGTCATTCTACATAGCTATTATCCATGCTGTTCACTGTAGCACTATCATTCATATTCACAAAGAAGTCTTCTTTCTCCCTCTGTCTCCATACTTTTCTTGTTCATGTGTAAATCTTTTTCAGCAATATGCTCAGTTATACTGATGAGCAAAAGATTTATCATGGAACACTTCAGCTTTCTTGTCTCATGGGCTGTAATTTTTCAGACTGTGGGTCAGGACCCTTTCCATTTCACTGCAGCACCCAAGAGACTAGTTTATCTGCAATGTGAAATTCCCATACCTTTAGTAATTTCTACTCAAGAGAAAATGTAAACTACCATTCAAAACTGACTAGAGTTCCATCTGTTGTGAGAAAGCCACAGTATTTTAGGCTTTTGACTCTCCAGCTCTCAGCTCTTGTCCACTGAATCCCTCCAAATCTCAAACAAAGCCAGAAAGGGTGCAGTGACAAACACTGCTGAGGTTCCTTCCAACAGTGAAAGAACTAAAATGACTCTGAGAAAACTGCAACCATTCTTCTCTCAAGTTAGCCTCACCTTGTCAGATACTAGCTTTTACTCTTTGACTGTTTGGCAGGTCACTTCTGGTTTTTAAAGCGCTAAAGGTCTTTCCCTGACTTAACTGGAGACTGCTTAAGAATTGTTGATCCTCCCCTTTGGAATCCTTGAAGCAATGCCCTTTTGGCTAAAATGTCAAGATAAGATTTTATGTTATTGCCTGTTCTCCCCTGCATTTTGCATTCACAGTCTGACATCCTTTAAAGCAGTTTCTGCTACCCTCATTGCAATTTCCAAGAACTCAGGGGGGAAGCAGAACGTTTTAAGGCAAGTAGGACAGAAATACAATTAATTGCAGATACTTTAAAAACTGTGTAATACTTTCATTATTCTGTGTTAATAGTACTATTAACTATTTCCTTCATCAGCAAATGTTTGGGGTTTGGTGGTCATTTGTTGGGTTTTTTTTTCAATCTAGCTTCTGCAGAATTATAGCCATGATAACTTATCACAAATTTTTTAACATTCCTGAAATCCAAGTGTGACACCGGCTTTCTTCACCATTTGCCATTTCCATTTTAACAGAATGTTATGTAGCAGAGTTTTAAGGATAACTTTTGGAAAAAAAGAAAAATCCTATTTATTAGGATTGGGTTTATTTCAATTGGCAAGAAAACAAAACAATTACAACTGCTTCAAAAAGTCTATTCAAAAAAAAAAAAAAGACAAGCACTAAAATAAAATTATTGTTCTGGTTTCAGCTGCTAAGAGCAATATAACTCATCATTCAGGATCAAACCACCAATGTCTACTCTTAACAGGGTACGGTTATGTAAAATTAAGGCTGGCACTGCATTGTGCCCAGATACTTGAGGTTTGGATCCTTAACTATGAATTTCCTTCCTTTTATGATCTTAAGCCAGAGAACAATAGCTGTGTTTTAATCTTGCCTTTTGTAATTTTCTTGGTCTTTTCTTTCAAGTGTTTACATACAACGATACAGCCCTGAGTGATGCCACAAAGTAACACATCATCCAAATCTAGCTGTTTACCCCAGATGCTATGATATCATTCAAGGTTGAACAAATAATTTTTTCCCCCATGGAATGAGTATGGATTCATAACAAAGGAGTGGATTTTTTTATTGTCATTCACCCATGTCTGCATCAGATGACATGCTTATGATTAAAGGCTTGCCAAACTTATTCTAAATTATTTTCAAATGGAAAAAGAAAAAGATATCTGGAAGGAACCTTCAGCAGCATTACCACGTCCCTTTGTTCATCTCATATTATAAGACTACATTACTGGACTTCTGGACCAGATTCTCTTCAGTCATTGCAAAGTTGTTTCACTTTACTACAGACTTTACAACAAACAATAATAGGATAGCATTTCATGAAATAAAACTAATTTACACAAGCTAATCATCTCCTTAATCTAATATTTTCTTTTTTATTACAATACCGGCCATGCAAAATATAGGGCATGAAAAAGAAAATTATGAAGATGATGTAGAAAGATAAACTTATCAGTTATTAGTGAGAAACTCTGTGATATAGAAGGTTTTAAAACTTAACATATTCTAGAGGAATTTGAAGAAAATGTTAGCTTCTACTAAGCAACATAGAAGAGGGGCTTCTTTTGCTAGTTGGGCAGGAAGACCAACACAACTCCCTTCTTCAAGCATATCTCCTTTCATGTCAGAAAGACAAAGAAACAGGCTCCTAAAAGCAGAACTTTACATTCCAAATGTTAACATAATATTCAAAATTATAAATATCTATCTGATACTTCATCTTTGTGTTAAACATATTGGATCTGATCCTCATTCTACATTAAATATAAGTACATTACACAGAGATTCAAGTTTCCTCAATTTTGTCAGTGCCACACCATATTACAGATTCAGAGCTATGATACTTGTTCAAATGCTGTTCAAAGCATGTTCTCTCTCTACTTTATTTTGCAGCTAAAACTTTACTAACAGCTAAAGCAGCACCAACTGCAGAAATCCTGGTGGAAATAGCTTTCAATAATAACTAAGAATAGCACAACCAGACTGTTTGCTTAGATTTTCATTCCTTTGTTTGCAGACAGGTAAATTTCTGGGCATGTTGTTTCCATTTCTACAACATTTTTAAACAAAAGACAGAGGTGCCCATTTCTTAAATCCATTTCTGTGGCATGCACTGGGAAATAGAACAGTATTGCTACCCAAGGAATACAAAACTTGTCATACGTTAGAGGTACACACAGTGTAGTATTCCCAAAAAGGAGGTGAGTTGCAATGTGTGTTTCTGTTCTCCCCTTTTGGGAGGAGAAGGCTCCACTGTGGTCTGCATACTTTAGAGTAACTTTAGAGTAAACTTAGGTGATTGGCATGCAGATCAGACACAACCAATAAATACATGTTGCATTTTCAGCACTACTCTCAAAATCAAATCCACTATCACTGCAGAGGACTATCTTCTCTCTTGTTTTTACCATACTTGTTTTTTGTTGATTCTGTTAATGTTATCTGACCACCTGTAAGGTCCACATCGATGCCATAGTCTTGCATATTCCTTACTACTAGAACAGTCAGACATAAAGTTTTTAAAAACATTAAAAAATGGCAAAAGGAGATGTCTAATCTTTAAATAAATAAAAGAACACCAAGACGTGGAAGATTTTGAGCTTTTTAGATTTTTTCCACCTTCCCCTTATTTTTATCTATTGCTGTCAATATATTACTTTCAATCGCAAATGTTTAAAATAAAATGCTAAATATTCAATAGAGGAAATAGTAAAGAAAGTATAGATTATTTCTGCACAGTTAATATATATTGTCTTTGAATATCTAAGTCCCATAATTTAATAATGCTGTAGGAACAGGCTAAGGTATAAAATAATCTACATAAGTAAGTTCTATTGTATTTGCATTCTTCATGGAAAAACAAACTGATGCATTTGACGCTTGCTTTTCAATACACAAAAGAACACAATAATACAGATTTGCTTTTCTTAATTCATAATTGTGCAATGTGGAACACAGTCTTTTAAATATTTGTGAAAAAAGCTAAATCTACCATTAAAATTCAAGTGTGCTTTCTGTCTACAGGTAAGGTTTTCCCACATAGATTTGGTACAGTCAACCCAGCTCTGGAGATACTATATTTCCAGGATGGAGGATATCAATAGTCACAGAGATTCACATAATCTCACTACTTAGGAACCTTGCTGGGGAAAAAAAAAAAACCCAAACAAAACCCCAAACTTTTTTACCACCCTTTCAAGCTATGCTAAACAAAAGATGTTTAAACAAATGGCTGATCAACAGCTAAGCAAAAGAATTCTAATCTAACACAGCTTCTTTCATCTACTTCGGGACAAATTTTGTCTTTTATTTTTATTTTTTAACAAGGACAACCAACAGTTTATGTGGCAATCCAAATTGGCAGGAAAATCTAGAATTATTTCTTTTTATTAAAATTAATGGAGCTACAAACATTCGGTGGTCAAGATAACAAGAAAAATTGAGAGGAAAGCTCACTTCAAAATTCTTTTAAAATATGGTTCTGCTAGTACTTTCAGATTTTGTAAAAGAATATGCATCTCAGTTAAAAGGAGGCTTCCATAATCAGTTAAAGAAATTAGCCATATCCTAGAATGACTGAAGGTCTCATTAAACTTATGGTTTACTTTTTGAAAAGAATGTCTTCTTCTTGTTTAGACTGTAAATCTCTGCTCCTTGGTGTTAGGTACTGCTATCCACGCACAAGGAGGAGCCTCTGGCACTACCACACTCTAAACCAACAAGACCACTGAAAGCATATCTGATCATGCTCTTGATTTGTCTTGGTTTACCCTATTTTGTTTTTCCTCAGAAGCCAAACAACCTATGTAAATTCTAATTAGTTATAACAGCTTAAGAAACAAATCCAAGACATTCCAGGCAGTAGGAGCTATTGTAGACCCATGAAGGCAATTTTCCTAGTGGAGGAAGAGTCTACACTGTCAGTAGTTACTTTGCTGGTATAGTTTATCTATCTGAGTTCCTGAGGTAGTGATATGCCAGGAAGGTAACTCCACTTCCAGTACAACTGTTTACAGAACAGCTTCTGGTAATATGGTTATGTCAGTTGAACTGTGATTTTTTTGCTACACATCTAATCAATATAACTATGCCAACAACACTAAAGTATGGCCAATGTGAAGCATATGAAGCAATTGCATATGAAGCAATTGCTAAGATCATCTTTTTCCATGTCTCCATGTGATATGAGTTTTGTGTGAGATGGAAAGGTTATTAAAAATCTCTCAACCCAAATGCCTTGTTTGTCAACTGGAAGGAAACACCACAAAAGATACACATAACAATAGTCAAAGGAAAATGTTGCTGCATTTTCATCATATGAAGGAGGATTAGGGGGTGGGCAGTATTTTTTTTTTTTTTTAAATTACCAGTGTCTTGCTTGCATTAATTACAAGAAACATTGGAGTCAACTGTTCCTGGCTTGGATTAATTTCATGATTCAAATTATCCTGAATTTGCAACACATTTGTGTTTGTGTGTGTTTCATTTTGGGACAGTTTTAATCTTAGTAAATTAAGGTCTTCAATCTGCTACATTTGATTGTATTCCATTACAATTTGTTCTCATATAATAACTACCTTTCAGAATTCAAAAGGCTTATAATTTTGATCTACAGTCAAAAATAAAACTTCAGTAGTGGATGAGACTCAGAGCTGGATTTTCTGATCTTCTTTATTCATTAAGGAAATACCAGCTAGCTTTGAGGCCTCTAAGATTTACACGTGTGCCAACCTTGATGGAAAAATGTTCTTAATGGTTTTTTCTCCTAGGATATATGTCAGATATGGAAGATACAGAAGTGTCAGTTTCTTGACACAGAATAAAACAGTTCTATGCAGCTGTAGTCTGCAATAAACAGGACAAGAGGACATAGTCTCAAGCTGCTCCAGGGGAGGTTTAGGTTGGACATTAGGAGGAATTTCTTCACAGGAGGGGTGATTAGACATTGGAATGGGCTGATCAGTGAGGTGGTGGAGTCACCACCCCTGGAGGTGTTTTAAGGAAAGACTGGATGTGTCACTTATTGCCATGATCTAGTTGACAGGGTAGTGTTTGGTCATAGGCTGGACTTGATCTCAGAGGTCTTTTCAAACATAACCAATTCTGTGAGTCTGAATACAGACAGTCACAGACTAGCAAAATTTACTAACAAAATTTTTCTATGTGCGTGGGTCTGTCCTGTGTATAATTCCAATGGCTTCACACACATACTGCTTGCATGGTTCTCAGTATCATGATGGTTGCAAAATAGTCTCATGACTGTGTTTCAAGAGAAAAGCAGGCCTTCTTTTAGGCTACTAACTTGTATCACTGGAGAAAATCCAGTAGTAAATTGAATCAAATGAAATCTGTCAGAGTAAAATATTACAGTTCTTAAATAAACAAAAGCCTAGACATACAAATTTGAATTTGAAACACCCATTACACATTCTTTTCTCGTTATTTGTTCTGAAAAACAAGTGAGTTCATTCACTATGGGTCAGATGCCCAGTAACTCACATAATCAGAACATAATACAATTCATAAGCAAGACCCAGAACTGCCACAGAACCCAAGACATTTCAGGTCCTGAGTTATCTTTAGATTTGTAGATTATCATCAAATCTTGATCATAAATACTTCCATGATAGCGATTTTCGTACAGCTGTATAAATTTTTATGAAGACTTAAATGCTTTCTGAAAAATAATTAGGCCACTGGATCAAATTATTACATATATACTCATCAGCTTAATAAAAGTTTACCTGTCACATTTAATAATGAACCAGCTTTGATACATACATTTCATCAATCACAAAAATATTTACCTCATTTTATGAATTCCTTCCTGTATCATGAAACAATATTTATGACTGAAAGTTCAGCATGGACTGGAAACCTATAAGCAGACTCTTCCCATGAGGTTGAAAAGAGTTATCATGAATGATTTCACCACTGTATACTTCTCTCCTGGTAAAGCATAAAGCTGGCTCTGAGATTAACAAGTCAGAACTGACTGCCTGTCTAAATCAATTTAATCAGGACTGGGACAATGACATTTCTACTTCAGATGAAATAATTTGTTTATGAGTTGCATTTAGAGGTCTACATGCACATTGGGAATACAAATATGCAGTGAGATGTATTTTAAGAAAAGCATATCCCCTTATAAAAGCAAACAAAAAACCAGCGTAGTAGTCACTCCTATGCACTACCAAAACTATAAGCGACAGTGTTTTCTATTATAAATTTAGAGAAAGGACTTAGCAGCATTTTCAGTGTACAGAATTATGCTATGTTATGTAGCATATTACGTGGAACCAGTTCCAAGGACCTGGACAACCCCTCTGCAGTCCTTTGGATTTAACAGTACAGTGATATAATGTACTCCCGCAAAATATTACTCTCTGAAGAGCCTGATAAATGTTTATCTTGGGCTCTTTTCCCTTCCTGTTTAAACAGTATAGTTTCTATACTATTCGATAAATATTCTGGTTTAAATTTAACATTTTCATACCCAAGCTTCTAACATTTCTATCCTTTCAAAATTCATTCTGTTATCTCTGTAACTACATAGATGTCACCAGACATCACTGCTGTCTTGACTGATTACAAATTTAGCTGTTCCTAAAGCACCTGGCTCATACAATTCTATCAGATGAATTCAAAGTTCATGTTCACATTTTATTTCATCTTTCAATAAAGTATCTTTAATAAATTGCACCAAGCTGCACAGTCTGGATGAAGTCTACATGCAATTTTTTTCAGACTGACAAGTCTTATTTTATTTATGAGAGTACAAAACTTTCTTGGGACTCTTTAATTCAAGACAGAAGAACTTTAATGATATTTGGGTCTTCCCCATCTTTGTATTTTCCACAAGGTCAGCAGCTGAAGGCATTGCACTTTTGTACAAAATCTAATAAAATTATGGAAAATGACAGTAAAGAGAAAATTAATTAATCTTAAATGTATTTTAAAACATGATAGAGTCCAAACAGGAAAATAGAAAACAGAAAAATGCATGTAAGAAATGAGGCAGGCTATGAGGAACAAGAACAGAAAGTCTACTGGAAATAAAAAAGTATATTGGAAAAAAACAAACAAGCTACACAGAGGGAAAAGATACCTGCTTTGAGGACAGTAATTGCTTAGGTTGCAGCTTGATACAGTCACCCCTAAGTGATTGAAAAGCTGATGTCCAATCTGATGTCTACAGCTGAAAGTCTATGGTGCTCTCATCTCAGTCCTTAGAACATAGTAGTCCTCAACATTGAAAGCACATATAGTTCAGAAAATTGACCATTACTGTTCAGGGAAGTCCAGAACTTCGGTTGTTTGGAACTGAACTTTCTCTCACCCTACGTGGATGTGGATGTTGAGCCCTGGTGACTCAACAACTTCTAGAGGCTGTCAGTTTTTTTCAAAAAAAGGACCTATGCTTTCAAACTCTACCTTCTTTCTTTTTCACAAATGTTTCTATTCACGAACTGGTTCTATACTAGTAGAGTTCTGTACTTATTCTGTTTGAAATATGGTAAGCTATACTGGATAAGCCATTTACACTTGTAAAATAGTACTTAAACTGAAAAGAAAAACAAAATACATTTGAACATATGAGATATCAAGCTGAGAGAAAAATGCTGCAATAACTGCAAAGCAGCTGACCTGTGTGGTTTGTTTTTTTTAAAACATCATTATCAGGAGCTGCGTTGATCCAGTGGGGTAGGTATTTTTTCTGCTAACCTTAGTTTATTCCCTATTTCTACACATATGCTCAGGGGTACTGAAGTTGTCATCTGATAGATACATTCAAAAGGAGATTCATCAGGAACTTCCAGGACTGAATCTTTTTTCATACAGAAAGTGTTTATTAATCAACAGCAAAACCCACTATAACACATAATGTCAAGGAATGAAATACATTTTAGACAAAAACTGAAATCAAAAGTTGCAGTAATTTAGAATCATTTGTGATACTTACTTTTTCAAAGTTAAATGTTTTCATTTTAAAACAAATTTTCATTTTAATTTTCTTTATATGGCAAATTATGCTATGCAGTGGAAAAAGCACAATCAAAGTGAAACATTATTTCAGTAGTTTTAGCTTGTGGAAATAGTTGGGGGAGCAGGAACATGGACTTAGGAGAGGAGATGGGTCTTTGCTGTGCTTAGACAAAAGAAATTCTAAAATTGCAAGAATCCCACCACATGAAAGGATTCAGTTTCAGTATAACTGCACACATTAAGTGATAAATTGGTAGAGATAAAGCACTGGAATGATCAGCCCTGGTACAGAACCAGCATAACTGTAGCAAAGCACGTTGGAGAGCCTGAGGGAATACCACCCTCCAACAGGCTGAATGGTGGGCAAGCATGGACCCTCCAAACAACCAGCTTGTTATAGTGAAAGCATTGTCTTGCAATTCTCTTCTCTGTGCTCCACCATGCTTCCCTACCTACAGTTTAAAGCTATCAAGCTACAGAGCTCTGTCCCATACAAACTGCAGCATTACGTGGTACAGCCTCTTCTCACTGCAGAGGTGAAGCACAGCAGGCCTGCAGCATTCACCTCTGCCATACTAATGGCTTTCACACCATTGTACACTGAGCCAGGATGCACAACTAAATCACAACTATGGTGGAAGGGGTCTGGCTCACACCTCAAGTAACTCCTGATCTTTATTACCCTTTTTTTCCAAAGGGCTGAAGTCACATTCTTATTTCCCATTTGTTCCCTATAAATTCTCCATTCAAAAATGTATTACTGAAGCATTGTCATGGAAACAGTAAAGGCTAAAACTTTACTTTAAAAACAGTCTTGAAGAGTTTTAAGCAGCTCTTCTCAGACTACAGCTGCTGTATGTTTTCAAGTAGAGCCATAGCAGACATCACTGCTTCAAGACAATAACATGAACAGTGACCCTCTTTATATTACAGAAGGATGGGGAGATCGTGGTCTTCCTGCTTCCTTTCCCCATTTGTCCAGTATTCCTGCCTGCTCCTCCCTCCTAACAGTACTTTTGATGGTGTACATAATTTTGCTGCTTTTGCCACTCAGCACTAATTTGTAAAACATTACTATCAGCCAATACTGCTGGCATTGCCTTCTCCATGAAATGGTATGACCAGAATAATGACAGGGATGCTCTGCAGTGATTTTCCCTTCTCCTGCTGTTCCAGTCAACAACGAGACTGAGGAGAGAGGGACCTCTGATCATTGGATAAGTCAGGTTAGAAGGAACTTCAGGAAGTCTCCATACCATCTTCCTGCAGGGACATCAGAATGGGTTACTTGGGGTTTTATTAAATCAGTTTTTGAAGGCTCCAAGGATAGAGGGTGCACAACCTCTCCAGGCAACTTGTTTCACTGACTCTCCTCATCGAGAAAATATAATTGCATTTCAATATCCTCTTACTGGAACCCTTAGGCTAAGCAATCCCCATAATAACCATAAGGAACACAAACTTATTCTTTAAATATCATGCAGTTGACCTTACCAAATGAGATGCAATGCTGCCTAAAGGAGAAAAACACAAAACAGACTGTGACGTTTTGGGTACTTCTAATAGGACTTTTGCTACCTGGTGACTGACTTTGGACAACTTAATTTTTGTCTCAGCTTCCTCATTTACATAGTAAGTAAAAAGAGATTTACTTACTCTGTAGAATCTTTTGATGTATATTAAAAAAGTGATTCAAAAAGGTAACTTTGATAATGATGGTGATAATAGCAATATAAGTAATTATTATTGTTAAAGCAAAATACCAAAATATACATGTGTGATTTTATATATATGCACATATACATGTAGCTCCTAGCACAGCTATAACCATCCCTATCAGTAACTGCCTCTGAATTAACCTCATCCAGACAGGCAGTATCTAAATCCTACAAATGTACAAAGTTATATATATATATATATATACACGTATATATGTGTGAATACATATGCATATATATAAAAACTACATTAAAATTTATACTACTTTGTGTGTGCATATGCATCTCCTCACTTAATTTTAATCTTAACCTCTAAACTGTGATGGTCCTAGGAACAAAGTTGCCCTTACATAAGACAAATCAAATTTCTTTACATTCTACATTCTCAGGAAAAAAAAATTCTACCATTTCTGTGATTATTTTGTTTCCAAGGCCACTGAAAATACAGAAACCGAGTAGTTTGATCAGAATTCCCCAACACTACTCCACCCTTATATCTTGAACAATCTTTTACCCTCACCACATGGAAGGCCTTCCTAGACAGCTATTGTAAAATAGCAGACAAACTAAGCCATCAGAAGGATGAACATATAAAGCTCACAGGATGTTTTTATTCTATAAGGGGCTAAACAGAGCATGATCTAAAGAAAACATTAGTTCCTTTGCAACTTGTACAGAAAACACTTTCTTCCCTAAAACAAGGAAGCCAAGTGAAGCAGCCAGATTATTAAAAGACAGAACAGAGTTGATGAAACCCTAATTCCACAAGCAATACAGAATCACAGTACAAGATGTTAATAGAAGCCATGTTAAGTACTGCTCTTCACTTAAAAGCATTGCTTTATAAGGTCACCACTGAAAGTGCACTTGTACATTCTGGCTCCAAGATCTAGTCAAGTACATGGTACAGATTTCTTGCCAACTTTGCTACACAGACCTTATTACAGAACACAAATATCCCACCCATAATCAACAAATACTAGGCATGCTGTACCATACTAATGATGTTCATACTGAATTTTCTTTAGAGAAGTACACATTGCTTTTAAGCACATATATTTGTATAAAGCTTATAGAGTGATCACTCTTCTAACCATTAATTTACACATTAAATTGGATGCTGAAATTGATACCTTTTATCAACCTTTTCCCCAAGAGAGACCAGGAGCATTTTCTGGTGTCCAATTGGAATGACAGGGAAAAATTAATAAGTACTGATAATTTATCTATCAGTGTAGCCTTAAAATTATGCATGTGTATATATATATACATATGTGTGTGCATGTGTAAGAATGTGCTTATTGACCAAAATTCCATTTTTTTCTTAAATGTTATTGTTTCATTGCTACAGGAATATTAATATCCCCATTGTCCATGCCATCTTTTCTCGGTACTGAAGGAAAAAAAAGACACCATGCACTGAATTTCTCTTCCACTCTGCCAAGACTGTATGTTTCCCCATCAGATGGATTCACAGAAAAAGAGATGTGGTCACAGGAGGAAGGACTGCTGTCAGCTAAGAGAAAAGATATTGCAGCCCAATTCCACATCTTACTCCAACATTGCTCAAGCAGAGTGGGTCTGTGGATAGCACTGACTCACTTTGGAGAAGGAATGGGAGAAAAGCATTTCTGATCTGAAAGCACATAGTACAGCAGGAATACAGCACATGGAGAAGGCCCAAAACTAGCGCCATAGGTTTCATAACAGCAGGATGAGTGACAAGACTTTAAAAAGTTTGTTATTTGTTTCTGAGTGTTTATAACCTAGTGCTATCAGTCAGGCATCAAAGACCTCAACACTAATGTAAATAGGATGAGATATCAGGATTAAACCAGTAGAATAACTAAAATGACAGACAGAAACTCTCATCATGGGAATATGTTCACAAGACAAATAACAAATGGAGCCTGACATTTCCAAAGTGAAGGTGGACACCTAATTAAAATATTTTCATTGCAGTGACCTCTTCACACCCACACTTCCCAATGACAGTGGGAGCAGCAGGTACTGAGAGCCTTGGAAATTTAAGCCATTTTTATTGAGGTGTTTAAATGTGGCACTCATCTTTGAAAAGGCTGACACTGACTTTCATAGGAATTGATCAGTTTGATTAAGCATAACAGATTCTGGACAGGTGAAAACATTTTGATGAATGCTTCCCAAAAGGAACATGGGGACAAAGAGGGAGTTTAAGGGAAGCTGTGAGAGAAACTCAGACTGAAAGGGAAGGGGAAAGGAAGGACACCGGGCCTGAGCCAAGCCCTAGTTACTGCTTTTAACATGTGCCTGGAAATGTATATATGTGAGTGTAAGAGGGAAATGAGCCAGAACAAATAAAATTGCAAAGTAAATGCTAAGCATGTTTTTCTTCCCCACCTCATGGGAGAATAAATATTTTATCCTGCTACAGTTCTATTATTTATCTTCTTCATACCACATCCAATTGGGAAGCGAAACTGTTAAGACTTAAAGTCAAGGTTTAAGGGAACTGTTTCTTTTTGAGTTCAAATGCTACAGTTTGGCAGTAGAACATCTGCTTCAAATGTTTCAAAGGCTCTTGACATTTACTACTCTATGCCCCCAAAAAATCCAGCAACTGAGAGCATCACTGTGTATATCGTAAAACTGAACATTCTTTGCAGTGTGTCCCCTGTACACTTTATGTCATCCCAGCGTAGAAAATAATGTACCATTCTGCACTATGAATTTTATTTCAATAATGTAGTAATAACACACTTTTTATTAGGAAGATAAAAATATCCCTCATTTCTTAGTATAAATAAAGATGACAGGTTATACAAAAGAAATAAAGCAAATAGAGGGGAAAAGAATGAAAAAAGAAGTTTACAAGAACCACAATCTGCTTTTAGTGTCACCCTAGAGCACTTTCTTTGTGTGTCACTATTTGTCTGGAGTTCACAGTTGTAATTTTTCTGCAGTGAACACCAGTTTTTAAAAGGATTAAAAATCATATCTTTTCATACATCTTGTGGGTGTTTCTGAGATTACAAAACAAATAAGAATGGAATTTTCTCACTGTAATAATTTTCTTATTTGCCTGCAAGTGACCTTAGAACTCATCAATTTAAAAACTGTAGAAATACACTTCAATTGAATCTCTGATACAGTAAAGGCAGCCAAAGACTCTTAGCATCAAAAGAATGCAATAACTACTTCAAGGCCAAATTTACAGTATTTGCTTTCTCTAAATAATAAAAACCATCATGTGAAAATTCTTTTTCTTTAAAGGATAATAAATACAAATCACATGTGAAAATGATAACTAAAAAAAGTTCCTTCCTTAACATGACAAAATAAGTAAAAGAACCAAGTCCTACTCAAATTTACATGTCCCATATAGACTGTGTGGGTCAATACCAGGTATATAATTTATTTCACAAGAGTAAGATTGAACAGCAGCTATGGGCTACTCAGTGGTCCCAATAAATACCTCATTTACATTCAACAGGGGCTATACAAAACAGCAAAATTGTGAGTCCCAGTTAATTTCTACTTATCCATCAACTCCCTACAAAAGTCCTCAATCCAAACTGACGCTCCACGTCAAAAAAATAATGTAAAATGTTTTCTGTGCTACTCATCATTTGTAGACAGATATTCCTTAAAATCACAGCATGCAGAAAAAAATACACACATGAATATAGTCTTTAGACTTAACTCACTTCATTGTGTTCTTTGTGGATCAGCAGACCATTCAATGGAAGACATGAAGTGCCTGAAAGACAATAAAAGCAGGCAGCTTTTCCCTGACAGGATGGCAGCAGGTCATTTTTAAGGATACAGAGTGAGATGCGCAGGTGTCAAAGGAAGGTGCTTCTATTGCCTAGAGAACAGTGGCCCACACTTATAATGGCATTGACATATTATCACTAGAGTAAAAGTTGCTGCGAAAGAGTGTAAAACTGGTATACCTGGCACAGGCTTTAGCTTTCCAGGAAGAAAAATGAGCCTAAAAGGTCCCTGCGTAGAAAGTTCAAGTGAGTACTAAATTTGGATTCGTGTTATGCAACTAAACAAAATGGGATGTTTTTCACACACTCAGGCAAATGTCATAGCAGGGAAAAAGATGCTGACCAGGATGCGAATGACGCCAAGTCACTCTTCCAGGGAACTCTCCAAAAACAACTTCACAAGAAGAATTCCAGTTTTCAAACACAGATGTTACCAAAAGAGGCTAAAAAATGAGTTAAAGCTGTTGATTTAAAGGAAGCTCTGTAGACTGAAGTATCCTGCCAGTGTACTCAAAGTATTACAACATGAAAAATACACCTTTGCTTCTCTAGGGTTCAAATGCACTGGTAACTCAGATTCTGCTGCCTATGTACCATTTTTGTGAGATGCAGACAGGATACCTGCAGTGTGACAGCGTTGCAGACACTGGACAGAATGTGTGCTACACAGGCTGTACACAGACTGTATGTACAGTGCAGCTCCTGTTTGCCATAATCCCACCAAAGCCCTGAAAAGCAACATCCTACCTTCTCCATTTTTATACATCAAAGATATTTTTCACCCCAGTCCATAAAAAAATTGAGTATGAGATGAACAACAGGAGATTCCAATCAAGTATTAGGCAATAAAGATAAATACAGGGTATTAATGACTATTTATGTCTCTACAGGACAGAATAAACTACAGAGATGCATTTGCTTTCAGCTTGAGACATTGTGCAGCTATTAATTCCACCTGTATAAAAAATTGGAAGTGTAATCTAAAATAACCTTATTTGACCTTTTTTTTTTTTTTTTTTTAGGTTTGGAAATGCCTAATGTAAGCAAAATTCTCAGTAACTTTTATCACTCCTTACTCAGGTTGCCATTTTGGGTCTATGCCAAACTACTAAACTACAAATACCGCATCTAAAAAGGATGGGACATTTTTATACACTTAAGCAACTGACACAATGAAAGAAAGAGATGTTGACCAGGTTGTGAATGAATCTGAATCATGCTTCCAGAGAACTCTCCAAACACTGTTTTGTAATTCTAATTACTTCAACAACTCTAACATAAACTGTGTTCTATTTGAAATAAGAATCTTAACGACATAACACAAAACCTGATCAGCTTTATACAAGAGATGCATATACATCAGCTAAAAAGAAAGATACAGAAATAAAGTATTAATTGATAAGTATTTCTCGGGAGCTAGCAGGTGTATTATAGTTAACACAGTAAAATGTGAATCTCCACTCATTTAGGTCTAAATTTATTTTGTCCTTTTTCCTGTAACTGAAGAACTATAACCAGGAGAAAAGAAAGATACTGCAGTTACAGAACAAACTGAAGATTAAATACAGAGACCTCATGCTGGCTTTCAGCACAAGTACTGACTGTCATCTAGCTGCCACTACATATCATTCCCTAATGCTAGAGCAATACCAAGAATTAGAGTAACTTGTCTTAAAATCTGAAAATCATGAGTATCATGATCCTATAGGCTGAAAGTAAAATCCTTTTGGCCTTAGAAAAAGGGGTTATTTCTTTGTTCATAAGCATCATTTAACTTCACAAAGATATTTCTTTCATATGTCCGTTTATTGATCTTGGAATATTTTCAGGTGAATCCATGTGAACAATTTCTAGATCTTTGCAAGTTTGTGATTAATTTAGTTGGACACTGTGGAACTGGCTTGTATTTTGAGTACTCACATTGTGTTTGGAACAAACTGTAACTGCTTTGCTTTTAAGTATCTATTCAAAAGTACTTTTTTAGATCTTCATTGAATTTTATCTTTCTTAACAAGATAATGAGTGTGAATCCCACCCCATTGTCTAGAGACAAAAAAGCACTTAAATACATTCATAGCCCTATTTCTTTTCTGTGCAATACTTAAACCAAAGTAGGTCCCTTCCAACTGAAAATTCTCTAAGTCTCATTGTCATCATGTGAATCAAATCGAGCATGTCCATAAGTTCAGAAGCATAAGGACGCTTTTTTTAAAACCAGTGTTGAAACACTGCCACTTCCAACCACCTGATGTTCTGATTGCAAGAACATCTTTCTTTATATCTTTACACCCATTAGGGTTTGTAATGTCTCTATGCACTGAGCACAGGGAATACATATGTAGTCCTTATGTCCTTAAAATGAAGGACTTCTAGAAGTGCTCATAAAAGTGGACAAACTAATTCCAGTAGAAGAAAGACCACATCTCTGTCAGTGTTTCACTCAACTTTTTGTAACCCAAGTATACAAACACATGGATGATCTTATCTACATGTAATCCACATTTTAAATTAAAAAAAAATATATAAATCATTAATTAAAAATTTAGGAATTTTATGGTTTTCAATTAACTTTTGATAGATATCTGTGACATGTAATACTCATTTTTTTTATTAACCAAAAAAACAGATACTATGCCTTATAAAAAAACTGTACTATAACTGCCTTGAAGGATTTCAATAACATTACTTCAAAACTCATTTTTCTGAAGTCTGTAATTCAGCCATGAAAAAAAAACACTCCAGGTTGAAACCTCACATTCAGAAGTTTTAGTCCACAAGGCTTCTTTCAGTTTAATTTGCTTTAAATTAGTCTTTTCAAGTTGAAAAAATGTCAAACAAAAGCTCTACTTTACTTTTTAGAAAAAATGTTTTTGTTACAGAAAAATAGCTTTGAATTTCCCTATTCTATTTGACTTGTAAGTGAATGAATACAACTAAATTTCATGTGATGTTTTGGGTTAATTTACCCCTCAGGCTCTCTCAGTTACACGAAACCAAGCTATAGAAGTCAATGACAAATTCAGTCTGTCATATTTGTTGATTAAGAAACTAATACTGTTGAACATATATAATGTCTAATTGCTACTCTTCTATAAAGATGTCCAGCACTGTTCAGTGTGTATAGATACATTATTCCAACAACATTTCTGGTTTTCTCCAGCTATGTACTTTTCTTCTCTTCACCTCAGCAGCCTCCTCCATTTTTTGCTCCAATTTGAATGGACAATAGTTGTTTCTGCCCTGACATCACTTCCACATACCCTCTGCTATACTGTATGTTGTCAAGCAACAAGTCCACCATAGAAATTTATAGTGTCTGAAACAATTATGTTACCCTGAAATATAGTGGAAAAGGAGTTTTGAAGCCTTAATAAAAAAATTAAAGCCATATAAGACTTGTTTTTTCTTATGGGATCAAATTAGGTCTTTATGACTTTCAGCCCCACTCCACCTAGACAGAGAATTTTCTTATAACCCTTATATAATATGTAATACCAGAATCATACCTGAAGTCAGAAAAGTTATTATTCTGTACTTGACACACAGTTCTGACCAAGCACCCCAGGTTTACTGCATGGAATGCTCCAGCTGGCAGATGCTTTAATGCTTTAAAGAATTAGCCAATGAGCACTCTCCTTTTGCCAGTTAAAAAAATTTGCATGTACTATATATCACACAGAAACAATCTTTTCCTTCAGAAATCTCACATGGTTGGGAATCTCTCAGTCCTGCTTAACTTCAACTGTTCTTTTTACTTTTACATATACAGTTCATAAAACTTAAGGAAGCACCTGTTTCCAATGGGATCTATCTAATATAATAGTTTTGGATTCCTGGCATTAAAACAAAAGCTCGAGTATTTGTGGCACTTTCACAGTCCCAGAAGAATTTCAGCTTTCTTCCCACTGAGATACACATTATAATTCAGAACCATTTAAATTACTACTTGCGAGAACAATTTAAAGTTAAATAAAAAAAGACATATAACAAAACCATGATTCAAGAGACCCTTCATGTATTGAAGGTATTCTTATTCTGTGTACTGAGGGTTTGCTCTTCTGATTATACTATTAAAAGTGGTACTCTTATAACTCATATTTGCCTGTTCTTTCTTTTTGCCTGTATTTTTTTTCCTGCATTCTCTGTATACCCAAAAAATAAGTGTTACAAAACATACTTAAAACCAGAGAAAGTGACTTATTTCCTCATGAGAGCAGAAGAGCCTTAAAGTCCTCCTCCATCAAGTAAGAACTGTTTATCACTTACACTTTCTATAAATTGGCTTGTTTTTCATTCCAACTAGTATTTCACTCCAACTAGGCTTGCCTCAGTTCAGATCTAGATTTATGAATATGAGGAAGAAATCCATTTCCATCAATTTGACTACTTGACGAGAAATGAGCCTGACTTAGAGTTGCTCCTCAAGGAGCCTACAAAGCAAGGGAACTTTCCAGCAAAATTTTCTCTTCATGGAATTCTGGTTTATATGTCACTATAAATAGTCAATAATATGGTTTTACAAGCATCCTTCAATGGGTCTCATTCCCCAGTTCTCTCCTTTAACAAGGCAGTGTCGGTCTTGAAGTGTATATCCTTCAATATCTTCAATTAGTGGTGTAACAGTACATAATACATAACTCTCACTCAACTAAATTTGTCTTGAAAGAATTTTAAAAGCAAAGAGATAGCAACACTTCATCTGAAATGGAATGTGGTACTGGATAAGGTAGGGCATGGGAAAAAGAAACTTTCCTGGTTTTATAAGTCTCATCCATAAATGCAAGCCGCAGCTTTAAGTGTCTTTTATGACCACAAACCTGCTTCAAGACTCCAATAGACTACATATAAAAATCTCATTAACCACTTCTTAATTGTGTGCTGGTCTGTCAATGGTATAAGAACATAATTTCCAACCAATGAATTACTTCAATTTGTCCTAATTATGATAAGGCTTTGGAAAAAATATTTTAGCAAAACTTCAAAGGGTATAAATATTTAAATCTGTTCTAACCAATAAAATTATGGTTTTTATTTTCTTCTATTTCTCACAAAGAAAGGCAGTTGCTTATTTTTATGTCCATTATGCACCTCCATAGCATTCTGTCCAATTATTTTTTTGGCAATGACAGCAAGACATCATACATGAAAAGAACCAGTGCAATAAGAGGTATCATATATACTTTATCTACATCAGATAGGTAAACCTCACCCCTTTTCTATTCATTTGCTCCTTCCTGTACACCTGGATCACGTTACCTTCACTAATCTAGTTATACATTCCCATTATCCAATAAACAGAAATGAAAGTGCCAAATTCTTCAGTTTGATGAGCTCATCAAAGGTCATCTGACAAACTGGATACACTTACTTCCACTGAGAGATGTTTCTTACTTTCTACTTGTGTTCTTTAGAATAACAAGAAATCCCTTTCAAACAGCCAGTCTTCATTGTTTCATAAGCCTAGTCTATGTAGCTTTAATTGATGCCACTAAAAGTTCACAAAAGCATTAATCATAATTCCTCTGTTTTCCTGGGATTTATAAATGCCCAGATTTTTGCAGGATGCCATAGAAACCTGGCAAATCACAGCAATACAATTTCCTACTTTTAAACTTAGCCATAACAATAAAAGAAATCATACATTTAGTCTGAGAGGGTATTTTAATCTGAAGAGAGAAGGAAAAGGAATTGACTTGTAAATCCAGGCACTAGAATCCCATAACAAAATATAAGTTTCTTAGCACTAACCTGCAACTTAGTTCTTTACGTAACAGAATAAATATAAGTTAAAGTATTACTTCTCATATACTCCAGTAATATCAGATATTTGATTGCAATTTTATTGAGAAGAAAGTAAGACTGTACTGAACAAGGAAACAGAAAAGTGAAAAAAGGGCTAATCCGATCAAAGCTATGAAAACACCTCTATTTTGACTAGAAATAGGAGTACATAGTTCTCTTTGCAGGACAAAAGGTGCTTTGCTTAGACAGTGCAACATTAATGATTGTGTCAGCAGTTAAATTTATTTTTTTCTTTTATTTTGATATTAACTAAGTTGACTGAGCAAAATTACATTCTTCTCACACATCAAGATGAAAGCCTAGGTTTTCAATCTACATAAATGTTCCTATTGCAAACCCTTGCCTAAAATGATGTTCTACTTCTAAACCACAAGTAACCTGAGCTAGCAATTCACAGCTGCTCTCCATGGCATGTTCTTGTGTTTCTTTCTGGTCAACACTTACTCTTCAGAATATCAGCACATTGCACCTCCAAAATAAATCTATAAAGCCTTCTCATAGAATGCTTGAAGAAGAGTCTGAGGTAGAATTATCTAATGCAATTCATGCCTAAAACACAAAATCACTTACAAGTATACATAGCTAAGGAAACTCTTCTAATGAAACATCTGTATATCTCTTGATGCAAACTGGTCATGGTATATACCATGCCTGTAAATCAAATTAACAAATTTAACAAACAGCAGTTGGCAGGAAATGCACAATACTCCTGCCCCTGGGCTGGTGTCCTGTAAAATAACGCAGTGATTTATTAAATACATTTTAACCTACATGAGAGCAGTCATAACAGCCCTCCACAGGTTCAGTTCACTTTTTTCCAAGAGATTGTTTGCTCTTTGGGTATAGAGTGAGTACTGGCCACAGAAGATGAATACAAAACTATGCAGTTACTAAGCTGGATACTTTATTAAAGGAACAGAAAATACACCCACCAAGAACTATTATTGAACAACCAGAGCGATCAGAGAACATTGACAGTGAAGGTTACAGTTGCTTGTTCTGTCTTCACCATTCTATTAAGTCACTATTGCCTTGATTCACCAAGTTACTTAAGCATATGTCTAATTTTACGAACATGAATAATCCCCTGAAGTCAAATGACTATTCACTCAATTAAAGTTAGACATATGCTTAGGTACCTTGATGAATTGAAGCCCGTAATTGCCTGCAGTTCTTCTTCGAATTTTGCTGTAAATAAAAAACTAGTTTATGCCAATGAAAATATGATACTATAATGCTTTTATCACTGTAGAAATTAATTTTATTTAACATTTTTTTCTTTCAAGTCTCTTTTTCCACCCATAGTTCTAGATAAAGAGTTCGTCAAAGTAGATACAATAAAGAAAATTTTGTTTTAAATGTAAAATAAATTTGAAGGTTTAGCTCCTCTTCCATTAATTTATAGAAAAAATCTGCTGAAGTATGAATTATAAATCTTGGAAAAGATGTAGGAGACTAGCTATTGCAAGTAGTTGACACTGAATTTATTGAGTAGACTCATAAACTGAAAGAGCACGATGATGAATGGAATGAATATAAAGAGACGTTTCACCTTAGAAGAGTTTTCCAAGATAGGAAGCTCTGCAGTTCTTGCAAGAATTAGGGTCCTGGTCTTACTGCAGCACCCTGGGAAAACTAATGAAAGATTTACAACAAATTTTGAGAGGTGGATGGAACTGTTACTTCTCACAAACTATCATCTCCCCCTTGTTTGGAAAAAAAACACATACTTGGCAATATCTGCTAAAAGTTGTTATTTCTTGATGATTCCTAAAAAGTAGGATTAAAAAAGAATAAAAGGGAAGGGGAAAGAATACATAAAAAAAGAAATATCTCTATTTATAAACAGAATTAAATCCTTGTAAAGTATGTTCTTTAGATCTATTAAGACCTGTATAAACATACTATTAAAAACACAGTAACTCTAAGCAATTTATAGCAGCACCACAACTCACAGCCTTCCTCCCTGAGCTAAGGCTAAGTCAGAAAACAGCTGCTGTTCTATGGTTATGTCTTAAATAATTTGCACAAGAAAGATATAATTATCAGTGGCCAAAATGTGAGAACAAACCATGATTTTTTTATCCCATCTAAAAAGTCAGTATTCAAGAATTTGCCAATAACAGATTTTGTTGGTAGAGCAATACCGCTGGTGATAAAGAACTGCATAGATAAGCTTTTAAAAATGCCCACAAATAATAAATAAAAAAGGTTAAACTGAGTAGAGCTTGAGGGATTTTGGAAATTTTTCTGGAGAACATCCTTAAATAACACCTATGCTAGACTCACACCTGTAAACTAAAAAGACATAAGGCAATGCTAGCCTACAGATTTCTTCCCTCATCTGATATTTTTGATTAAAAGAATTGTAAAGGTTTTTCAACTCTTCATAATAAATTATTTGGACAGATACTTTTTGCTTTCCTCCTTGCAAGTCCTAACATTTCATTATATAAAGACAACACGAGTATAACCCAAATTTTCTCACAAGGCTTAAAAGCATGTAAAATATACGAAGAAGGTAACTAGTTCAACCTCTGGAATTATATCCAAGGGTTCTGAATAAAATTCATGTTTGTATATAAACCATGAATCTGGCTTCCACCAAGATTATCCACCAAAATAAGTATCGACTTTAAAAATAATAGCTACAAAAATCACAGTATGGAGCATTTCAAAATTCACTGGAAAGAGAAAAAAAAGGTTAACCTGCCCATGTATATGAAAATGCTTCCTTCAAATTGGTGTCTCAAAAATTCATAATCAGAAATTCAAGTCCCACTTCTGGATCACACAGGAGAAATGTGAACACGCAAGAAAAGTTTTCAGGCATATGTACTTATAAAATAAATACAATAGAAGAAAAAAAAGCTGTGGTGGAGAACTATTTTGTGGTAGCTTAACCTGCTTACCGCTCCAAGATTACCTAGCAGAGGTAAATATGTTTGTTATTAATCTAACATAAGTATGACTTCACCAAGTGGACATTTCAAACTGTATTCAATGCTCCTGAGAATACCCTTCCACTGCAAGTCCTGATATGTGTAGCTACGTAACACACAAAGTATTTCTCACTGCAACATACGGTCACTTAATAATTACCATTTTGGGTTAACATTCTTAAAATACCTTTTAGAATGATTACTAAATAAATCTGTTTGTTCCACTGGATTAAAAAAACCTATAAAGAAATACCTATCATTTCATTGTTACTACATTAACTCACAGTTTACCCTTGAGAACACAAAAAAGGAAACTAACCTGATTTTCCACTTTAAACCATGTTCTCTGAGCAACTTTAGTGTTACAATTTCTGCTAAGACTATCATTCCTTCCAATTCTCCCCTGAAGCTATGAATGTTCATGACCACAGTTTGTTGGAGTGATATACTGAACTTTAAACTTTTAAGAAAATGACACAAACAAATCCAAATGAAGTAAGCATGCACCTGCTCCTAGACTAAATTTTTCTCTGCTTTTGGTGAGGTTGTTGAGTCCTCTTGTTAAATAATAGCTTGAATCACATCCTGGTTTAAAAAAAAAAGAATCCACAAATAGTTCCTTAAAAATCTTCAGCTTTTTATTTCAAAAGTTTTATAACTAAACAGGGTTCAACTCCCGCAATAACTCTACAGATTGTTTCCACCCACACAAAAAAACCCAGCCTACTTACTGCACAATTTATACTCAAAATGTGTAACACTGTTTTCCAACTGAAACAAAATCAATTGTGTGAAGTGTAGAGTTCATACTAACTCTAGAGAAAACAAAGTCCAATATATCTTGTTCAAACGGTAAGTGAAATCAGAAAAGCTCACAAGAAGCACGAGGGGAAGTTCAACCCTCAACTGAACTGTTATAAATGGTAAAAGTAAATTTAGGGCCTTGAGGGGCTGAGAGCAGAGAAGGATGTGAGGGTTCAAATCTTGCAGCGTTTTTACAATAGCTGTTTAGAATTCATTCATTTCCAGATGACAAAAGGCAGGTTTGCAGACAAGGCAAAAACATCTGAAGAAGAATAAAAAGATACCCCCACTAAAAATTTGTCATCTTTTAATTTTTAATTGTCCTCATTAGTGAAATTCAGAGAAACAGTAAGAACCCATAAAGGAAAAAATAAAGCATTTTAAAACCCCTCCTATTAGATCATCCATGACCAGATAGAAAATCACCTTATTTGGAACACGGTTTTTCTTTATTCTGAAATATTTTCATTAACATGTGAGTTCCAGAATCTACACCACTTCTGCTCACCGCCATGTCCACACAAACAGAGCCCCAAGGAAATAATTACTTTTCCTGTTTACGTAAAATAATTACGCAGGATTTCCTGAGAACATGATTTTCAAATTAGAGACAAACCAAAACTGAAGACTCTCTGTTTCCTTTACCACAGGAAATGTAGTGGATTTGGTTTTAAACTCAATTTATATATCAATTAAAAACCTGGAAGTTCTTATCTGTGACTGAGTTGTGGCAATTTTTGAAAGTTGGGGAAAACAATGCTCTAACAAGTATTTAGCTGTTGAAAATATCTTTTAGAAATGTTAAATTTAATAGCTCTCTGGTGCATGTCTGGGATTTCTTTGTAATCTTCTTGAGCAATGTGTAATATCTTGGCAAAATCCCAAACCCTCTCAGTTAGTAGTAGTAGAGAAAAGGAAAGCCTATAAAGTGAATTTGTTGTCTCTCTTTTTTATTAGTTTTAAAAACTTTAAACATAAAAGAAATCTTGCTTTACATTAACTTCACCCTGTTGCTGCATTCCAAAAATTTATTCCAGATTTGCATGTCCATATGTATCTTTCCATATCTGCCCTACCTGGCCTAAGCAATTACTGTGCATGTGCTGACCAGCTGTGAAGAAAGAGGGAGGGGGAAGGGGAAAGGGGAAACAACTGAGCTGTGGACTTGGAAAGCCAAGAGCTGAATTTCCTGGCTTACCCTGTGGCCCACTTAATGTCTTCAGTCAGGTGACCAAAAGAGGCAAGTAAATTACACAGGAGCAGGCATGGGATGTCAAACAATAGATTATAGCCACACAATACTCCAACTTCCTTTTCCAATCACTGTAGTCTCAGTGTACTCGAGCTACATCCTAGCTTGGCAAATTTTTATGGTTGCTTAACACACCTAATTTCCAAGAGAATTGAGTATGATGCTGCAGTCCATATACTCCTTCTTTGTATTCCTAATTTCACTGGTATTCTTAATCTCACTGACAGATACACATATTAGGAAAAGAAAATCAAGAGAACTAGAATGATGAAAAATATATTCCTAACTTCGGAAAAATATATTCTTAACTTCTAGAACTCAAATTATCACTTCCAGCATCCCTTGTTCTTTAATATATTTTCCCAATTTTATTTTCTGTTGCTGGCTGATTTTCATAAAGTATGGACACAGAATTGAAAATAATTGTTAGAGTACAAATTGCTGTTGAGCAGTAAAGCCTAGTCCAAATGGCATGCAGATATTACTGCCTCTTATCCTTTTCTGGCTCCTTTTTTGAAGGGCATATCACTTACCTGGTATTTTAAACGTCCTATCATATGCAATGGCAGTGCTTTAATTTCTGATTTGTTGTTTCCCAGCTCTAGCAAATACTTAGCTCATCAGCTCAAAAAAGCAGCTGTCTGCAATATGGGTTCATCTATTCTCCTAGTCTTTTATACTTCAAATATTCTTCATAAAAATATTGTGCTAATCCCTCAACAGTAAAAAGCAGCACTACATTAATTCACATGTGGCAAACACAGCATCTTCCCTGCCTGAGCTGAAACTGCCATCATACCATTACTCAATCACCAACCGTTGCCAGTTCCACTCCAGCCACTTTCATAATGGCTCTGGAGACGTTCAGTCTGCGGTATTTCTAATCCTCATTACAACTCTTTTACATATATGTTTTAAGACATTCTTGTAGTGCGACATCAGAACAACTACAGTGGATTTGAATGGCATTTTAAATATAGCGGATATTTGTCTCTTAATGGCCTTTCAGGCATGTCAAAAGTCTGCTTTATTCTCTAGAAGACAAGGGTGCAGAGTTTGGAAGCAACGTTATCAGAAAAGGTTTTGGGGTAGAGATGGCAAGGGGAGCATCTCTTGCTGGAACTACAGCAGATGGTACAGCGAATGATTACTTTATGCCAAGCCACACACTCAAAATCACTCAGATCTCCAAAAAATCATAAGGCTGGCTTAAAAGCCATGAGATGCTCTAAACCAAAACCTATCGTCATTCTCTTTCAGTATTTTTGGAGCTCTGGGGAAGGAGCTTCCTTCCCTTCCAAGTCCCGATGAGTTGATACATTACTGATGAGTCTGGTGAGTCTGATATACATGACCCAAAAAATACCACTTATATGCGAACATTAAAGTCTCGCTAAATCATGAACAGGGTCTTGATTCCCTCAAGGAACTGAAATCAAAAATGCAAAAAAACAAATAACTAGGTTTTTATTAAAATGGAGTGCAGACAAAGTCTAGTACGCTGCCAAGTCAACTTGGGTAATTATGTGAAGAAGTCAGCTGTCTCCTGCCTTTTTCCACATTAGCATTTTTTGGAACTCATAATATAGGGGGGGAAAGGAGGGGTGTAATCAGAAGACTGGTACATGAACACAGAAGACATCGTTTCTTTATGAATGTCATTATTATTATTATGTCACTCATAATTCTCAGGAGCTGGTATACTAATTTAATGCTAGACAAGGAGATAATTGGTATGTCTGTCAATATTTAAATATTGGAATGTCATTTACACAAAGTTTTATTTCATAGTAAACTTGTGGTCTATCCACTGTTTCCTTGTGTAAATTCATCACATTATGGATTAGTATTTTACATAAAACCTGGAACTGGCACATTTCTCAAGACAGTATTCTTTTATCTTCCGTTTTCAGGTGAAATCCATAAGCCCTAACACAGAATTTAATCAAAAGGTCTCACATGTCCTTGAAATCATATTTAACTTCCACTTTTAAAGGATTAAATTGGATCTGGATGATTAAGTCTTCTGAAGATGCCCAGCACAGTAATCAATGCCATCTGAAACTAACTCATGACCCTCTTGATTCCTATGAATATTCACAATCTCCAACAGCAGCCCATGTGCCTGCTGTGTACAGACACACTGTGTTACTATTTTAGCTGCTTGCTATTTGCATTAAAAAATACCTTCTGACTCTATTATGCACTACACAAACACATACTCAGTGAATTAATTAGCAAAGGTACAGTAGCACACCAACATGGCAATATTCAATGAAACGTGGGCTAGATTATGAAAATGCTGTGTTGAGAGCATACTACTGAAAAAAACATTTTCAAGTGTCATGATGTGCTAAACATTTCTTCTAGAATTCTTGCAGAGTCTGAGAAAGCTGCACACTAGCAGCTTGGGGACAGAAGCGAGATACTAGAAATTAGAAATGTGCAAACAGTGACTGGATTAAAAAAAAAATAAAATAAAATGAAGCAAATTATATGTCAGCACTTACCTCCCAGAAGGATACACATCCCCCACCAAACAACCAGAGAAAGGTTAGCAGCCAATATTGACTTGCAAAGAACAAGTACATTTACTTAGGTGTCTGTCATTGCACACCAGACTACAAGGCAGGACAGTACAATTTCAGTAAGGTCACATGAGAAAACAGATTACCAGTGGGTTGGATATCACCCAAAGGGGTTATGAACTATTTGTCAGTGTAAAAAAATACTATCAACTGTTCAAGGATCATTTTAATATTCTCATTAGAAACACAGATACTGGGAGAGGAAAGGATGTACATCAAAGATGCCACAAAAGGAACTGCAAGTACTGGACAGACTAGACAGAACTGAAAATCCTGAAAAGTTTGCAACTAATGGAAGTGATATCTGGAAGCAAGAGGGTAAAATTCAACAAGGAAAATCAACTGGGAGGTTCTACAATTAGGCATGAGCAATTCACTGACATAAATAATTCACATGCAAGAGAAAAGGATCCAGAATTTACATGTTTCAATAACTGAAAATGAATTAAAGGTTCCTTTGCAACATCTAAGGTAATACTAACGTGGCATTTGAGATCATCAGTAGAACACACAAGATTCACAAAATACTCTTTCTGTTGTAATTCAAGATGATAAAACTGGAGCTGGAGTAATGTACTACATTTGGTTCTGGATACCACAAAAACTACATTTGTGTTCTGGATACCAAAAAGAAAATATAGAGAATAGCAGTAAGTTCTAGCAAATGTGGTCTCAGGGAAAGACCATGAAAACTGGGAATATTTAGCCTAGAGAAGGCTGAGACATACCAGTCTATAAGGTCTCAAAAGACTACTGAAAAGAGGAATGAAACTGGCTTCTCTAATAGCAAGCTTTTCTTAATGTCTGATCTGCCTTTAGCTAGTTTATTGCCGTATGTGCCATGAAGATAATGAATAGTGAAGCACTAAAATGAACTGATGGGGGGGGTGTGGAATCCCAGAACAAGTCAGGCAAATATCTGCATAGAGCAATATTGTTAAAGATGATCTTGCATAGAAAAAAGACAGCCCCATCCAAGACTCTTCATCTATGATTATTCTCTGCTTGCAACACTGAAACTAGCTCACATACACTTGAAAGTCACACTGTTCAATGCCATGCAGTCACACCAGGAATAATGTCTTTTGAACAGCTAAGGAATAGCTTACTATTTAAATAGAGACCAAACACAAGAAAAATAGAAGGAACAAGTCAATCAGCTCTTTTACAGATGAAGGAGGGGCACACAAAAGTGGCCTACTCAAATCACAACAGCAGGAGTCAAATCTCAAAACATAGGTATAAATGTGATAGAAGACACAGCAGTAGAAATTCCAGAAGTATCTACTACTGTTATCTTCTGCAGTCTGGAACTGCTGATTTCAAGAAACTGCTCTGCCTTGTATTAAAAATGGATTGGGAGAATTCACTCAAAAAGCAGTATCACATTAAATGAGGTTGCAACAGGCACCCAAATCAGAAATAACACAGCTATTTTGCAATCAAATGTAGAACTACATTTCTGAGTTGCAGTCCAATCTCTTGACTACAAATAATTTATGTTATCTTTTTTAATCTGACAAAGGCTTATATGATGCATGTTTGAAGAAGTTTGCACAAGATGCACAGGAACCAATACAAAAACCATAGGCATTCTGTTACTTTCAGCACTTGGGACTCGAAAAAGAAACTGTTTAACTGTTTTCTCATCATCATTATTACTCAGAACTGCGAAATGGCAGGAAATACATTACTTAAGTATCTCTGAGAAGTTTGAAAAGGTAACAGTGAAAAGATAGGATAATAATGCTCGAGTGCTAAGAGGTATCACTATTAACATTCTATTAAACGGCCTACCTGATCAGACTTTTAATACATACATATATACTATTCCTGCTCAAGACCTTCCACCTCACTCATAGATTAAATGCATCAGTAAACACTGTAGGTATTAAACAAACCTCAGATTATTTCATGATTCTGACAGTCATGTGATGGTCATTTTTGCTTCTCACTTACCCTCTAACTTTGACAAAGTGGTGAATGTCAATTGGGTATGCAAAAATGGGCAACATCAGGTAAATCAAGTTAAATCATACAATTACTTCAAAGCATTCACTCTTATATTTAAAATTCTCAAAACAAAATACTGCAAGCTTGCGTACAAAAGAGGAAGAAATTATTTGTGGTTTTGTGTAAGCACTGAAATAAGACTCAGGGTCCATTGCTCTAAGCCTCAAGCTAAACTAAAATGCAGTCTCTGCCCCAATGACTAAGTTAATAACTTGTATGTACTACAAAAGGCTTTGTTGCATTGTTACCAACATTTATTCATGGTCAAAACTCTCTACACACCATCATAACCACATACGCCAAGGATAAATTTGACAAGGTCAAAAACTTCTCTGTAATTAGAAGAGACATTATGATAAAGACTAACATTGGTATTCATAATATTTTATAGTCCTTGTCTTTATAGTAGGATTTAACCATTACATAGATTCAGCTAATGTTTCTCTACTTGAAGTCACATCAGCTTTCTATTTGTTTATTATTATGGCCATTCCACATGAAGCTAAACTACTATTAACTGACTGCATATAAATTGGACAGCAAATTAAAGGATAACCTTGTGTCTGCTTTTTATTTTTATCTAGCAAAGAATAGCCTTTCCACTAAAATAATTTAACTTCTACTCTTTACCCTGGTAGCTTTCTAAAACATGAAATACGGAAAATATAAAATACGGAAAATATAAAATACAAAATATGAAATACAGGTTGGGTCTTCCATACCCTTACAAGACTACTTTTTGAAATCTCAAGCTTCATCTACCTAGAAACACCCAGGAAGAGACAGATGACTAATGATGTAAAACTAAAGTGGCAAAGTTTGAAAAGTTCATCAAACCCACACACTGACATCCTCATTCAAAATCTGAGTACCCTAAACTTGCTATAGCTGAGATAAACCAAGTCAGGAATTACTAGTCAGGTAATTGTTTTGGCTGCTGCCACCTCAGATTCAGAGGTCACCTCTGCAGGATTCACTGGATTCAGAGTCATCAGAGTAACTGATGACCAAGAACTACTGTGTAAAATGATCCATGGTGAAACAAAGCAAAAGTCGTGGAATACAGAGAAAGGGAGCCCAAGAACCTTTTGATAGTAAATCAAACTGAAGCTACAGCTGGTAAGTAATCACCTTCAGTTTAGGCATAGAGCTACATGCTGTTCTCATACTCTAGCAACTTGAGAAGAAGGAGATACAGCAACGTGATACCGTAAAAAACTAAAGCAAGCTACATTCAGGTGCCTTAAAAGCTTATGTAAGATCCTCATATTACTCAGGAACATGAAGAACTCACCTAAGACACCTGCCAGATCTGGACACAATACGACAAAGGGTAGTCAAAGTGGAAATTATGTCAGAGATAAAAACAAAAAAATACAAGCGGTTTAAAAAATATAACATTGGTGGATACATGAATGAACTGGCTTCACACAATCCAGGAATGAGAACACTGTAGATGAGCTATACATATGTTTTATATATGTAAAAACTTGCTAGACACAATATGGCAATCAACTGCCATAAGACATCACTAACTATATAGCAAAAAATTTTTCCCTAAATCCAGGTTTTATCTTTGCAAACGGAATTACTTCTTTTATTCCTCTCAGTGGGTGTGGAAAACTACCTAAACAAAACTGTAGCAAGTACTGCAAAACTTCTGGTAAAAATAAATTGGAAAAAACACCTGTCAAAACTATCCTAGATCTATGTGAACAAAGGTGAGGGTGTAGACTGGATAAAACTGGTTGAGATTCCCTTGAGGATACAGATGTAAGATCAATTTCTCTAGTTGAATTTGTATTAGAAAAGTAAATTCCAGCAAGTAGTGTGTTTTAGGTGATGGTCAGGAAGTATGGTTTTGTCAAAACAGAGAACTACTTTTAAAAAATTTATCTCTCACCTTCACCCTTATCCTTCTCAATACAACTGGATTCAAGTCTCATAGAAAAATTCCTACTTATTAAAAACTATGGAAATCAAAACAATTTTGGTAATAATAGGGGTTTGATAATATACAAAGCCTTAGAATACAATTTTTCAGTCTTTTTACCATCAAATTTTATAGTCAGAGTATTTATAAAAATACCTGTTTTAGAGTCATGTAACATCTGAATGTAGCAAAGAGCATGAGAAACAAAATTAAAAAGCACTGCATATTTAAAGCTTATTTTCATCAGTAGATTTAGCATTTCAAACTACAGTATTTTAGGAAGACAACAGGACTGAGACTTCTTAAGTGCATAAATCACTTTTGAAAATAGAACTGAAGTTCTCTCACTACTCTTCCCAATAAATTCCCAGGAGCAACAGTGTACTGGAGTACCACAGTCATGATTCCAGTGGAGCTAACCTTACTGTAGTAGTAATGCAATATTTTTAGAGTAAACAATGTAGCCCATGACAAATTTATTGGTATATATCAGTGCTTGGAAATCAACTTAATGATCAAAGTTTCATTACATATAAGCTCACTGTGAAAAGAAGGGGTCATCCTGCAAAGTAGCAATTCAGTTCTACTCTAAATCTTTATGAAGTAGTACTTAATACCAAATATATCTAGAGATACCAAACAAGCTTCACAAACTCCAGTCACAGATTGACCTGTGCTGTGAACACACTCACAGAATAACATAAGCTCTCACATCAAAGAAATGAGAATAGATGTGATTTATACAGCAACTCCATTCATTAAACTAGCTCTGGATAGTTCTGCTTCAGAGTTTCTAGGAGATAAATCAGAGACTTCAAACAGATGCATTAAATGCGAGCAGAAATGCAATTCTCATGATGCAAGAAGGAAGAATGTTGTGATGAGATGTGGGGAACAAGTATTTTTTTAGGGAAGTAAATGCTACGTGAAAGTAAGTAGTTTACATTCTTGAGGGCAATATGCAAAACAGTGAAACAGCTTTGAACAGCCTTATGTTTCTGGTGGCAGATGGTTCCCTTTTGGCTGAACAGTGGTAAAGGTTCTTAATCAGGTCTACAAGTATACTGAACCTTCACATTGCTGAAAGAGAAGCATCACTCCATTCAAAGCAAGTTCATAAGCAAGTGTTAATCCCCATGCAATGTAGCATTTATCATTTTTCATGCAAGTGCTCATTCCAAGAGGATTATCACTTCCCCATCCTGCCCTCTGGCTGACTACACAGGGCAGAGAAACTCTTTATTCCATATGGAAGGGGAAAGGGAGGTTGGAGGAAGCTGTGATCTCCAGCTTCCAGTTTCACTATAGCTGCTCCAAGCTGAAAGTGGGAAAGAGCACAGGCCAATGTTGCAGTAGTTGCTCTTCAATGAGAGTATGGATATGGCTTCCCAGAAGCTGTCTAGCAGTTACTAACATATGTCATACTACAAAGATGGGTGGAGAGAGACAGGGGGTGAAAGAACTCTTTACTAATACCAATCAGTACAGACCCTACCAGCACATGCAACTCAATGGTCAGACGCACTTTTGACTTGCCCACATACATGGTATTTTATTTAAGCTAGATTAAAGTGATCCTATTTGAAATTCCTCAGATATTAATAAAGTACTGTAAGCATAGTTTTATAGCTAAGATATAAGTATATAAATGCACTTGTGTGAATTTAAGAAATTGGAGTTCCCTTTCCTAATTAGATATGCACTTTTTAAAGAATTGTCCTTTAAGGCATAAAGATCTTAGAAAAGAACATATCTTATGTAGAAATATATTAATTACATGGTATTTTTGTTTTCCTTTGGGGCATAATGGACTTACCTTTATACTCATGTCTCTCCTTGCAGAACAGACTACAAACAGCTTACCCGAGTGCTCTTATATAACACATCTACTCATGCAACAATGAATGTCACTGAAGGCAAAACCAGGTAAAGACAGGAGTTCTAGACTAAGTGATGTGTCAAACCCATCACAGAGACAACTGTAATATTATTTTGTAACATGCCATACATACATAAAGTAAAAAGCACTGCATATACAAAAGTAGCTAATAATGCCGATAATTTGTATCCACCATCCTACATAGCTCCTCAGAAATAAACGCTGTAACAAAAAGTAGATTACATGAATGACATCTAGTGGACACACACTTCTATAACAATTGACTTTTTCCAACCAAAACTGTCACAAGCTTCACACAATAAAAGAAAGCACCTATTCAGGATGATTATATCAGGAGTCATTGAGTGATACTGCTGCAAACAATATCTGAATTCTGAATTCTCTTTCAGACTGTTTAAATATGTTTCAGCTTAAGAGCGGTTGCACTGTATAGTAAAATTTTGACTATGAAACATATACCCAAAAAAGGAAAAGCAAAGTTTATTCTTCTGCCTTGGGTCTACTAAGAAGATCAGAAAAAAAGCAGTGATCTTGTTGCAGATAATATCTTCTCTACAATCTACTTTCACCACCTTCCAAGCAGCTTTTTCCAAGCATTTGAAGAGCACTGTATTGATCAGGGCTCTGTTACACTACTCTTCCTAAGAAGGAAAGAATTAAAAAATATCTTGCAGGTACTGCTTAAAATAAAAAGGTACAGGAGGATTTCCTTCAGGAAAAAAAAACATTATCAGGTTTTCAACTGAAAATCCATTCCATTTCCATCTGAAAAGTTTCGGTGTACAGGTAAAAGCCACCTGTTCTATCTACATCCAAGGTCAACTTCTTTAAAGTGCTGTCTCAGTGAGAATTTATATTATTATGAATGAATTTATAAGTACATCTCACATCATACACTAAGCCCATATCCAAAACTGCCCAAGGCAAACCTACTGAATTGTTTTCCAGACAGTCCAGGAGAGAGTCTTGGCAATTCACTGAAGCATGATCGCCACAAAATTATCAACACAATGTTGTCAGGTTTGAATAACTAGAATTAATTATTCTTAAATGAGAAGCTTTCTATACAGATTACCACAGATGAATACTATACTCTTCAGTTACCAAAATGGCAAGGAAACAGAATCCGTACTCCAGCACTTCTTACCAAGCAGAGTGCCAACTACAGTAATCACAGTAAGACCAAAACGTTTGTGCAGTCAGTAATTAATCTAGTCATACCACAGTAGGACACTTCTAAAAAAAATTAGTAAGGAAATCTACACAGAATAACTTGTCCAAAAGAAAGAAAGAAAAAAAGAGTCCTGCAGATGATATTGTTTTCTTATTTCATAGAATCCAGGATAACATATGCTTTTCTGCCTTCACTCTTTCTTGTGCCTTGTAAGATAAAGATATACAGGAAGCAGATAGTTAAAAAACCAACCTGTAGGTAAGTAGTTCAAGGCCACTAAAGTGTTAGGTATTCATCATATGACTAAAGACATTTATCCTGAGGATGGTCAAACTGTTCTTCAGAAACTGAATCCATGCAGCATTAGAGAGCATACTTTGTTGCTTGAGAACACGAAGTTGCTACTCAGCTGATCTATGAATACACTTAATTTTCACATCAAGTGGAATATACCACTGATGCTTCATTGCTCAGAAGAAAAGTATAGGATAAGGGGTCCCCGAGGCAGTCTAAATAGTCCTGGTGAGTACTATGTAGATAATATTCACAGAGTAAGAAGGGTCATCTTGCATTGCCTAAATTTAAAACTCCCTCCCTCACCAAAAAAAAAAAAAAAAAGTATAAAAACCTTGGCAAATAATCCAAGTTCTATTCTTTGTTGCTTCTGATTCAAAGACTCATTAACTGCAGAAGTGTCCAATAAAATCACATAAGGACAGACAAGAAAATGACTACACGCCACCGTTCTTGTGTGGAATAAGCAGTTTGAAATTTCTAAATGATTGACACTATTCTGCTGTCCTCCTGATTGGAAGAAAAAAAAAAAAACGAGATTAAAAGTTCTGAGAGATTCTCCAGATCTGAGTTAGAAAAATTGGTGAACACTGTGCCTTTGTGTGAAAAGAATCTCTGCCAGATGAATCAGGTAACTAATAACTTATTGCATTTCTCTGTTCCTGTGATGAGGCACAAATGACATAAGTGGGATTTTCTTTGTAAGACTCCTGAATAGCATGAAATTCCACGATCAAAAAGTATGAGATGCATATGATAAAAATAATGCAAAGATATTTGTATCTTTGGCTATCATCCTCTTCCTAATACCTCATACCTTTCACTTCATTTTGAGCTTATGCTTTGGTTTTCATAACATATTTTAATGCCTTTGAAACCGAGACAGTTTCCTCATATGAAGCAAATTTTATGCCTAGCACAAAAGAAAGTTGATGCTTAAAGAATCTAAGTAATGTTCTAATACAAAAAACACTATTGTTGGGTCTGATGAGTTATGGCAATGCATAGGTCAGTCAACAGAAAAGGTAAGTGTTTAAAATAATAATTTCTTTAATGTCTTATGCTTTCAACTTCCATTCAGAGTTGTTCTTCTCTTTGCACATTATGAAAATGTACTGAAGTATACTTGAGAAAACCTTGTGAGTCTTAGGACCAAATCTGGAACATAAATAATATCTTTTTCATTAGTTATCTGTATGAGCTTGGTTTCTCAGCTTTTAAATAGACTTCCATCATTATGGCCCAAGAGAAAACAGCGCTATACCTTTCGCTGAAAGTTTGCCTCTGAAAGTGCTGCCCAGTTGCTCAGGGTATCTGATGGTAGGGTGATAAGTTGCCACCTGAAACATCCTGTAAACATTCAGGTTAGATACACTTTCTCAGGAGCATGAATATCCTTTCCAAGTTAGCCAGTTGAAAGCAGAAAATAAGATTGTCTAGATCTCACGCTTGGTATGGGCAAGAGAGCTACATTGCTGAAACCACTAGAATGAGGGAAGATTTTATCACCCCAAACAAAAGACACTAAGACAATTTTATTTTTTGGTACAATTACAAAAACGGACTTTTTTTCCTCTGGATAACCATGGAGCAGCTGTTGCTAAACAAGGTGTCTCACTACAGAAATTAGTTTTGAAAATTTTTACTAATTACATCTAAGATACAGCCCAGAACTCAAGGTTTGTGTTTAAACATTTGAAACCAAGCAAATTGGGATCCGATCACACACACAAACACCACATTGCTCTGATTAAACAGCAGATAATCTCCAAGTAGATAATTTCTCATGAAGGTTTCAGGACTCAAAAAACTATTTCTGATTTTGATAAGAATCTAGAGTACTTCATCTTTGTGGTACGTTGCAAAGTTCACCTCCATGGAAAATCTATGGCAAACCTTTGCAGACAGCTTTACTGGAACCCTGGAAGACATTGCACACCAAAAGCAGTTCAAATCCTTTCTTTTGGGTTCTGGAGATGAACACACAGAACTGAAAACTCAAGCATTTCAGATGATCGTGACAAAAAGACAGTGCATTATCAGCAAACGAGGAAAAATCTTAAAAGAATGTGAAAGTCCTTGCACACCAAACTTAGACCAGAGCAGAAATAGATTTTGTTATGCATTTTATTAGTTTCAGGAAGGAAAAATGCCATCTGCCCATTAATGTTCAATTTTTATGTTTTTAAATACAAGGAAAAGTACTAAAGGTCATTCTAGAGAACACATTCAGGAACAAATTATGCTTCTAGTTTTTCAGTCAAGAAGCAATAGGGAAATTCAGTGAAATAAAAGAGATTTAGTCAAAGGTAAATTTGACCTTGTAAATCGAAAAAAAAATTGAGACATTTGCAAAGATATTTGGAACAAAATTATTCACGTAAAGCTTAATGAAATAGAAGCTACATTCAGTATACACTACTTAATGTGTTCAGTAGAGCACTGTAACAATTAGGAAAAAAATACTATTCATGTACATATTTAGGGTGCTTTTAATATTTTTTTATTATTTTGGTCAGAACTCTACTGTGACTCTGATAAGACATCTGTCACACTGAAAGATGATGTTGTTTTGATTTTTGCTTTTTAATATCTATAAGAGGACCTCATGTTTGCCTGATATTTCATGATTTAACAAAATTGGAAACTTTTTAGAAGGATTGCAGGCTCTGTATCACTTCATAATTTATTACTTGTATAAAAACTCAAAATACAGCAAAGCAATACAAAATAAAGTTAAGGACATTAGGAAAAACAAAACAAAACCAAAAAACAACCAACAACAAAACTCCCCAGCAGTTTGCTACCACCTACTTGTTTTGAAATATATAGAAATATACATAAAATTTTCTGAAATGTGTTTTTTATTATTTGAATAAGTTGTAATTCACTTGAATGAAATATCTTGAAACAAAAAAAATTGTAAAAATTAGCACTGTGATAGTCACAGTGTTTAGTAAGCAACAGACTACACTCAATAACTAGGATGAGGAATGAAAGTCAGGTTTCAGAGTTCTGTTCTAAACTTTATTACAAATCAGCTCCAGCAGATACTATAAAAGTAGTACAATAGCAACAGTGAGGATTAATTCAAGTTTATCAAGAGTTTTGGAATCTAAGTATAGCTTATGTTAGTAAAGGAATAAAAAACCACTAGAAACTATAATACTCTTATGGTCACAGTCAGAATTACAACCATGCTAGCTGATGGAATGTTAACAAACAAGCCATAAACACACATACACACAACTCCACCCATAGTACATTCACCCTCAGTACTGGTTTATGAACAAGAAAATTCAGATTAAAATGGTTTATAATATTGAGATAATATTTCTAATATCTACTATAGAAACAGCATACAGAAAAACAGGAACCATAGTTTAGATGGAGTAATTTTTTTTAAATTATTTACATAATGACTAATCTAGATTAAATCAGAAGACATCTAAAACAATCTCCTCAAATTTTTTATACCTTGACAACTTTCTATGAGAAAAAAAAATAAAAGAAAGGATACTCAATGAATGTAATAATGACTGTGGAAAAACAAAGGCCAAAAGGACATAAAAGAATGCAAGTTTCAGTTATTCAGCCAAATGCAGTATGGTGAAGATAAAATGTTTTGTTTAGTCAGGTTTTTGGATTTGCTTATACAACCTTCGGACACTTCAGATCTGTTTTATACTTTCAACATACCAAAGTTCAAGAAGGTTTGCACCAAAAGGTCGCATCACAGAAACACAGCAGGATGCAACTGCTTGTGTAATGGATGCTTGGTTACATTGGGTCATGCAGAGCTGGTATCTAGAAAACATGGCCATGTTGCCACACCATGACATGCAGAGGGGACCACAATCACTTCTGTGCTCCACTACACTTGAGACAAGGATACTGCAGGACCAAACTCATTCTTGCAGGAAGAGCCACACCATCTCCCCATTGCTCTGAGACCGCTTGCAATCTGTTGTAGCTAATTCTTAACAACACATTTGATTATGCAGTGGCAAGTGCTAGAAAAACTATCCTAGACCAAGTAGACTTAGTTCTTACAAAACCAACTCATTTCGGTGTTAAACCTGAGGAGGCCTGGCTGTGACACTAACTAGTGACAGTGTTCTACACAATGGTGGAAAATTTTTGCTTCAGAGTATATATGGCCACAAGCAGCAAATATTTCAGTTATGATCACCACCACCTTCACCACTGGGAAGACAATATATTGAACTTCCCTCACTTTCTCTAAAAAGAAAGGAGATAATAAAGAAACTCAGCAGTGCAGTTCTCATGGACAAATGCTGGAAACTACCCCTCTCAGGACTTAAAGGTCTCTGGACAGAAACTGAGAAATGCAGGCTCTGCCTGCCTAGTTGCAAACATGACAACAACAACAACAACCAAACCAATCAAACAAACAACAAACAAGAAAAACCAGATTTTTCAAAATTAAATATATGCCCAAGTCTCCATAAGTTAGCATGATCTCCATCATGAACAAAAAATGAACAGCTAGAAAAGAACAAAGTTTTTGTTTACTGGAAGAATTTCCTGTACTGCACAAAAGTAGGATAAAACTTGAAGTGAGCTTTTTTTTTTTCCTGTGCTTGTTTATATGATAAAGGTCATGTTATTTTAAGGAATTTCAACCCTTCGTTAGATGTAGCAGACTATGAATTCTTCTGAAGAGATCTGATATCTGATTAATTCCTTTTGTCAACCTGTTGTCACACTGAGGCAGTGATTTGTAGCAAAATCAATAGCAAATGACAAATATGTAGAACTGACAGATTATCTTGGTCATTCAGACTGCTCTTTAAGACCCACAAGATAAAACCTTGTAGTCTCACAAAATTCAGAAGGAAAAGATTTCAGTTTATAACTGGTATGAAAGTCAGGCAGCCCTTAAAAAAAAGGTTTCTGTGTCAGGTGAAAACCAATCAAGCCATCATGCTAGCTTTAAAGTCATCCAGTTTCAGCAAACACCTTTGATCTATTTCAGTGTTCTGTTACTAATCTACTGCTGATGAAGAAATATACAAAATACAGAAATGACAATGAACAACAGAACCTTGTCGTACCTAGACACAGACACATTACAGACTACAGTAGGTCATGGGAAAAGTCAGTTCTCAATCTCATAATACACAAAATAATGAATTCCAAGAGGAAAAAAAAAAAAACAACTTAATGCTTTCTGCTTACCTGATATGGAACAATACTCCCATGAGCAGTACCCCAGCGTTTTGCTTCAATTTTGCAATTAAGGTAATTAGCTGCTACATGAGTGAGACATGCAACCTGGAAATGGAGAAAAAGTATAGTATTCAGGAAAGCTGAAACTTCATCAACGACTTCTCTGAGACTACTGTCTATTTCCATGTGTTTTAGATACATAATTTAAAATATTTATGTCACAAAAGTATCCTTTAGATATTATATATTATGTACGCCTTTAATATTAAAAAAAAATCAGGTTACAATTATATCATGGAAGTGCTTGTTAAAGTACAACTCAATAAACTCAAAAATTAATACATTCCCTATAACACTAGTAATGCTAGACACATATAGTATTAAACTACCCTAAGTATTAAACTACCAAAATTCCCCTACATATTTTGCAGAATGGTCAACTGCAGTAAAATAAAAATCAGTGTCTTATCCATAGTCTATTGGGAAGTATGATGGATTTGTGGGACAGAACTCACCACTTCCTGAACCTCAATCCCATGCTTAAATCAAAAGGCTTTTTCTCAGTTACAAGATTATCTTTTTGTTTTCTCCTATGCTTCTCATTTTACATGTCCAAGCTATGGAAAATACTTCTGAATTCTTCAGCTCCCCACATGTTCTGCAATATTAATTAAGTGGTAGCCCTTAATAAGTCATCTGTCATTAGAAGAAAAGGAAAGATTTATCAAGTTATTAGTCAGACAGACAAAACTAGAAAAATATTAACTTTAGGGGAAATATGGCATTCTAATTCAGTAACCAGAATTTGAGGGGTTTAATATATATCTTGTAAGCATGACTATATTTTAGGAAAAAGAAGTGAACATTTATGTAATGCACTAATGCATGAAAATCAGTGATTCTGTTATAATCAATGGCAGATTCTTTATTCTTAATTCTTTGAGAGAATACAGTGTGCAACTATATCTGAAGCCAAGTAACACAATAAAGCATTAATTACCTTGCATCGTTATCACTAATTCACCAGATACAATATACTTGTTTTATTCTGTTAAATAGTAACTTTATACTATTAACCAGTAAATGCAAGTGCTTGTCTAAACAGTAGGCCATGTGACCATTTTTTCCCAAAATATTATTTTCTCCATATTTTTCCCCTAGATGGAAGAAATTTGCTACGATGATCAAAGCATTTACACTATTTTGTGCCTACTAGTCAGTCTAATCTACAACAAAACATGTAGTAATTTATTCAGAGTCCACCGTTCATATTCCAGTAAGCGAATTATATCAGAATTTCTAAAAAAAGAATGCCATTTCATTTTCTTCTTCTTTCTCCATATTTTCTCACAAGGCAACTTGAATGTGTCACTCACATTTAAAGCATACATTTAACTGTAAATCATGGATGCAGTGATTCTGTACAGCAGAAAACCTAGGAAAATATAGAGCAAATAAGAACTTCACCGCAGACAAAAGTTATATTCTATATATACTAACTACAAATAAAATTCCTTATTACTGAGAAGTGTTGAAAAGCACTTTGTAGCTGAATTTCACTGCAGCTTATTATAGCCCATTGTCACTTTATTCAGCTAAAATGTTGAACAATATCTAATCTCTCCTTTGGTCCCCAGGAAAATCTCAGCACTTAACGAAATGGATCTGAGAGTACACAGAAAGAACTTTTTCCTCTGGTTTGCAATAGAGATTTCCTCAGCAATATAGAATGAAACACACTGTGATTATAGAGAGAACTCAGTGAGTCACAAGCCTGTGTCATTTATTAATAACAAATAGCCTTGACCCATTGTTCCTGTCATTTTTCAATATGGGGTCACACTCCATAGTGATAATTTTTCTAACACAGCAAATAGCTCTGCAAAGATGATGAAATATTAATCATTAATCATTCTTCTGTATTTGTTTGCAAGACTACACAGCTGCCATACTCAACACAAATTTCCCTGACGAGGAGATGCATCCATTACAACGGGCTTTTACTTCTAAAGACACAAGAATACCCTCTGTGATACACACATTTAACTTCCCACATTTCTGGAAGTAAACACGATACCAAACTTAACTCTGGGAAGGACATAATGAATTAAAACCTAGTGTAACAGAAATCCTAAAATATTCATTTTTAATATAATTGAGCCAATATTTCATTCCATTTATTTGTATATATTCTATGCTGTAGAAATTGGGGTAGGAGTTTCATAAACAAAATTCTTCACAAGAATTTTCACAAGAAAACTTCTATCCTTAAAAATACATCTTTTTATCACAGCATTGCAAATTGCTTCAGTTTCCTTGATGAGATGAATGTAATATTTTCAGCAATGGAAAAAATACACATCTAGATTTCTCCAAAGCACTTGTTTGTGGTACAATAGGAAAAAAAGGACAAAATATAAGGCTTGCTAGGTACTGAAATTGCACCACTAAAGCTCCTGATCAAAGACTTGGTTCAGTATTAATAGACAGAAATGCAAGGGAAATCAGAAGCTTAGTGAAGACAGCAATTTTGGAACTAACAGTTGCTTAGACTATATTAAGATATCAGTTCAACTTGCTACTTAGTATAAAGAATAATTCCATTTCAGTCAACGTACTGATCACTTGCTTGAACGCATATGCCTATGTAGCAAACAACACTGGTTTACTTATTATTGTCTTTTCAATAAATCATTAAGTCTTTTGGCTCTCTTTGACTTCCTTCTCTGAGCTGGGTATCTTGTTCATAGTCAAATTAGCCAGCCAAAAATAATTACTAGCAGTAGTCACAGTATCATCGCCAAACAAATAAACTTATGTAGACCACATCAAAGTAAATACTTCAGTGTTTAGTGTTTCATGTATGAATACACTTAGTTGAGTGAACTCAAAGGCTTTTTGGCCCATTTATAATAACTTTCTGACAAGTTCAGCAAACTTAAAAGATGATTCTGTTTCTACTGTCCCATTTAACTGTTACAGACATTCCCAGGACTACCATGCTTTTTCCTTCTCTCTCTTCCTGGCTCACTTCATTCTCTGCGGTCTCTCCAAAGATTAGTCTCACTATAAAGGCACTATCCAGAAAAGTCTTTCAGCATAAACAATTTATGTCCTTTATAAAGAACACAAAGAATTTATTTACCTATACTTTACAGTTGTTAAGCAAACTGCTGACCTATAAGTACAAAAAGATATCCCAACTGAACATTTCTACTGAGATGATATACTCTAGGGAAAAAAAAAAATGTTTTTAACAATGTAAGTCTACTTCTCCAAATTCCCCTGTAATTCAAGACTCAGGACCTCACTGCTAGAGAGAATTCTTGCAGCAGGAATATCTATAATACAATCAATCTCTCAAATTGCAATTTGGGTACATCTGTATGACACATTCAGTTAAGTATTTTTAAATCTATATTTAAAACTTTTTCCTGAAACCCTATAGACCTATTTCTTTTCTCCTTTAATTAAGAATTAATCCTTAAAAGTAACCTTTGAACTTGTAACATTAAAGCAGATGTAATACAATGATACAGACATCTCTGTATTCATTTGCTTGCAGGGACAGACCTATGCACTGTAAATATGTATTATCAAATATCTACAGATAAGTGTTTCTTTATTTCACATCAATAAAGGGAACACATATTTCAACATTCCTTTCTAATATTACTGTTGATGGCCAAAGCACATATTTGTGTTACAGACTTACTTAAACCAGAACAAAAAGAGAACTGCATTAAGGTCTGAAAAGTTATGCTCAGCTTATGATGGAATCAGACAGATGGGAAACAAGATATTAAAAGCCACAAGGTCAGTAGACAAAGAAAAGAGACAGAACTTTCAAAAGATTTTTTTCAAGATAGCACATCAAACATAATTTATTACAATGAGTTCGCTGAGTCAATCAATCATTTGCATGCAATTTCAACAAGCGTATATGAATAAAAAAAGAGACAGGTAACTGGAAAGAGAAGAAAATAACATTTTAATTATATTCTTTACTTTCTTCTCCCTCCAATTTTTGTCTGCTATCTTGCCACTTATCTTAACAAGGCTTTGACTCTAAGCCAAGTTAATTCACTTTTTTCTCATTCTTGTTTATTTTTTTCTTCAAGTAGGCATGTAGATTGACTCTTACGAACTTTGAAACAGGTCTTTTACAACCAAAATAAGATAATTTATTTTATGCTATTCTACAGAACAGTAATACAAATATTAATTTATAACTTTGTAGGAAAAAATCATTCTAGAAAATTCCATTATGTTCTGTTGTGCAAAGGCCAATAATCTTCCATTTACACCTTTTCCATACTGCTAGTGACACGGGAAAAAAAATCTTTACCTGAGAAAAATGTGAACACAAGACCACAATCTACATTTGGTGCACACTAAAAAGGTCTCTTAAAATCACTGATCCTATGCTAGCATTTACCTAATGACTGATTTTAAATGTTTTCCCCTTTCTGTGTTGCAATAAATAGTTTGACACTAATAAATCAAAATTCGGGTTTCATTAATTTTTCTTTTGTAGTTATGCCTTGTTGCCCTTATTGAAGCTGCCTCCATGGACATATGCATGGGGTGATTCCCAACTCTTGCTCCCTCAGTCATTTTTTCACTAAAACAACAAAACCCCAAACAAACAAGCAAAACCCCAAACAAACAAAAACCCAAAACAAAAAATGAAAACCCTACAAACTTTAAAACCCAAAACCTCTATCTCTACCAGGAAAACCTCACTCCATTTAGAAGAAACCCCAACTCTTCCAGTTAATTGTGCGATTTTTAAGCACTGACCCAACAGTTTCAGGATGTGGCACTGCACCACTACCAGTTTTTAGGCAGGGAATTGTACTTCAAACTTCTGCAATGAATGGACTGGGCAGCAGGAACCACAGTCTTGTGCAGAGGCAAGAAAGCTGCCACAATTCAAGGCAGCTCATCACACAGGGGTCCAGCAGGAAACCACAGCATTCCCAAGAGCTGTCAACGCATGTCACCCCGTGTTTGGGCATGTAAGGGCCTCCCATCTAGTGTGGAGCTGAGGGATCTGCAGGAGCTAAAAGTCAGTTCAAGAGTGACATACACCTTTAGGCAAAGCATACATTCCCACCTGCAAATGCACAGCAAAGCCACTGCCCACCATCAAGCAAGATTTTACTGCTTCATCAAGCGGTGTCCCTATATCTGTGCAAGGCAGTAGGTCTGGACTTTCGAATTCACAACTGTTGTCCCATTATTCCATAATCCCTCTCCACACAGGTTTTTTTCTCCCCTTTAAGAGCCAGTAGTACCATAGCTGCTTTCAACCAGCAAATTCCATGAATGACTGCAAAAGGTAACTAAAAAATGCAAAACTACTATCTAGTAGGCCAAAGCATACTATTAAAGAGTCTTTTAGAAAATGTCTGTGGTAACATTATGAACACTGTGCTTTAGGTTAAAAGGGTGTTCTTCCCAGTGATGCTGATTTCTTTTAATGCAAACCTCCGGGAAATTATCATTAATTCACCCTTCACAAAAGAAAACTCCTGGCACTGAAGCATTAGCAAATGGCATAATCCCAGTCACAAGTACAATCTTGTAAAGATAAAATCAAATCTTTAATGACAAATAACTACAATTTTAAAACAGGTCTCTTATTGTGTCCTGTTTTGGTGCCTTCCAACCAGACACTTTGGCAGGTATCCAACTCTGTGCCAGTAATCACATGCAGCATGTGGGACTTCATGATTCAAGTTAGCCCCTGACCAAACAGTACACAGCAAATCACACAGTCACACAAATGATGTGCTAGACAGTGCTTAATAAACCAGAAATAATAAAATAAAATTAAAAAATCGGTGAGAAAAACAAAGGTAATGCATTTGAAAACCCTATATTGAACATGGACTATCAGAGGCGACAATAGATAAAAAGAGCAAAACAGACTTTAAATTACATAGTTGTGTAGATACTTTTTCAGTGTGAAAATGATGGCTCATGACACCTTTTGCTTTATAAAAAAAAACAGTTTAGACTTCATAAACATAGAAACTGAGGCATCTTCAAAAACACAATGCATTTGCGTCACAGAGAACTGCTACGTTCAGTCAAATGCAACAACAAAAAAGAACTGATCTACAAATTATTTTTTTAATGAGCTATTTAGAGCTTATAAAAGACCAGAATGAATGGTTCTGTGCTTCCCACAGCATGGAGATCATCTCCTGATTAGGATTCAATTAGTATTAACAATAGTGAAAACTGATGCGACCAACAGATCTAGGACTTGAAATTTCAAATATATGTACTATTCAGCACAGAGTTTCAAGAGAAAGTAAGTGTTAAATCTATCCTATCTCTCCTCAGTCTCTAATTAAGACAATCAAAGAAAGAAAGAAAACTGATAAACTTAGACACATTCAGATGAATTTTAGGTGACTGAAGAAGACTGAGAAGAAACAAAAATCCTGACCATAGAATCTACTAGACAGCACTAGCATTAAAGAGAAAAGGGAAACAAAAAAAGATTTATTTTAAATTAACTCCAGTTAAAGAAAGACAATTTAAAAGGAAGAATAAACTTCATTTTCTTCATTAAAATAAAATACTAATCAGTTTTTTTCTGAAAGTGTAAAGAAAGATACTACTTTAATCACTGAAAAAATCCTGTGTCAGCTTCATAATAAAACAGGAACATCTCTAAGGAATTCATCACTTAAAAAAAGATCTATATAAAGATAATCTTCAAGTTAAAAATACCAAGAACTCCAAAGTTAGTCTGTATAATCTGTGTAAAATCCAAAAATTAAGGCACTGAGTTTCTCAGGAGGTTAAAAAAAAAAAAAAAAAAAAAAAAAAAAAAAGAAAAAGAAAAAAGCCTATCAATGTATTTTCCCATAACATGATCCTGGAAACAGATGAATCATCTTAAAAGTAACTTTGAAAACAAATCCCTTTCTGGCAATTCCATGACATGAAAAATTCAGCCAAAACAGTTAAAACTTTGGCAGAGTTCTGACAACTGAAATCAGATGCCAGTAATAGACATATCAGACAACCTTAACCGTAAACTTCTACAGTTATTTCCTTAAGATTTTATTCTCTCTGAAGAAAGAATATATACCCACTGAAATGTTATGCTCTGTATTTCACACAGCTTTACAAAGTCCAGGCAAAATGCAACTTACAAAATGTTTATTCTGCTACATTTTTTACAGTTTTTTAAAACCATAACACATTTTCTTATATTATTTCTTAATTATAGCCTTTACCAATGAGAACCTATGCATATATTACATATGACAACTTATCCGGGTTTTAATTCTATGCAATGATATCCGGTCGTATTTCATTGATTGCTTAGAAAACAGCCCAGATTGAGTTCTCAGAGTGGCTTCTATTCATGCAAAGAACTGCAAGCAGACTTACAAAGCACAGACCAATCTGAATTGTGGGAGGTGTGCCCAGACAGAGAAACTCCTCTGTTTAGTGACAGAGCTCCGAGAGGAGGCAAATAAATTGAGGAAGATCAGGAATTGAGAGAGAGAGAGAGAGAGAAACAAGACCCACAGCAGACAGGACTTATGACACAGAGATTTCCTTCCCCTTCCCACATCACTGAAGCATGTCCAGATAAGAGCAATGGAGCTGGTGAAGGGTCTTATAACCTTATAAAATCTTATAAGGAGTGACCAAGGGAGCTGGGTCTTTTTAAGCCTGGAGAAAAGGAGGACTGGGGGCACCTTATCACTCTCTGCAACTACCTGAGAAGAGGCTGTAACCAGGTGGGGGTCAGCCTCTTCTCCCAGGCAACAAGCGATAGGACAAGAGGAAATGGCCTCTAAACCAAGGAGGTTTAGATTAGATATCATGAAAAATGTCTTCACTGAAAGGGTTGTTGGGCATTGAAATAGGTTGCCCAGGGAAGTGGTGAAGTCACCATATCTGCAAGTATATAAAAGATGTGGCACTTAGGGGCATGGTTTAGTAGTGGACTTGGAAGTGCTGGGTTAACAGCTGGACTTAATGAACTTAAATCTCTTTTCCAACTTAAATGATTCTTTTCTACTCTAAAAAGGTAGCCATATTTGGCAGCTGAGAATGGAAACAGGAAAGCATAAAAATACAATGCAGACAAACATATTTTGCTCACATAAAACTTAATTACCTGTGAAGACAAGCATCAGAATAAATATAGCAATTTTTCTTCTTGTTTGCAATAGGGTTGTATCCAGAGGCTCCAAGTTGGATGCCACATACATTTTGTGAAGGATTATTTTCTTTAATCGTAGTGGAAAGCTGTCAATGTCCAGATGAAGCTGTATTGAGGTACTTTTCACTTTTGATCTTATCATTAGGAACAGGGCCATTTACAATGAAAATATGCATACACGTAGCTATTTACAACACTCCTCTTTTATCTCCACATTTATCAGCATCAACACTTGCACAGAAAAAAGAATCTTAAGTGTGTTTATCTACTCCTGACAATGTTATTTTCATCTTAGAACAGATATAAACATAAAATATAATAGTAATTTCAACAGCTTGTCCTGCTGCAGTGTAAAGAGGTAGATTTCTAGATTTTTAATTTAATACGTAGGGAGACACGTACAGAAACAAGCTATGTCTATTTGGTTGTGTGAGAAATGCTCAAATATTCCATCCCTATTATCACAGCCAAATCTTCCATTCATTACAGTAATTTTCTCAGCAGAACAATGGCATTATTTCTAACACTGGAAGATCTCCGGTCACTGCCCATTAAGTACGTTGGTGCTAATCCTCTACAGGGATGACGGAAGAACCAAATTCATGCAACTGAACAAAATGTTTCAAATATTATGCTTTGCAAAGTGCAAGAATGTATTTCTGTGCCTATGCAGCATTAATGAATGCCCATTTTGAGCATTTTAATGCTGTTTGTAATGCAGATGTGGTTCCTCTACTGAGCTGTTAAACACAATGCAAGTCAGAGAAATGTGGTCCAAAGTTCTATTTGACTTGAATATTACCAATGAGTCTGGAGTGGAAGACATGGCACTCCTGCATGACACTGCTTTTGAACAGTGGTAACAAATTTGTAAATGATACCCTAAAGAAGGAAGTTATTCTTTAATCAATTAAAAAAAAGAATTTAGGACAACAAAAACCACAATTTTTTATTACAGAGTAAGCTTGAATGCAAATAGCTTCACATATGTTTATCAGAGAAATCTAGTACTACAAATATTCATTCCAAGCAAGGCAAAGCGTTTTTACAAGTAACTGAACTTTGACTAGACACTCACAAGTCTACAGGGTTTGATGGGATCCCTCCCACAGAAATGAGGGAACTGGTTAAACAACTTGCCAAACCACCTTCAATCATGTACCAGCAGTCCTGGTTAACTGGAGAAGTGTCAGCTGACTGGAAATTAGTAAATGTAACATCCATCTACAAGAAGGGTGGGAATGGTCATATGGGGAGCTACAGGCCTGTCAGCCCAACCTCAGTTCTGGGCAAGGATATGGAAGAGCTCATCCTAAGAGCCAATACACGGCACAAGCATTACGACCAGGGGATGAAGCCCATCCAATGCGGATTTACAAAAGGCAGGTCCCGTTTGACCAACCTGATCTCATTCTACAACAAAGTGACCTGATTAGTAGATGAAGGAAAGGTTGTGATGTAGTCTATCTAGACTTCAGTAAAGCATTTGACGCCATCTCCCACAGCATCTTCCTAGAAAAACTGGCTGGTTGTGGCTTGGATGGGTGGACTCTTTAATGGGTAAAAAACTGGCTGGATTGACTGGGCCTGGAGGGTGGTGGTGAATGGAGCTAAATACAGTTGGTGGCCAGTCATTAGCGGTCTTCCCTAGGGATCAGTACTGGGGCCAGTCTTGTTTAACATCTTTATCGATGATCAAGACATGGGAGTTGAGTGCACCCTCAGAAAATTTGCAGACAAAACTAACTTGGATGGGAGTGTTGATCTGTTGGGGGTAGGAAGGTTCTACAGAGAGACCTGGACAGACTCGATCAGTGGGCGAAGGGTTGAGGTTCAATAAGGTAAAGTGTGGAGTCCTGCACTTGGGCTGCAGCAATCTCAGCAGTTGCATGCAATGATACAGGCTTGGGGAAGAGTGGCTTGAGCGCTGCTCATCAGAAAGGGACTTTAGGGTGCTGGTTGACAGCTGGGTCAATGTAAGCCAGTAGTGTGCCCAGGCATTTCAATGGCATCCTGGCCTGTATGAAGATAGTGTAGCCAGAAGGACTAGTGAAGCGATCATCCCCCTGTATTTGGCATTGGTGAGGCTGCAGATCGAGTACTGAGTTCAGTTCTGGGCCCTTCACTCTGAAAAGGACATTGAGGTGCTGGAGTGTGTCCAGTGCAGCGCAACATGGCTCATGAAAGCACTAGAGAACAAATTTATCTTGAGTAATCAAACCAAGTAGTATGAGATCTTAGCCAGCATTCCATTAGCATACCCAAAAACACCATACTTGTTAAGGTTTACTAGATTTCCAGAGGTTCAACAGCACATAACAACCGGTTATCTTGCTAACTTAAAATTTTCCATTACGTAAAACTGAAACTTCTTCCATCAAGGTAAAACGTTTTACTTGCTGTTAATGTTAACAAATAGCACATAATGTATTGAAAGGTTCTATCCAAATTTGACCAATTTATAGAATGACTTCTGAAAAGTTCTATGAGTGCAGAGGAACAGGTGAGCTCTTGGGGTACACTCAAAGTGCTTATTCTCCTACTAGTTGCTTAAATCATTCCCCTTTCTTTTCAGCTACCCAGGTTATCCTTCTCTTAATACTCAGAACATTTCCTGATCTGCTGGTAATAAACATCTTGATTCCATTTCCAAGACTACACCCTTATTTAAAGGTCATCTAAATAATAAACTCATTAAAAAAAAAATCTTTCTTTGTCTGCAAACTCTCTCCCCTATTCACTCCAGACAGCCACTTTTATTTTCATTTAGTAATAAAGGGGTGTATTTTTTCTATCTCCTTCCCAGTCTTTCTCTAATTGATGACAGAGGCAGATCAACACAGAAAATGAAGCTGCAACTCATTCAGGCCTAGTTTCATTAGCACAAGAACAATGGTAGTGAACACAAAAAGACAGAGAATTTACTGTCAGGTAGCAGCTAAAGAAGAAATACCCTTGCAGTTTGAATATGTACTCTGTTTACAGAGTAAAGAAAGCAACTAAATAAAGCTAAGATCAAGTTGAAGTATATTTTACCAATGACTGCATAACTAATCATTAGAAATCGTAACACACATACCACAGAGGCCAATATTAAATTGAGTTACTGTCATGTTAGTATGGTCCTCTGGTCTATTCAATCAAATACTGGCTGCTCAAATCCCAGAGGGATAAGTTCTGTTCTTAGTTACACTGATGTCCTCAGTGGAAATTATTAAGAATTGTGGCCAAGAAAAGAGTTTACAGCACAGTAGATGTTTAAAGAAATGTTCACAGTATTCAGATTTTATTATCAGCCATAACCGGAGCTATACAGTGGAAAAGATGACATCTCCATATAGCACATACTCAACTTTTTATTATGATGGAGATTAAAAATGCAATGTTTTGCAAAGATGATATTTTATAAGCTTGTAAAAAACCTACTTATTCAAACCATACCCAAAATAAGACAACTCTGTTACAGTCCTCCTAGCTGGCCTCCAAAGTCACCAGAAGCAATGACCTCTAAAAAAGATTTTCTTTCTGTATTCAGTCAACTCACAACTGTCAGCAAGAAGAGAACAAGATACATTCAAGAACCTGAGCAGTATTTAAGTTCCAAGATTGATGTTTGTCACACGACTTACTGCTCACGGATTCTGTGATGCCATACATGTCCTACAGGGAGTATGCAATTGTTCCCAGTTTCACCCATACCCAATAATTTGTAAAACACATGCCATGAAAGCTCTGAATAGACAGCACTAAAAGCACCTTAAATAGATAAGCCTTAAACACAGTGATCTTGGGAAAATGTGATGCAGAAACAAAAGCTAATAGCTTCTAAACTTCATCATTACCTGAGTAAACTCACCACCAAATTGCGCACAAAGATGGAATATAGAAAATAATTTATATCGATTTTCTACATTTTCCTAGGGTCACTACAAAATTTTAAGAAAATTAAAAGTTTGCTATGGCAAATATGAACTAAAACATAGTAATTGGAAGCAGAGAAGTGCCTGATGAACAATCATATAATAAAAACAATATTAACCACATTATCCTGTTTGAGGAATCTGGGAAAAAATACACTTCAAAATTGCAGAAATGTTAAATGTAAAATACTTCTTGCAGATTTTCAATCCAAAAGAAACCCACTTATTACAGTATTTGTTGAAGCCTGGTTGTAATTAAATAAGGAAGGATATTAAAACTTCCAAGAGATTTTTTTAAGCCACAACAGAAGAAAAGGCACAATTGCATAATTGGAACCAAATCCAAAACCCACTTCCTTCTTATTTACTAGTATCATCTAAAGGACACTATTTAAATGCTGAAAGGTCAGGAGCTGACAACTATGAATCACCTAAAAGTCAAAAATTTCAAAGGAATTGTACAATATAGGTTAAAAGTTTATAGATGAGAGATATAGAAAGTTAGTGCTCACTGCAAAACCACATCCTAGGAGTCACTGTATCTCTTGTCAACAAAATCATAGAATCCTATTTTGTTATGGGAAAAGAAATCCTCTTTGGTAGCAGTAAGTGTTTGCTACACAGAATTTGAAAGGAAGACATCTTTTTTAAGATATTCTAAAAATAATATTTCTTCAGAGAACAGGATTTCACTTGTAATTTGGTGCTGCACAGACCAGTTAAATACAAAACTAACTTGCCAGTCAGTGGGATATTTCTTTAAAAAGCTTCAGATCATTTTCATTGGCAGTTGAATTCAGTTCAATGCTCTTTGTTATTTGCATATCTGTGCAGGAAATTAGTATCAAAAGCATTTTCCAGACCTACCCTCTGGAAAGAAAAAAAAAATCCTCTTGCAATTCTATAAGGCATGCAGAAAATTGATAGCACAGACACAGATGGGCATGTACATGCTAGGGTTTTCAAGATGCAGTTTTCAAGATTTTCTAATTATTTGAACACCTTAACTCCTGGGGTTTTTTTCCTTTCTGACATAATCAAAGATATCAACACTGACCAATGAAGACATATGTATTGGCCAGCTTCACAACTCAGTTCAAATGAAGGGATGGACAAAAAATGCAAGCACACTCCTGCATTAGCTCACTGCACGAAATGCTGGAAAAACCAAGAGGTTTCATTCAAGTCCTGGCTTTTGCAACGCTATTAATAGGAGGACAGTTCAGTAATGCTTTCGTTTTATACACAGAAAATTCCTTTTTTCTCATTAAAAAATATTACATTTCAATGAAACTCATTCTGAAGGAAAAGTTATCATGATACATCGGTTTGACCTCTAGATCCCACCATTAATCAATTGCAACAAGAACCTAATAAACCAAAAGTCTACAACTTTAGGTTCCTTATTGTTTTGGCAGCATCCATGAGAAACTTCTAAAGGTCATTCTTTTTAAACATTCATCACATGAGGAAGCGCTAGTTTTAGGTATCTCAGCTTGCATGAAAAACCCTAATCCCTGTGAAAGCATGGATCTTATCACAGTATTGTCTAACCTTCCTTTAAAAAACCCATTACCATCAGAATTATTGTAAGAGTAATTCTATTATTTATTTAATTAATTTTCAGATTTGTGCTACTGTTATTAAACTCACCCTTAAAGACTTACAAATAACCACCAGTCTTGAAAAAAGAAAGAAAATTAACCAGAAAAACTAGATGTTCTCTCTGAGGGAGGCTCAGCGGTCAGTTACATTTTACTTCATTCATTTTAACACATTTTTTTAATAGAATTGATCACATGGGTTTATTTTTGGTACTCTAGCACCTCATCTACAAACACTTCTTCCAACTGAATATATGTTCTCATTGCAGTCTTGGGCCAACACTCTAAAATTAATTTGGACTGAAGTAACAGGATTATCCAAAACAAAAGCACTGTTTTCTGAATAACATCCTATACCCATATACTGTTCCAAAATACCAACTTATTTGAGTTTAATTTATCCAACACTGAAGTAAATAAAACCACTTATTTTTCAGTGAGAATGTGCATGTATGGAATTGCCTGTTAATAACTTTTAGACAACTATAATTTGTTAACAAGCATGGAACGATTTAATGTTTGAAAATCTCAAGAAACTATCAAACCTTCCCTTCACCATTTAGTACTTTTTCAGCTAAGCATGTAGAAGACAAACACCGTGTCGCATGCTTTGTTCACTAACATCTATCCAGGTCTTCAATCCCTTTCTTGTGTATCCCAGTGAGTGGCCTAAAGGACAATGATAAGAACACTTTTGTGCATAGTCAAATCTATCGTAATCAAGGAAAAAGATTCTAAAGACAAATGAGACACCAAGCTGAAATACAAGAGCTACAGCAGAACCTAACTTCAACTCTTTTTACTTTCAGCATTTGATAAAATATCTAATAAAATTCAAGAAAGTTTAATTTTTTTAAAAAAGAAAAAAAAACCACACAACCAAAAGACCCAGAATTACTCTGGAAATTCATAAAAAGTAACATAAGCCTTTTTAATAAAATTAGAAATGAAAAAGATCTAGGACAAGTTGTCATAATATGTAACACTAGAATACCTTAAACATAGAAAAACCCCTAAGTATTTAACATACATTTAAAATATTTTTCTAAACTTCTTACTACATTTTTCAAATAGACACACACTATTTTCAAATATATTTAAGTATAACTTAATTCAGTTCTTACAAACATTTGTTCTGAAACAAATGAAAACTTTTTTGTTGATTCAAGTAAGGGCTTCCCCTCCTTTCCAGATCTGATTTTGGTAGGTATTTACAAAAGAGCAGTAGGCACAAAAACAAGAGCAATCTCAATCATAGTCTTAATCACTGTTATCATACAATGATAATAGGTGGGAAGGAACATTTGGAAGTCATCTTGTCCAACGTCCTGCTCACACCTGGGCCAATTTTTAGCACAACAGGCACTGTCATCTCTCAACTGTACTGACAGACACAACGTGAAGAAAAATACAGTTGAATAAAGATGAAAAAACTGGAGCACTGTAGTAGCTTTGATTAGAACTTCATATAATTTTGATGCATATTTTAAAAGATAAACAAAAATTCCCCTGCACCATATACTAGTCTGGTACCAGTAAGTACCTACATTAGCAAGACAACATATCATTCAATCACATGCAGCTCACATGAACATCATTTTCTATTTACAAATTACAAATCATTGCACCACTGATGTTTAAGTGTTCAAAGAAAATTTAAGGTTCTCATTATTTGTCATATACGGTATGTCTTTCATGATCAAAACAATTTTGTCTTTAATATGTCTAGAAAAAAATGCTGCATCTTCAAGTTTACTTTATTCTTTAATTCCCAGAGCCAAAAGGTAGACTTCCTGAACTACATTACTTTGAAACTTTGGGTGATACTTGATTACTCTGGATGATTTTGCTTAAGTTATTCAGTCACTCTGGTAGTAACACTGCTCAGTGCCAAGGCCCCAAAACTAGTTTCACCACTTATACTTGTCTTATCTCAAATCACCTACTACAACTGTTAAAATCTCAGAGATATTACAAACCTCGATTAACTTGTGTTTTCAGAGAACATGGCAGTCCTTTGTAAAAAGTGAAAGCCAAGCTTAATGCAATAGTAACTACAACCATGTCACATAAAATAGTCACTACCAGAGTGGCAGAATAAGGAAACTATAACTAATGCCATTACTGTCATTATTATTATCATCATTAGCTGTAGTAACTCATGTGCATTAATTTGTGTCCAAATGGTATGTTTAGGTTCAAACATAAGAAAACAAAAGGAAATTTTTTTAAAACTCCTACCTGAGTTGACAAGAGATTGCAGTCAATGTGCAGTCCTTTTCCTGTCTTATACCTCTGAAGTAAACCAGCCATAATTGCTCCATATGTATATAGCCCAGTAGCAAGATCTGTCATTGCTACTCCCGATCTAACTGGCTCCCCACCCTAAAAAAAAAAAAAACACCCCAAACAAAATGAGACAAACAAAACAATAGACAAACAAAACAAAACAAACAAACAAAAAAGGGAAGAAAACAAGCAGAAACAATACAATTGTGCAGGGCTATGATCTTACTGGCATCACAGAGACATGGTGGGATGGCTCCTATGACTGGAGTGTGGGAATGGAGGGATATCAGTTCTTTAGGAAGGACAGGGGGAGGAGACAAGGAGGTAGTGTTGCCCTCTATGTCAATGACCAGCTGAAGTGCATGGAGTTCCACCTAGGGATGGATCAAAAGCTTATGGAGAGCACAGGGAGGGTAGTTACAGGTGACATTATAATGCTGCTACAGGCTGCTCATCCAGGAGGACAGTGTGGATGAGGCCCTCTACAGAGAGACAACAGTGGCCTCACATTCACAAGCCCTGTTTCTCATGGGAGACTTCAACCATCCTAGTACCTGTTGGAAAGACAACACTGTAGACCCAGACACTGTAGGAAAAGAACAGGTTCAAGACCATCTAAGGAACCTGAACATGGACAAGTCCATTGGACCTGATGACATACGTCGGATGCAGGTCCTGAGGGAGCTGGCAGTGGAAGTGGCTAAGCCACTACCCATCATATTCGAGAAGTCATGGTAGTTCCTATTCACTGGAAAAGGGGAAACATAATCCCCATTTTTAAAAAGAGAAAAAAGAAAATCCAGGGAATTACAGGCCCATCAGTCTCATCTTCATATCCAGCAGGATTATGGAGCAGATCCTCCTGAAAGCAATGTTAAGGCACATGGAAAATATGCAGGTGATTTGTGACAGACAGCATGGTTTCACTAAGGGCAAATTGTGCCTGACAAATTTAGTGGGCTTCTGTGATGGGGTTACAGCATTAGTAGATATGAGAAGAGCGACTGATGTCATCTGCCTGGACTTGTGTAGTTAACTAATCCACATGACATCCTGGTCTCTTTAACTAGAGACATGACCTTGATGGATGGACCACTTGGTGGATAAGAAATTGGCTGGATGCTTGCACTCAAAGAGTTGCAGTCAATGTAAGCAATTAGTGTCTTTGAGTGAACTGACATGTAAGAACTACCACTGAAAACCAGATATTCTTACAGCACGTACACAGAACTGTCACTTTATGATGCTGCATACTGCAAATTGTGAATTATTTATTATGTAGCTTTTTGTTCCTAATAACATAACGCTTAACTCACCAGTGCAAAAAGAAAAGAGATAATGTTAGAGACAAGAGAAGCCAGTGAAGGCTGAATTTTGTCACGCCCAGAAGCCAAAGGTCTAAACAGTTCCCAGAGTGTACTGACACAGGTGCCTGTCTGTTTGAATGGCAGAACCATATTGTTTCATAGTTCACACTCCCTTTTTCTCCCCTCTCTTCTGTCCTTCCCCCAGTCAAAGGTCAGTTTTGTATTTTCCAGTTATACACGCTTCAGGCTTCTAGTAAGACAAAAAGAACAACTTTTTGTTTAGACATGTAAGCATTACACATGTAAAGACAGGCAAATTCTTGACCTTCTGACTGAAATCACTGAAAAGCTGTTGGTTCAAATATCCGTTTTCAGTATGTCATCCCTTTTCTGGCATCAAGTGAAGAATCTTCATTTTACTCATGTGTTCCAGAACTTCTGTAATCATTGGCATGAAATACAACCCTTCTGCAATCAATGGCAAAATGAACTTCTAATTTCAGTCCTGCTAAGCTTTTATCGCAGGATCTTAAAAATGCTTCTTCTGAGACATTCTCCCATTTCCTACTCTGAAAAGTTTGGGGTCAGGTGATCAGGTTCTGACAGCAGTTCCTTGTTTTGAAGTTGGGTTTTTTTAAATTTTCAAGTTTTGAAGAAAAACAGCAGTGCAAAGCTAATGGGACTGTTCCAGAGTTTTAGCTCCCCAATAAGCCCATCATAAGACAACTCAAAATCAGTATAATTGATAAATAGTAACTGCTTGTGAAGTTCCCTTAAACGTATTTATATATGTAGTATAAGTTCAATAAAATTTAATTTACAGAATTATTTTAATTAGCCATATCTAAACTTCTAAGTGTAATTACTGTAATAGCAATCTTGTAATCAAGATTGCAAGAGTTACTGATAATTATTAAAATTATTAAAATTATTTTTAATAAGAGTGTCTTCATGTAAGAAAATTAATCTTTACCATCTTTTTTCTTTTGCACTCCAACAGGATTTACATAAGTCTTGCATCAAGTCATATACAAGTTACGATATTTTTCTTAAAATAATTTTATTGTATTATGAATTGCATTAATAGAGTAATTCTGAAATAAAAGGCAGTAGGACAATATTTCCTATGTAAGATGGAAAAGGCTGCTATTTTATTCTATCATGAAAGTGACTAAAAATTATAAAATCTGTATCAAATATGACAAAGTGTATCAAATCTGAGTTACTCTCATTCAAACTGCAGTAAGGATTAGTCTGTGGCTATCTATAGCTTAGATATCCCTAGGATGATAAGTAAACCACACAACATTAAGGTGAACACTGCTTTAGGAAGTACTGCTTTTTTGAAGAACCTCATATTTCTTCCTTTTCCAAACTCTGCACCAAGCCACTTCACTTTTCCCATAGAAAAGACAACTCAAATGTTCCAGCCATTTACTACCCTCATTGTACCCAGCTCTGGGGGAAAACAGGCAAGAAATTTGTTCTCTTTTATATGTGTGCATAGGCCTACTGAGAAAACTAATTAGCACTGGAATGGTTTTGCTCTCCAGAGCTAACACTAAGAAATAAAATGCAAAAAGAAAACAAACCTCAAAATGTTTCCCCATATTATCTGCTGCAAGATTCCAGTTTGTTAAATTATTCTTTCTTCATTACAGTAATTTCAAGACATTCACTGACTTCTCAGAGAAAAATCAAAAAGACTTCAGATTTTGCAAACACATGTGCAGCAACATTCTTAGTTTGAAAACACTTTCCACCATTTTCAAAGTGTCATTAATTTCACTCTTGAACGAGAAAACTACACTTTGAAGATACACAAATCAGAACTATTCTAATAGATTATTACATATGAATTTGCTTGATTCTCACACCTTCCTCATTAAGTACTAAACTACTTACTGTTTAAAAGCAAACACTTAATTTGCCTCACTAGAAAGTTCACTCTTATTTCTAAAACACTTTCATAATTTCCCTTTACAGAACACTCCTATAAAATACTAGCACTATATTGTTATTGTTATTTTTAACATGTTAGCTTTACTTTACCCTAACACTTCACAACCTATAATTCTGAACTAGTCCACACAATTTCTAACCTTCCTTGGTCTTTCTACCAAGATTCATGACTAGCTGCCATTTTCACCATTTAATCAGCTTTAATCAGCTCCTGTACCATAAACCAGCCTTTCTGTGGTAGGATGCTTAGCTGTAAGCCCTGTGAAACAGATTCATTCAGGCTTTCATCTCTGTCCTGCAGAAGCAGGGAGATGAAGCTGTTTTACACGAAGGATAAAGCTCCACACACTCCACACACTTCCTTTAGACAGAGCTTCTGACAGCACAGCAGCACTTTTATGTAGCTAACTTTACTTCAGTTACATGAACAAAGTAAGGACCTATACAGTATCTTTGATTCAAGGAAATTACTCAAAAGTAACAAACACCACACCCCTGTCAGTCAAAGGTGGTATTACCGTTCTGGTAGAAAGGAAAAATAAAGCCCTAATCAGGGAGAAGTGCATTAAGCAAAGCTGCATCAAGGCTCAAAGGCTGGGTTGAACCTTAATTAGGTGCAGCACCAGGACATACCCTTTTCTCATTTGAAAAGAAAAAGATTCATGCCAGTAGAGGGGACTTCTTCTTACATCACTGTGCTTTGCTATTGCTCAATCTTATGACCAGTTTAAACTTTTATGCCTAATTTTTGCTGTTTGCTAAATTCCTTACAATTTGACAACATATTCTGGCCCAGAGATAGCCACAACTTGTTTTGGAATGTTTTGGAAGCTTCCTTTCCTGAGTCTTTTTTTTTTGCTCTTTGCCATAATTTCTATTCAATAATATAAAAATCATCCATTAAAAATGAAAATTGTTTTGAAATTACACGCTTAATAAAAGCATTCTAAGTCCAGTAGTCTTTACAGATGTGCAATAGTTGCTGAAGCTAATATGAACCAGCAATGGCTGTATTTTTCAACAGCTCTGAGCTACATACAAAGGTGTACTCCTTTGTTATAGTTTGCTTGGATTTAAGCTGAAAAATGGTCTCTCTGGATTGTAGATCCCAATCATGTCTTGCTGTCAGATATTCAGTAAAACAAAGATGTTTCTTCAGCAAGAAGGTGCATCACCATAAAGATACTCTGAATATTGAAAACTCCATGTAACAAATCAACTTGAAGATGCAAGTGGATTTGTATTCAAATTAGGCTTTATTTATTTTATTTCAAGTTATTGCCTTAATGAGTCATAGAAAAAAAAAGAAATGTTCATCAAAGGGATACTCATCTGGCACTGATATATCTGAATATATTAAGTAAAAGGTTTCTGTTCATTAAATATGAAACTTGAATGTGGTGTTTAACTAGGATATATCTATAGCCAGGACAATAAAAGTGTTGTCAGTGCAAACTTTGTCCTTTAACATATTTTAATTTACGTAAACAAAACCTGAATGCAGCCCAAAGCAACTACTTTCATTCAAAATGGGTTTGTGTCACTGATTTACACAAAACAGATTCCCCTCATAAACATATTAGAATTTTGAATTTCACAGGTATCATACACTTCTAAAACAGAAGTAATCAAGCACTTGTGTAAGAGCTGGAATTCCATGAACATTTCTGTACATGGAAACATGTACTTAAAGATAGTATTCTACTGTGTTTGGTTTTGTACAACCAGCAAAACTCACGCTAGCACAAATGCATTTGTTTGTGCCTGTAACTTCACAATATTGCCAAAGTTATAGCTTGATTTTGAGGTTCAGAATATCACTCAGAAGCATTTCAAAGTTATTACCATTAAGTGATATCAGTAACTTCTATTTCCAGGAGGGGAAAAAAAATCAAAAATGCCATTGACTTTTTTTTTTTTTAAATGCAGGAATATGTATTTCTATTGGATCTATACATTTTTTAAATGTCAGATACAGGACAAAATTTTAGTATCCTATTATTAAAATGCTTTGTGAGGAGCTGTAAATATGTATACCTCAATATTAAGCACTTCAGTCATGTATGCAGACATTTTGTTGCTTCTGCTCAGATTCATTGTAATTTGTCTATTGCATCAGTTGATGTCTTTAAAACCATCCTGCAAGCACATCCCATGGTTTGTTTACCAAAAGAGAAGTTTCCACAGAGCACTGTTATACTGATGATGTTATGCTGAATTATCTACACCTACTGCAGTGCAATACAAAAACAACACTGTCTGTTACAACTTTTCCTCTTCCAGTTCATAAGAGTGGCCTTTTCTACTTTATTTAAGAAAAAAAAATCATACCCTCGTTTACTAGGGCATGCTTCAAATGAACATATTACCTTTAGTATGTAAATTCCATGTTATCTGGTCAACAAATAATTTAAGTTTTATTTAAAAAAAAAAATGCCGTGCAAGAGTAAGATTCTTTTTTCTTTATTTTGGCCACTCTTCTACATGCTGACTGAAACAAGATTTTCTGCTTTTGTTCAGAGTTAGTTTTGTGGAATTTTAAACATAACTCAGTCCCATGACCATAAATGTAAGAAAAACATGGAAGATTTTACTTTTCTATTTTAAAGTAACTTTCAAACAAGTATGTATGATTTTAAAGCCACTTGAGTAAACTTTCACAACAACTACAAAAGGTACATTTGCTTCTTTGGAGTCACTGCTTACTTAAGCCTTTGAAAGAAAACTGTCCCTCTATACATCAAAAAATGGTTTTGAGAAACTGAGGAAATACTATATGAACAACTTCAAATAAAGAAAAATAAGAAGCAAGTTTTAACGTTTATTTTAATCATGCAAAACAGTGACTAAGTTTGAATGAATTAATAAAAGCCCCCAGTGAACAGACAAAGCTGTTACTGACAATGATTAAATAATTCCTATGACTACATTGCCTCAAGTCTTGGTGAGGTGATGCAAACATCTGGTTTTCCAGTGCAGATCTTGACACAATCTTTTAATAAAATCCATCTTCATAATGGCCACTGAGGACTATTACTCTCATAATAGAACTTACATGCAATTATTCAATATAACATTTGTATTTTCTGTCATTCCCATATCATTGAAAAGCTTTAAAAGAATCCTGGATTTTTCAATTTTTCAGCATGCTTTCCTTTATTCGTGTTGCACTAACAACACTTGTCCCCTTCTATCAGCTTATATTCCCTTTTAATTTTGTTTGGTATATTTTGAAGTGTCCATGACTTTTCTGGCATTGTACTGGAAGTATTAATCTCCACCCTGCAGACACAATGGTCCAGATGTAAAAATTTACTTACACTACAGTTACTGTGATCAGTCATTGCTTAGTGTGTATGTGCATTACACATTTGAAGGGAAGACCTGTAAGGAATGCACTCATGCCTTCTTGTGTTCTGAGATGAGGCATCCTGTAAGTATGTACCAATACCATGGAAGAAATGGACAAACAGTTTCAGGACACTAGGCACAAGATGTTTCAGCTTACTCAGTCAAACAATGCTTGATTTTAATTTTTTTTTTTCCTAATAGAAAGGACAACTCTGGTAACAATAATTGCCACAAGCACAGAGTTCTGATGTTTGCCATTATTCTCAGCAGAAAACAAGTCTATTTGGCAGACTATCAACCCTGCAGTAGAGCTGAGCCAAATCATGTGTGGTTAGCTTTGAACAACCTACTCAAACATGAGTATCTTACACTAAGTAGAGAAACTTTATGAACTCCTTGTTTATCTAGGGCATGCAAGTTCATACTCTAGAGATCTGCCCTACTGCTTTCAGAGTATCAGGAACACCACCACAGAACACTTTGTAGCATTTATGATGCACAGAACAGACTTGTAACACCACCTCACTTGAGAAGTGACATTTGGAGACCACATTCCTTGCATATGTAGATGATTCAAGACAGCTTAAGAAAATGCTTATTTGGCCACCATTTTTCTGAGGTGAAGACACACATTTTATGTATCCCTAGAATCCAGATACTAAACTACCTCTGTAACGCTTTCTGTACTACTGCAACTACCAAAGATCAGTGGGATTAGCAGCACATAAAGCTTTCCAGAACCACTTATTGCATCCCTCTGCTTATTTCCAGGCAGAATGACTGAAAAAGCTTTTTGTCATAGTTATTTAGATAGCTTCACAGTTCCCTCTTTTAAAGAGGGAATATCAATATTCAAGCATCAGTGAGATTTCACATACATATATATGGTTCCATCAGCAATGTGGCTATTACAGCTCTTGAAGTAACAACAAGTGGCCACTAACAGGTTAGCATACATTGTCAATTTATTCACTGGAGATCTAGGGTTTCTCTTTTTTTCTTTCATTTTCTGTTTCTGGGACATTGGCTTTGGAAGCCTGGAGTGAGATATCTTAGCTTCCCAGAGCTGAGACCTCTTGTTGGACTCAGGAGGACTTACATAACAGATATGTTAGCACAGGCTAATTTGTTCCATGTAGCAAACAGTTTTGGTATATGGCACAAAGATTGTATTAAATTTGTAGATTGAGCACCATACCTCATGCCCTGTGATATGCATGAGACCAGAAACAGCAGCGGCAATGGTGTCATATCCACCTCTCTGAACCACTGGACCAGTCTGACCATAACCTAAAATAGAAACAGAACAATTGGTAATTCAATCAAGGGCAAGTACAACATAAACTAGTATTTCTTCTCAGTTTTTGTTCACAAGTTGATCCGGATTGTACAACCAATGAATGCTATTGTATTCTATTTATTCCTGCACATTTTTAAGAGTAAACAGTCAGATTTACTCTCTGTGGCTTGATGACGTGTTTGATCTTAATTCTAGACAGACTCCTGTCTCTGCTATGCTTCATTCACTTTGGATAGAATTTCTCTTTTAATTTGCTGGGTCAGCTGAGGTCGGACTCAGATGTCATTTTAGAGGCTCTATGTTATCTCTACAGGCCTCCAATTGCTGTCCAACAGAGCCCAGGTTGCCTGTGTTTTATCTCCACTCTAACATAAGGATACCTTGAATACCACAAATGATACTAAAATCAGAACACTATGGTGTGGAACACATGAATTGTTCCCCTCTTATTTCTGTTACTTTATTCCACATCTATGCAGAGCTATCTTCAAAACAGAACATTGTTTACAAGAGATGGCAAGGCTGGTCCTTTAGAAAGTACACACAATCTGTTTGCCAGGAGTTAACAACAATGAAACACAAAATACCAAATATTTTTACGGAACTACATAAATACAGTTCTGTTCACCTGCAGAATTAACTTAAAAGTAACAGCTGTAGCCAGAACGATGCTCTCTTGTTTTTCTCTGCTATAGTCACCATGTTCTTCTAACAACAACCACAAAATCTTCCAGTTGAGGAAGTCTTGCTCAAGCAACCGAGGAGGTCACTGGAACCAGTGACCACCACCACAGAGGGTAAAGTCAACAGAGAAAGAGCAACGTGTTTGATTGATGGTTTCCATTAGTTCTAATAATGGTAAAGCCCTCAATAATCAGATTTAAGCATCTGTCCTCCTTAAAGAGGTAGCAAATTCAAAAGTTATTCTCACACTTTTATTTCCCTTTTCACATATCTCTAGGAGAAATCCCCTGGCTACAAGAGCAGTTAAGAGATATTTGTCACAGACAAGATTCCTAGTTTGGCTGGTAGTTTTAAGGCCACATTTCTGTATTATTCTTAGCTGTGAGGACAGTATTAATACTGCATTATATCAACATATACTGCAAGATAAAAATTCCTGAATCTTCTAGATTCCTTTTCATTATTCTCCTGGAATCTTTCAATATACAGACAGCCTGTTCAGTAGACATGACAGTCTAAAGACTGGCTTTGTTGACTACAGCAGACAATTAAAAATCATTTTTCATTGGGATAATCTTCTTCAGTTCATCCACTTGGGCCAATGCTGTTATGTACAAAATTCATAAATGACTTTTAATGTACAGTGCAAGGGAATTATGACCACTTTAAACTGGCGTTAAAGCACTTTGTTACTTCAATTAATATATCATACCAAGCAAAACAATATCCACTAACCATACAGATTTCCCTATTACACCACAAAATATCTCAATTACCCAATATTTTTCTGGGGACATGAGATCCACATTGTGCAAAGCTGTGGAGGAACTCAACTTCTACACTCAGTGTCCCAGGGAATATCAGAATATTACAGTCATCCCACTGACTTTGTCAATGTTGCCTCAAAACAAACATTTTGGAAGGAAGAATTTAACACTTTCCTTATAGTCAAATCTGTTTCTTATTGACGTCACTACTCACAAGAGAGAGAGGAAAAAAACTACCAGTTTACCCATTTTTAGTCAAAATCATGTCTCTGACAACAACTGAGTCTGAGACCCCAAAGAGAACTTGTGACATTTCCTTTCATATTTAGACCCTTAAGTTTACAGCAAAGGACAGTGTATTCATTTTCAAACATAAGAGGACTAGCAAATAAAATATAGTGGATCCACCCAAAAAAGTTCTGAAGGAGTCTAATTAGGCATATACCATTATCTCGATGGAATGAACTGTAGAATAAAACCAGTTAAGTGTGTGGGGCCACTTCAAAAACAAAATCTTGCTCAATAAAAAAAACCACTCAAAACAACTTTAATTGAATAGTGAAAAGCATATTGAAGCAAGTGAGAAATTACGTACTGGCCTCAATTATTAGCAAAGAAAAGACATCTCAACACATCTGCTCACACAAATGTTTTCATAAACAGAAAACAACTGAAAATTAAACATTTAGACACTATTTAGACAGAACAACTATACAATGCTTTGCGATGCTCTTCTGGTAAGGTCAAACATCCATCCCTCAAACACTGAATTCAGGAGAGGTAACAGGCAATAAGTTCTGCATTTTTCTAGTGGGGTTTCCAAAATACAGTTTTTAAGTCCTTTTCACACACTACAACATCCTGGTTTCAAAATAAAAGGTATTATTTAGTAGCCTTCTGGTTAAAATTAGAGGTTCTAAGGAGTGTTTAATTATTGTTCACAGGTCACAATAGATTAAAAAGAAAAAAATACATAATTCTGCTTTGATCTGAATTCTGAATGGATGAAGTTAGTGTGGGGACAAAATCTGTTTTCACTGGAAATAGTCTGCCCCAGGAACTATGGACATACAAATGCATGGAGGAAATGGCAGCTATTTACTTGTAGGACTTAAGTGAAAATTGGCTATTGCTAAAAATGAAAGATCTCATTATCCAGACAAAAATCAAAGGCTGAACATTATTATTCTGGTAAACTACACAGGTCAATGGAGCAATCTAGTGCAGATGCTTCAGAAATAACTATGAACACAAACACAAAAAGCTTGAAGGACAGCCAAAAATTACATTCAGAAAATGTTCAGCTTACTTCACAGATTTTACCATAACTGTAATATATACACATACATGTTCATATATATATATGTAAATATATATAAATATATAGTAACTTCTTAAAGACATAAAAATACTACCTGAAGTTTATGTTTGTCCATGTTCTCTCATACTTGAATTCAGCATGAAAAGAACAGATTTGCAATTATACACTTAACCCTAAATAAAGGTTCCTGTTTAGTAAAACGTAGTTAGTGGCTTGGAGTTTAGATAAAATGGGAAATTCTTTAGGCTAAAAAGATAATCCCGGTTGGATATAGAGAGAATGGATTTAACAGTAGTGGCCTCAGAAGGCAAGACAAAGCAAGTGATTACACTCCCCTCTAGTGAAGCTTAGCACCTTAGGCTACAGTCAACATTTAAATAGTCTTTAACAGTAGAGAATTTATTTTAGTTCCTTAAGTCCAGTGAAGATATTTTTATTTTGGGCAATATATTTCAGAGGAGAGACCAAAGAATTTAAAACTCAATTCAATAAAACTGAGTGTTTTCTAAATCATTTCAGCCAGAGAGGTAGCTGCCAACATGCTAAATTTCATATACAGTTTAGATTTGTATAAAACAGAATCTGCAAGGAGCAAGAGAAAGCTGCACCATGCTAAGTCCCTACTCAACTCCCACGATCCCTATTCGACACCTTGAACTAGGAAGGCATGATTTATTCTGATAACTGCCACATCTTTATGTGCCTAGATCTCAAAATTGTTGCAGTACAAGCTAGTTTCCTCTACTGCAAAACATACATCAGTTTCACAATCAAACTGGATACATGACAACAATTGCCAGTATCGCCAGCCATATCTCCAAGTGCTTCCTAAAAATTGTCATTGTCAAAGCATTATTCAATCCGTATAGCAAGCTCCTGAGACTATCATAAACATATAAGTTCACGGAATCCCTGAATGGGGAAGGTTGGAAGGGACCACAGAAGGTCATCAGATCCGACCTCCCTGTTCAAGCAGGGCTGTCCTAGAGCACATTGAACAAGACAGCATTCCAGTCAGTTCTCAAGTATCTCAAGTGAGAGAGACTCCACAACCCCACTGGGCAATCTGTTCCAGTGCGCTGTCACCCACACAGTAAAGAAGTTTTTCCTCATGTTCAGATGGAACACGACCCTTATCAAAAGAGTTAGGGTCCCCTATTGATAAGGGTCCCCTCTCAGTTGTCTCTTCTCCAGGCTTAACAGGTCCAGCTCCATCAGTCTCTCCTCATAATAGAGATGCTCCAGTCCCCTAAAGATCTTTGTCACCCTCCACTGGACTTGCTCCAGGAACTCCATGTCTTTCTTGTACTGAGGAGCCCAGACTGGACACAGCACTCCAGGCGAAGCCTCACCAGGACTGAGCAGAGGGGCAGGATCACCTCCCTCAACCTGCTTGTAATGCTCCTCCTAATGCACCCAAGGACACTATTTGCCTTCTTGGCCAAAAGGGCACATTGCAGGATCATGGACAGCTTGTTGTCCACCAGGACTCCCAGGTCCTTCTCTTCAGAGCTGCTTTCCAGTAGGTCAGCCCCAGCCTGTACTGGTGCCTGGGTTACTCTTCCCTGGGTATAGGACCTTGCATTTGCCTTTGTTGAATTTCAAACAGTTCTTTGCCCATCTCTCCAATCTGTCGAGGTCCTTCTGAGGAGCTGCACAGCACTCGGAGGTATTGGCCACTCCTCCCAGGTTTGTGTCATCAGTGAACTTGCAGAGGCACCTGTCCCTTCATCCAAGTCATTGATGAGTAAGTTAAGCAATACTGGGCTCAGTAATTGAACTCTGGGGGACACCACCAAGGTTACAGACCTCCAATTAGACCCTGCGCCACTGATTATGACTATTAAAAGACTATTTGCTTATTCAGCATAGTGACTTACACCTGAATCTTTCTCTTCCTGTCCTGACCCTGCAGCCAAATCTCTCTTCTACATAAGAAAGCATACCTTTACTGTTTGAAGCTTTTTGTGAGCAAGCAAAATTAACTGCGTATGAGACAAGTATGAAAGAACTGGCACTGTCTACTTTGTATCAACTTAAAGGGAAACACGGGCCTTTTGGGAGACATTTACAAAGTGAATGCCACAGCTTTCCACCAGCAATCCTGTATTCCTCACGATTTTCACCAGCAATCTTGTACCCTTAGTCCAGAAAAGAACAGAGAAAGTGACTTTACTGGCTCTATTTAGCATCCTCTGTTTTTCAGGACTTTCCAAGTAGTTGAAGACAAATTTGCCACTGAAAATTTTGAAAGAATTTTCTTAACCAAGGTCTCCACCATCTCTCTTAGTTAGTCTGTAGCATCACTTACCATGTAAGAATATTCAAAATGGGACATCCTTAACATAAAGTATGATATCTCTCTGGTCCTACATCTACTTTTTCAATATTTGGGTAAATATGACAATTAACTTTTTATAAAATAAGATGGCTAATATGGAATAATGAAGCTCACATTTGTTCTAAAAAGCTTCCAGGTTTTTGATGGGCAAATCTTTGATATGGAGCAACAAGAGAAGACTTAAGGTGTCTAAAAATATTTATCTAGCAAAACTGAAAGATAATAATGTCAAGATAGACAGGAAATTATAATAGTACTAAGATCCTCATCACTAGCTGGGTATCATTACAGAAGTAACTTTATGCAAGACAATAATTGCAGCTGATTGAAGATTCATTTGGTAAAACAAACTGAAGCATATAAATTTCCTGTAAATATTGGCAATATATACACATTCCAATTAAATCTAAGAGTCTGACTGTTACTATTATCTGCCTAAATTACATCGACATTCATACATCACAAGTCCTGACAAAGGGAAGGAGTGAAAGTATTTCTTTCCCCCAGATTTCTCAGTCATACATATTTAAAAAAAAAAAAAAAACAAAATCAACAGGAAATAAATCTTAGCCACTTCTCTAGGGTTGGTGTGACAGTCCTGCCTGATGAAAGGGGTCCAATTAGTCTGAAATACAGAAGTCACCTCTGACACAACAAAGCTTATAGTTCTGTGTTTAGTGTGCAGGTGCCATGTGATGGCACTCAAGGTTTGGAACACAGCACAGAAAAAACAATAATATTTGCAGGCATCACATGGGACAAAAGTTTGGAGGAAAAATAACATGTCATAAACTCCTGCTAGTTTATCCACTTTAAAATGGTCAATATATTTATCACGAGAGACACACTTTGCTTTGGAATCCACCCTAAGAGAGACAGAAATAAGTACTGTGAAGTAAGAAAGGTCGGGCTGAAGATTAGGAAAAATGTAATAACACTAAAAGCTGTTAGACTGCACTAAAGTGTTATTAGTCAAGCTGCCAAATGCCACATGCTCCAAAATGTCACTAAAGTTAAAAATGCTAGGAAAAAAAAAAATACAACCCCTCCCCCCAAAAAACTCTGTTAGAAAACCAGACTAGCATTCTTTCCAGGTTTAGCTTTGTAGTACCGTGTGAGCTATAACACAGCTTTATTTCATTTTTTGCCAAATGACAGTGGGATTTTTTGATACATTTATAGCAGACATTCTACATAAATTTTAAGAAAGGAGACAAACCATATAAAGAACTTTGTCCCAGACAAAGTTTCATGTGTCTGTAGATCCTATGCTATTCCAAGATGTTCACTGAACACATATTTGGACACCCCAATTCCTTGCTTAGGAGTTACTGATGATATGATGACAGAATTCATAGCATGTATAAAAACAATTCATTTCAGCTAGGAGTGGCCTGGAAGTATCTGGGATAAACAGGCACTAATGTGTTGCAATATCATCACTTTAAGGACAATCACCCTAAACCAATATTTTTATGTAGGTTAGTTTAGATTCATTTGGGATTTTTACAAAGGTTAATGAAAATGCTTCTATATTTCTCAGGTTGTTGTGCATTTGATTTGTATTTCATGAAATTTTGCACTTAATCGGGGCAGTGGGTTACAAACTGTTTGCACCTTTCATGAAACAACTGAGAAAGAAGTAAATATCTCAACATTACTAAAAGCACATAAACTGGAAAGGGGACAAAAACTCATGCAACACCTGAAATTGCTACTCTCCCTTCTTCAATACAGTATGCTTTCAAGTTAATGATGGCCCTGTAATTAAATGTTACAAGATAGTCTGAATATGATTTTCTGTGTCATAAAAAGGTCAGCATTTCTCATTATGACCTGTGTCCAAAATATTTGTATCACAAGGTAGAGAAAACTAAAAGCCATCATTTATGTCCTTCTTCTTGATTTGATAGCATGATAAAACTTTATAAGACAAAATATAAAACACATTGTACTAAAAGGAGAGGAAAAACCAACACAGACAGAGACATGCCGTCAACACAGACCAGTTCCCTGTAGCTCAATTCCCACATGACAAATGACATTACAAAGTCAAGCTGTATAGGATATTCTGAGCAAAACATAGAAAAATATGTTCAACATAGGCATTTCTACAAATAAACACAGGGACTAAACACTGTCACAAATTCAATCCAGATAGATGGCTATCCCTGCTGAATAACAAATTAATGAGAAACACCTTTTGGCTTGTTCTATTGCCAAAGGAAAGTATTCAATTAAAGACAGCTTACATCTTTACTTCATAAAGATTAATGAAACAAGCAGAAGAACACAAGCAATTCTCTGTGATGACAAAAGCCAAAATCTAACAGATGCATTATATGAAACTTTGCAATGTCAGAGCTGCCAAGTACATTAGCAAAACGAGTAACGACTTTTGGAAAATGCTTGCCATGTGTTGTTCAGAAAGAAAGGAAGTACAACTTCCTGGGTATTTAGGCTTACAGGAGATGAGAACAGATATGAGAAAGGTGAAGTCAGAGCAAACTGTCAAGAGAGATGAAAGGATGTTTAAAAAAAATAAGCCTTAAGTCAGTAAGCATAAAATCTGATCAATCTGATAAAAGTATTTCGTTTCCTAATTGATGATTCCAAATGTGTACAATATTTATTGCTTTTACACATGTTGATTTAGACATTCTAACCCCATATTTCAAACAAAATCAGGTGTTACATGTTGGAAGGCAAAGATAAAATTGTTAAATCAAATGCAAAACTTCCTACTAATATTTAGCTACTGAAAGACTCATCATCATCATGGCTAGGCTTCGCGAACAAAGATTTGAGAAGGGCTCTACCCACGCTTGCTACAAGTGCACTGATGGCTAAAAAGGCCAATGCGAGATAGACAACTCTGGTTGCAGAAGGCACAGCAGAAAGACTCCCCAGGTGATATCGACAAGATACGATTCTTTCTGCGTTGTCTTTTCTCCTCGAGAGTGATCCTGCGTGTGTTCTCAAAAGCAGCAGCAGCGTTATAGATGGTGTGTCTGTCTCCAGGCCCCCGATTGGAGGCCAGGGTAGACCAATGGTGGTGATCAATATGGCCAAGGCTGAGGGATTGTTTCAGGCAGTCCTTGTATCTTCTCTTCGGGGTTCCTCTCTTGCAGCAGCCAGTGGCAAGTTCCCCATAGAGCACGATCTTAGGGAGGTGGTAGTCCTGCATCCTGGAGACGTGCCCTGCCCAGCGCAGCTGTTACTGGAAGACTAGAAGGGGACAAACAACAGCCTCTGCCAGTTGTCCAACTTTGTTCCATTTTCATGTGATCTGGGTACCGAGCCTCGCACAACTGCTCTAAAGGCACCAACCAAACTTCTGGGACACAGCCACAAACCATTTCAAACACCACAAGCCTGGTTTTCAACAGGCTTTTAATCAGGCTTGCAAACTTCTGGGCCATATTTTCTAGCTTTTCAACGTGCCAAATATAAGTTACAAGAATTTCCCTCCAATACCTAAACTGTAATTACCCAAGAGATGCTGCCATCACTCTCTTGTGCTAAGTCAGCTACAGTTTAACTTGTCACTGTCTAAATTTCAAGGCAGAAGTAGCTTCCTAATCTAAGTGGGGTCACTCTTCTACATTATCTCAGAAATCAAATGCATCACAGTGACCATTTTCTGAAAACATAATTTCAATTAAAAGCTTTTAGATGACACTCATGTTAGGTACTCAAATTTCATTCCCCACCTTAAAGGAGGCTGATAGACACCCAAATTCCCCATCACTGGTTTGGGATTGCACAAATATTCCTAACTGCACACTCTTAAAGGTAACAAATCACTCCTTGTACCCTGCTTGGTACAGAGAAAGCTGACCTTATGACTCCAAATACTTACATTGTAAAAGCTAATTTTAAAATAATGAAGTCAATTACTCCCAGCAGTGTAGCAATGGCATACTCCCAGAACATCCAGGTGGAAAAACTTGCACAGAAACTAGCTTAATACTGAGACAAACTGTCTGCACTAACCTCATCTACTTTCCTAGGACTGCTCTACACACCCAACTCTGCCATGCCATTGCTACTAAGGTAAGGGAGCAAGTATTTGTGAGAAATACCTAACTCTGGAAATCATTCAGGTGTCAACAGAAAGACAACAGACTTCTCAACAGATACTAATAATCTTGCTATTTCTTGTAGTTTAAGGTATATATTCTATGAATATTTATAATGCTCTGGCCAGGCAGTGTAATGTCAGGATAGCCTCAGAGAAGTCTGAACTCTGAGGCCATAGGTACACCATAGCTTCTGATAAGGACATGATTACCTATGACCCCATGACAGAAATGGAAAGTAATCATCTAATTACATAATTATTTGTCATCTGAAACGATGTCCATTCTAAAGTGGATATTACCTGAAGAGACATTCATTTGTTGTGACTGTACATAGTTATGCTGACAGACAAATCTGTGCAGCAATGTCCAGCAAAGAAGTTGACCTTGACTAAGCAGTCCACCTGGGGATTGCACATCCACAGGTGAGTGGAGTGTGAGAATGTGTACTATGATCCTGAATTCTCCCTCTAAGATTGAACACATAGTCCCTGGCAGAATCTGAGAAAGTGTGTCAAATGAACTCAAAGTTAGTATGGAATTTTTTTTTAACTTTCCAAACCTTTCCTCAAAAATTAAAACAAAACAAAACAAAACAAAAAACAAACAAACAACAACAACAAGACAAAAAAAAACACCAAAAAAAAACCCTGTAAAGTTTAATTCCCAAGAGGATTAAGTTACATGGAATGCAACGCATTCTTAAAAACCCATGCTGTCCTTTCAAGCCAATAGTTCTGTTTAGTCTATATGTATATATACACAAAATATGTAAACAACTCAACCCTTACTCTCTTCAAAGAATGACCTACCTTCTATTTCTGAAATCATTAACTGTAACATGGATCAGCTTGAAGTTTAAATGAACTGTTCTTGCAGATCAAATAGAAGTGGAAAGCTTCATTAACTTACCAATACTTCAGAGACTAAGTGAACATTAACAAAAAGTGAATGAACCTTTGCTTGGAAATACACCTAAAAGTGATCTTGAATTTTTGTAAATTAACAGATTCCCTGATTATACAATGCATAGTTAACTATAGTAGTTGCTGATCTTTTATAGGAATTTAATATGTAGAATGGTAAAAAGTAAATGCATCTGGTTACCTGAAACAGATAAATCTAATAACTCATTAATTCAATAAATTGCCTAACATGAATATTTTTCTACCAATGGATTTTGCCAACTGGCTTTTTAGGAAGGGTCATATGTGAAAAGAATCTCTGTTTTTAGGGAAAAAAAACCCAAACCAAACCAAAACAAAAAACCTGTAATGGACAACAGCTATTTCACATACTTGTTTTTTTATCCTTTAGAAATATTTTCCTAACACAATACCTCTAACCAAATTCTCTGACTTGTACCTCATTGATGAGAACACCTTCTAAATAAATAAAATACAAAGCACCATATAACAAGACACCAGCCTGAAAAGCTGAACAAACTTTTGACTGGACACGGTACTCAAACATCTTGGGGCATCACTTTGTGCAGGTTTTGAGAACTGCAATAAGTTAATAGAATTAGAAAAAATTACAGCAGAGGAGATGATATCTCTGCTTCCAGACCATATATTATACCATGTTCAGGCTTTTCAGTTTTAACCTTAAAAGAAGTTTGATTCATTAACAAATTCATTCCCACACATCTTAAGATCATGAATTTAACTTGACTGAAGGAAAAGAAACTGAGAAACAATCATATATTATATGCCTGAGCAGGCACATGACATATAGTGCCCCTTCTTATTGTACAAAGACCATAGTCTTATATGAGTAAGCACCTTGTAGTTGCAGTTTCATAAAGCTATTTTGAAAGATGTAGTCTCTTAAAAGAGGTTACAAATTATGGCCCCAAATTTTCCTCTTGAAATGGTGGTCAGGGTTCACTGCAAGACATGATCATAATGGCACTAGGTACCCCTACCCTGACTTTGCAATACCCCCAAGGACTGTACTCCTGGACAAAAAGTCATCTTGTCTATTAGAAAGCTTTTCTGAATGTTAAATTGGAATCTTTTTTTGCCCAAATTTTGACAGTTACTTTTTTTTTCCCTTGTATAACAGATTATTCTCTTCTCAAGAGTTCACACTTATGAGAAGGCTGTTATCCACAAAACTATTCTCTTCACACCCTTCTTTCGCAGTAACATCCACAACTTCCTATGTCAAAGTTTTCTCTGTAAGACAACTTGCAGATTGGTGGGTTTCAGCTGTTGGCATAAACACTGGGATACAAAATGCTTTTAATGATCAAATACATGGAAAAGTGCCAGATATTGCCACCATTTTGGTTTCTAAAAATAACAAAAATGAGGCTATTTTTCAATAGTTTCTGTCTTCTACACCCAAAACTGTTTTCTTTTTGTTTGTTAGCTACTGACAGTGTTTTATTTTATAACATTATTTTAAAAACACAAGTAATGAAAACCATATGCTTAGTAGGAAACATTTTCAGGTCAACACCAGCTACTTACAGTCTTCCTACAAATCAGGCAACACCCACAGACAATACTGTGAAAGGGCACAACAAAGACATTGGATCTTTTCACCATTTTAATTAGTTATACTTGTTTCTTTGGTGAAATCTCAAACACTCACCATTTGAAACAGTAAAACAAACAAACAAAAAAACACCAAAAAACCCACCAAAAATCCTGCAATCTTCACGAAGATTATTAAGTACATCAGACAAGGAAAAAAGTTTAATAAAACAAGATAAAACAGATAAGAATGCTACTTGACAGAAGATTCCCTTAAAAAAATTATTCCTTTGGGAACTAGCAGACAAATCTTTAGTGATAACAAACAGAATGTTTCATGATCTTTTCTTGTGTCTTCTCTTTAGACTATTACAACTCAAACACAATAAATAGAGCTTCACAAAAGCCTGCTCATGATTTCTGAAGATGTCTAAAATCTTCCAGATTTATTCATGTTAACTTAACTAGGCATCAGTCCAAGTATAATAGCTTCTGAAAAATAAACATTAAACCATCAGTAAGTGTCTCCACAGTTGTACTGTGTTGTCTTGCTGTTCATATCCAGGATTTTCAGTGCCTAATCTGGTTTCATTCACTGTAAACTGACTCAGTGTCAAATCTTACGATTCACAGGCTCTCTGTCTGATATGGTATTCTTCATTAGGCCAGAGTCCAAAATTCTGAAGTTTCAGATTTTATACAAAATACTGCTACTTAGATGAAAGAACATGCAATGAGCAAGAAGGCATAAGAAAAACATTACCTTCATGCACAGCTGAAAGTCAATACTTAATTTTAAAGAAAGGAAGAATTATGACTTGTTCATTAAACTTCGTATATGCTTCATATTGAACAAAGAATGCGAACACAATGTTTCAGAACAGCACTCCTTTTCAACTTTCTTATTCCTAAACTCACAGTATCTTGGATTTTCAAGCTATGTGTGACTGAAAAAAACAATAGTGGAAAAAAACCAGCTAAGCCCTCCTGCTAGGATGCTTAATGGCAGTGCAAAAGGATAGCTCAATCATTTACAGGAAAAAAAAAATTTAATGCACTCTAGCTGCTGCTGGTGTGCTGATGACAGAAGCAGCACAAAGTCAAAGATTTAGTGTCAGTCAGCTGAAAAGCCCACCTTCCTGGAGGTGCACAGCAGATCTGAATCATGCAAGGATATCAATCCTAACAACAGAGAGGGATTCTGTCAGCTCCCATCTGTTTCTCAGCAACCCTTTTTACAACATGCCACCTTTCAGCTTCCTCTCTTTTCATACTTATTTGTGTTACTGATATATTTTGGAAGTTTGGTCTGTGTCATTGCCAGAGCCCTTTAATACTCTGGAGGTACTGGCAAAACCCCATACATACAGGGAAAACGCAGCTTTTGGGACCAAATCGCACTTCATACTAGAACATAAAACTATTTTACAGAGAAACACCTCCAAGCAGACCAATTTTACCAGCAAAAGTTTGGTCAATATAATAACGTTTACTCATGGTTTCTACCAAAAAACAGTAGACCAGTCAGCATTCACACCTCTTCTCATTCCTGACCAGCACAGCCATGCTGACAAAAGCCTGTGGTACAGGAAACAGCCTCATGCTCGGTTCCAAAAAGTCTGTCAACCAGCTGAATTCTACAGAAGCCTCCTCTTTTGAGTAGGCTTATTTGGGCCTATGCTAATTTTGAAAGCTGTAAAGAAAAGTATATAAACTCACCAGCAGCAGGAATTTGTTTTAAGTAGGAAAGTTTTATCCTTTGATAAATTTGACACAGCATAAGTATATTAGTCCTGCACAAGGAGATATCTTGAAGTTTGGTTGTATTGTAAAACCCCTCAAAACTGGGGGTTCCTTTACACTGCGTAATACGTATATTTCAGTCACTCCAGAATTGAATACATACTTTTTGTGTATATTACTGGTTAAAAAGCATTGTTGCCACACCACTAGAAAAACACAAAGACTCCAAAATCAAGGCCATTTTGCTTGTCTTCCAATTAAGAGCCACAAAGCTTAATTGCTCTGCAACACACCTCAGTCAAACCTTGATGCTCATGTTTTGCTCTGCAACCTCTTGGCAACTCATGTTCTCCAAAGGTGTTGTAAAGGTGTACTTAGAGGAGTTTAAGCATAGAGCAGCACAGGATTAGGAAAAAAATGCACTAGATCAGATTCAAGGTCCAGCTAGCTACATATGCTGCCTCCAGAAATGGAGTAAGACAGATGCCAAGTGAACAGAATAAGACTATCTAATACTATCCTTGAGTACTCTCCCAGCTTCCAACAGTTTGCAGCTGAGAGTCTTCCCGAACAGGCAGATAAAATTATACAAAAACTTCCCAAATCAACTGTTTAAGGGTAAGGCATATAGAAAATGTTTGCAAGTATCAGGAGCTTAGGGAAAGCAGACACTTTGAACTTACTTAATCACAACATAAGAAAGAAAAACAAAAAGAAAACTGAAGATTTTGAACAACGTTACAATACTTTTAACACACAACCCCAAAAATTCAAATCCTATGAATCAGGCTTTTAAAACAGATGATGCTTAAAAAGAAATATGAGAAAGATGTGAACAGTAAAAGTAGAAGTAATTCAAAGGAGTCCCATTATTTGTCATCTGTTTGCAGGTCTGATTAACAGTGGAGTCAATATTTCCCAGTCTTGGTCATTAGGATTTTTTTTTTTCAGTAAAAGTAAAATTTATTACAAAATAATCTAACTTTTTATTATGGGAAAAAAAAAAAACACCAAATATATTACTAAACCCAGTACAGAAAAAAAAAAATAAGCCTGGGTCTAACACACCACATAAAGCTTTTCATTTTTGTCCAGAAAATCATGAGGTGAACTTGCAGATGGATCCCCTATGATACAAATCAGACAGCTGGAAAAATTTGGGAGATCTTCATAAGCAGCAAAAACTAAGATTAAGTTCTTTATACATCTTCAGAAGGTACATCCTGTTTGTGTAGCTGTGTTTCAGTAGGATAGTAATTGGCACCATGGGCTGAGAAAAGAAACTAAAAGTTCCCATTGGTCCTCATCATTAAGTTCTGAATAAAGCAGTCAACTGCTAGAAGGCCATAACAATATTTGCTTTATTTTATATATTAATAACATTTACAAAAATTAAATTTCATGTGTTTTGGATTGCAGTTTATATTCCATATACTAAGTACTTTCCTCTAGGAAGAAATACTGGCCACAAAGTACCAATCCTAACGTAGCACACACTGTTTTGGAATGGGTCTCATGCAAAGCACAAGGAGGTTTGGGATTTTACAGGTTACTTTCTACAAGACAGAGTGAAGGAGAGGTACAATACTCCCTAAACATTTACTGCCAAAACAAAGCAAGTCCTTAAAAACATTATACTTAAGGGCAATTTTCAGAAACATCAGCTAAACTGCCACCTCACGTTAAATCAATGGATATCCATTTTCAGAATCTCTTTTATGAAGCTGTGCATTTATACAAATCATCTTTTGATCCTAAAAAAGGAGGGTAGAGTACCTCTAGAGCACATACTGCTACACTGTGATAAATGACAATCAGACAACCAGTCCGGCCACAACAGCAATGCAGTGATAATACTTGTTTTACAGATAGCTCCCTTTTTTTTTTTTCTACACAACACTATCAAGTGGTGTAAATGTATTCTGACTGGCCTCAAAAGTTCCCTTTTGTAAAGGAAAGAGTCTACTGAAACAGATCAAAGTAGTTCCCTTAGGGAATTTACCAGCAGAACTACTTACCATCTAAGACCACCACTGACACACCAATGTACCGCTGTAGTGATTGATTGCTTTCTTAGAAACGAGAATTGTTTCTTCACTCAAGGGAACAAGTGATTTCTTTTTTTAAGTTATAATGAAAAAGTACTTTTTTGACATCACTGACGTGGTATTTGGGGATCTGCATTTCTGCCAATTACTTTCTGCACCTGAGCGACAACTTTGCCTCTTAAAATTAAACCTCTCAGGTTCAGTGGCTCAGCCCAAAGGAAAAAGTGGCACAACTTAGATACTCAAATACATATGACTAGAAGTTTTTCAGGCAAGGGATAAATCGGCTCAGATATCTAAAAAGAAATCAGGCATCTTCGACTCATGAGAATACAAAACTTTACCTCTTCCACATTAAATTTTTTCTAAATTAAAATGTAGAAATTCTACTTGCAAACACTGTATATTACAAATAGAGATTAGAATTGTCTTATCAGATTCTTAGTTGCTTTACTCATATGGTGAATGCAGGAAGTAAGGAACAATTGTTTGACAAACTATCATATTCCCTGGAAGCAGAGAGATAGCCAGCTCCTTGGCTTTGATTTATATCAAGCAAACTTCCAATTATAATTATATTTAAATTCTTTATGAGACTATTGCTCTACAATATTTAATAGTTGTGCTATATAAATTAAAACTGTGCCCAGTTCTTGCATAAGTCCATATTTAGAATTAATATAGTCTTAAAAGCTTCAGTCCATTTCATCCTATATTGCTGGTCACCTCAGGTATCCGAATAATTACACATGAGAAGTATAATAAATTCTTAGAGCTCCTGCTCCATGCCATAAAGCTAGTTCTTACTGCAAAAGGAACAAGACACCAATCTGTGCAAACATGCAGTTCACACTGGGAATTACAAAGCAGCACATCAGTGCAGGTCAGAAAAGCACTGAAGTATACAATATCTGTATAATTTTTCATTTTGTATGCTGTTCTTGTAGTCCCAATTACTTAACTCTCAGAAAACAGAGACAATCCACTTCTCCAGCTGTCATGTTTGAACTCTTACTTTAATTACTAGCTCACAAAATTTTTCATTAGATCTTTTTTTCTTAACACATTCATTCTTTGAATTACAACTAGCATTTTGGCTATTTCTACACATTAAGTAAAGATTTTTTTTATTTTATGTTTTCTCATACTATCAGGATCTTCATTTAAGAGTTACTGTGTGGAAATGTACGCAATGCTTCAGGAAGAGACGGTTAGATGGCCAACCACAGTACTTCCTCCTCATCACAGCAGCATTAAGAAAAAACTGAGGTTCCAAGCTACCTTTCACATGCAGTGTTTTTCATCCATAGATTTTTCTCCTCTCAACTTTCTTCAGTTTTTCACACAGTGTTTGAAACATGGTACCTAGAAGCAGACTTCACCTTCCAACCTTACTAACATGGAACAGGGCAGAGAAACAGTAATTCAAAGTCATGTTCATCTTTATATAACCCAGTATATTAGTCTTTCATCTAACTACATCCTCACTGACTCATGTTCAGCTCTGATCATTCCCCATCATTACAATCAAGTCTTCTGAGAACACTCCTCTAACTCAGTGTTCTCCATCCTATACTAAAATGACTTGATTATTTCTTATTAAGCACAGTACATTGCACTCGTTCCAACCTTTAATTCTGTCCTTGCTCTTCTATTTATGTAAACAATGGGGTCAAGGTATTTTTTAATTGCAATCCTGTTGTATAAATTGACTCCCTTGAGGCTTTGTGAGCCTTCAGAGCTGCATAGAGCTCTCAGGCCACTAAAGTGCACCTTTTACATCACAGGTTTATCACACAATCACCCATGGGGCTGTGTTGACACAGGGACTGTTGAGAAAGGTTTCAAACTCAGACTTAAGGAAGAAAAACTGAGCAGAGTTCCTGATGCCAGCCCTACATGACTCTTCACACCCCCAGATAATATTCTAAAGGACAGTGTAAGGATGCAAGGAAAGTGATGTCTTCTACTTGTAAATCAGCTCCAGGGTCTTCCTGCCCCTTTAAATCTAAACCTCATAACAAACACCCAGTGGCACATGATCACATGAGAATTTTGGGTTCATCCCAAAATTACTATTGCATTCCTTTGCTTATTTTAAGGAAAAAAAAAATCAAGTAACGTCAGTTTTGAGGCATTTTCTTCCATATCAATTATGAAGAACTTGAAGTTATTACATAACAAAAAAGCTATCAGGGAGTTTCAGATCACTCTTGAAGCAGTTTTTTTAATTATTTCTTGTACATTACATTTCCCTAGCTTGTCCATGAAAGCATTACTCAAAAGCATCACAAAATTTTCTACAGTCAAAATATGTAGCACAAGTTTTATTACTCTGCTGTAGATAAGTTAATATATTGTCCCAAAAATAATTTGGGACACAAATCTAGTCTGCTAATCAACTCCTCAAACACTGGTCTCAGACTACTTTATCCCTAACCTTGGTTAATAACTCCTCTTAACTGCCCACCCAGACAACTTCAAGTTATCAAAAAATGACACATGGTCTTTAATCCGTCCATCTTCCAACTGCATAATGCAAAAAAACAACAGATTAGAGAAGCTTGATTTTTCTTTGCCAGTGCTGAAAAGCTCTATTTTTATCAAATCAAACTCAGGTAGAAGCTTCATGTTTTTCCCCTCCAAATGCTTTATTCAGTCACTGTCAGCACTTAAGTTTATACCTCAAGGCTTGCAAACCTGTGATTTTTGTGTTTGTTTAAGAGACATATAATGTTCACAGTTTTCCAGACCTCCCTCCTTGTTCTTAAACCACATGAAGAACTACTGACTACTGGAAGCACAACACCTAGTTTGTTCTGACAATGCCTCTTTCCACATATACAGTGCATTATTTTTTATTATTAGAAAATAATATATCAGTTGAAAATTCTCTATGAACATCTTTTACTGAAGACTGGTACCAAGACATCAATCCTCCTTTTTGTAGCTTCCAGATTCTTTAATTAACTCATTCTCAAAATTTTTGCTTCTTTTAATATATTTAAAGAACACTTGTAACTGTTTAAATCCTCAGTTAAGTTTTTTAATTTCCATTTCATTCTGCACATAATCCTGCTTCAACTGGCTACTCAACTAGCCTGCACATGTTGCAATGTAGTTGCTATTTTTAACCTTCTTTTTTTTTGTCTATTTTTTTTAACCCTTAAAATTTCTTGTACTTAGTTTTACAGTCATTTTGCCTTTCTGCAATAACAAAAAAAAAATCCTCCTGTTAGAAATTTTGAGTCACAAATTTTAATAATTTTTGAATAGATTAATGATCAAGATCATTCCTGTAGCTGCGATTATTTAGTCACAGCTGCGACTATTGCCTGAGTCAGCTTCTCAATACAACTTGGTTTCTTACTTGTATGCTATTAGTAAATAATTTACACCATCAAGAAATTATTTTGCCCAGTGATTTTTTTTAAACTTGAGCGATCTTTTTTGGCAGTTAATCTATCATTTTGTACCAGTTAATTATGTACAGACTAAAACCATATAGAAACCACAAAAATACCAATTGTCAGAGGAATGAGTAAGTGTGAAGACACAGACACTCAAAGTTATCTATAATTTTAGAGGCCAGGAACATTTAGTAAGAGGGAGTCTACAAACTGCACCCAATCCAAGGCAATTCCACATCTTACCACAGTTAGTTCACAAATTAGAGGATTTGAAGAACACTTTGGCTAGCTTTTGCCCAGCAAAACACACTGCAGTTGGCTTTTCTTTCTTGTGAAAATACTAGAGACAAAGTAGCATATGTATCAAAACTATAACATTACATCTTCTCCTGAGAAGCCACTACAAATTATCAGGACAAAACAATGTACTTGGGAAGTGCCAAATGCCAGGTTTTTTTAAGTTATTATTAACCTTTATGTAAATGGGTAAAGAACTATTTTCCTTCTCATAGATTCAGCAGAATCACTCAAGAGACACTTATTGTTTTGAAATGTGTTCATTTATGGATCTTTAGGACTTTATGTACATTAAATAAAAGCTATATATACAACAATTCCACATTCAGACCCATAGGAAACTCAGGTGACACATAACACTTCTATAAAACTTTTGCTACTCTTTCCACTTAATTTTTGCCCTTTTACCACAACATTGTTTGCCAACAAACAGTTTAGTACAGTCAAAATATTTGTAAATTCAGAGTTAAGACTAAGTACTTTGGGGCAGAGACTACAAATCCTCAAGAAATGTAAGCTATGGATAGTGGCAGATGCCAGAGGGTCATGATCAGGGGCACAAAGTCTGGTTGGAGGCCTGTCACTGGAAGAGACTGCTGAGAGGGATTGCAGAGTCTCCCTCACTGGAGATACTCAAGAACTGTCTGGATGCAATCCTGTGCAATGTGCTCTGGGATGACCCTGCTTGAGTAGGAAAGTTGGACCAGATGACCCACTGTGGTCCCTTCCAACCATACCCATTCTTTGATTCTAAATTCAATTTTTTTTAATGCATAAAGACACCAAAATGTCTTTACAGGAGTAGAATTTCTTAAAAGGCAGAAAACTTAAGAATCACATCTATATTCTAAGAAATAAAATTATGTAAAACACTGAAACAAGATTTCATAATAGCACGAGCAACATACAAAGCAGTCTGAATATGATACAAAGTATTACTGCCTAGAAAAGGAGGAGGAGGAAAAAAAAAAAAGAGAAACACTATCTTTGGCAAAACCTGTACACAAGAGAAGAGTAATCACAATACACTCAGATTAGCAGAGCAAAGGTAGAGAACCTGAGAGGAGTAGCTTTCATCATTTGAAAGCAAACTCTGAAATTCTTTGAGAACATATTACTTTCAGAGACTTTAAGAAAAAAAAAAAAAAGTGTGTTGATTTGAAAACAATGTTGTCCTTTTAAACAGTGCCCCCTCCTGTTCAGGAATAAACTGATGTCTTTCTCAGTGAGAGCATTACACAGATCATACAGATACGGTCACTCCCTTGTGATCTGATTTAATTTAACCATCCAATTTTCCAGACCTTAAACCAATCTCAACCACAGAACTGTCAAAATACATTATATTTAAACTAGTTCTAAGATTATTCTCATCAGCAAGCCAACTTGTGAGTGAGAACAGGCAATTTGGAGCTCAAGTGCACTCAAAGGAGCAGGAACATTGGGAAATATCCCGGAAATCCTCAAAACCCTGCAGCAGTCATTGCAGATCTGAATACACTCAATCAGAGCTGTTTGGATAAGAAACTCAGTTTGCTAATTACGATGTCCAAAACACCATAAAAGAGACAACATCTGGCATTCCAATGCCTAAACTCTTCACCTACATATGATTCTGGGTTTTCAGAAATAATTACACTGTATTTAATTTTACTATCACAAAAAATTTGCAATAGTCCAAAATTTAGAAAGGCAACTCTGCACAAACATCATTTCTGTATTTAAGAAAAATGGTTCAATTCTATTTAAGTTATAAAGTAACATCTCTTCTAAGGAGCACGATATATTTTATATTCTGATATTACAGATTTTACATTATGCTACAATATGTGCCTATTCAGCTGAACCACTCACCTCCATACATATTTCACTCTCCAAAGAAATATTTGTTAGTACTACAGGGCTAAAATCTCCAACAGTACAGTTAAAGAAGAGCATTGCTTCCATCATACCACACAAGCCAGCACTCTGTTCTGCTTTCACCACGGACCAACTGAGCATGCTCCAGCCCAGTTTTCCTTTCTACTAACTGCTCACACCTGTTGTGCATGATGATAGCACCCAAAAACAAGCCCAGAAAGAGAGTATTCCTCCTACTCCATTGCTATTAGAACTGCTATATAGAAAAGGAGAAATGGAAAAAAAGGTTAGAATGAAGTTCCTGAAGGACTGGAGAGCACAGTTAGCTGTGACGGGAAGTTGGTAGGAAAATACAAAGCCAAAGGAGGTAAGGGAAATGGATCTTTGATGAGGAACTGAACTAGTGAAGGGAAGAGTTTGAACTGGCCAAGCTGGGCAACCATGGCTAGCAAAAGGCAGGTACAGACCAAGAAGAGGGCACAGAGAGGTCATGTAGGTGGGAGGCTGAAAAGAATAGAAATACCAGTTTGTAGGCCATCAGAACTGAAGAGAAAGGGAGAACAGAAGGAACCATACAGTATTAGAATTGGAATTGATTAGACTAAATTTCATGGTGATACTGTAAATTAAACCAAGAAGTACAAAGGACATAGTAAATGAAAAGTAAGCTAGTGACATCTCTATGATATTTTACCTACCATCCAGAAGGGAGGTTATGGAGTACGTATGAAATATATACAAGTTGTTCTATTACAGATGGCACATATGAACCACTCATGACCTCATGACCAAGGCAATTTACTTCAAAGAGAGCCCAGCCCAATCTGGCTCACATCAAGCACATGCAGCAGCACAAAATAGAAATTCCTACACAGCAGAACACACAAGAACAGTATCACCAGTAGTGCACTCCTTCAACATCTGAACCACTTCAAGGATCTGGCAACAAACCGAACTGTAACAGGGTAATGGCTACTATCATAACAACAAACACAAAATGCAACCAGCAGGTGCTGAACCAGCCAGTGCCAACTATACAGGGACAATTACTATTTTTGATACAAGCCAAGGTGCCACTGGCCTTCTTGGCCACCTGGGCACACTGCTGGCTCATGGTCAGACAGCTGTCGACCAGCACCCCAGGTTCTTTTCCACTGGGCCATTTTCCAGCTACTCTGCCTCCAGTCTGTAGCACTGCATGTGGTTGTTGTGATTTAACTACAGAGCCCAGCACTTGGCCTTACTGGACCTCATATACCTGGACTCGGCCCATCGATCCAGCCTGTCCAGAACCCTCTGCTGAGCTTTTCTACCCTACAGCAAATCAACACGCCTGCCCAACTTAGTGCCATCTTCAAATTTACTGAGGGTGCCCTCAATCTCCTTGTCCAAATTATCAATAAAGATAATAAACAGGACTGGCCCCAATACTGATCCCTGGGGGACACCACTAGTTGCCAGATACCGGCTGGATTTAGCACCATTCACCAGCACTCCCAAGGCCTGGCCATCCAGCCAGTTTTTACACCCAGTAAAGAGTGCACCTGTCCAAGTCAGGGCCGCCAGCTTCTCCATGAGAATGCCATAGGAGACAGTATCAAAGGCTTTACTGAAGTCCAGGTCCCTCCACTGCCTTTCTCATCTACTAAGTGGGTCACCTGGACATAAACAGAGATCAGGTTGGTCAAGCAGGACCTACCTTTCCTAAACTCATGCTGACTAGGCCTGATCCCATTTGTCCTGTACATGCAGTGTAATCACACTCAAGATAACCTGTTCCATAATTTTCCCGGGCACTGAGGTCAGGCTGACAGGCCTGTAGTTCCCCAGATCCTCCTTCTGGACTTTCTTGTGGATAAGCATCACACTGGCCAACTTCTAGCAATCTGGAACCTCCCCAGTTTGCCAGGACTGGTGACAAATGTTGGAGAGCGTCTTGCTGAGCTATTCTGCCAACTCCCTCAGTACCCTGGGGTGAGTCCCATCCAGCCACATGGACTGTGAGTGTCTAAGTGTCACAGCAGGTCACTTAACTAATTCCTCCTGGACTGCAGGGGATAGATTCTGCTCCCTGTCCCTGTCTACCAGATCAGGTAGATAACTGGTCTTTCTGTAAAGACTGAGGCAAAGAAGGCATTAAATACCTCAGCCTTTTCCTCATCCTTGGTTACAATGTTCCCCTTCACATCCAATAAAGGTTGGAGATTTTCCTCTTTTTGTTGTTAATGTATTTATAAAAACATTTTTTATTTTCTTTCACAGCAGTGGCCAGATTAAATTCTAGTTGAGCTTTCACCTTTCTAATTTTCTTTCTACACAACCTAACAACATTCATGTACTCTTCCTGAGTTCCCTACCCCTTCTTGCAAAGGGGTAGGGAACGACCCCTCTCTTTTTTTTCTCTGAGTTTCAGCAAAAGCTCCCTGTTCAACTAGGATAGTCTTCTTTCTCAACAGCTTAAAGACATAGGGACAGCCTGCTCCTGCACCTTTATGATTTCCCTCTTAAAGTATGTCCAGCCTTCCCGGGCCCCTTTGTTACTAAGGGTTGTTTCCCAAAGGACTCTCCAAACCAGTGTCCTGGACAGGATAAAATCTGCCTTCTGGAAGTCCACGAGAGAGGTTTTGCTGACCTCCTTCCTTACCCCACTAAGAATTGAAAACTGTCATTTTGTGGTTGCTGTGTCCAAGACAGCCTCAAACCACCACATCTCCCACCTGCCCTTCTCTGTTTATAAACAGCAGGTCTAGGGGGGCACCACCCCTGCTACTCACCAGCTGTGCCAGGACGTTTTATCTTCCACACACTCCACGAACCTCCTAGACTGCCTCCCCTCTGCTGTGTTGAGTTTCCAAGAGACATCCAGCAAGTTTAAGTCTCCCATAAGAAAAAAGGCTAGTGATCACGAAGTATCAGCCAGCCACTTACAGAATAGTTCATCTGCCTCTTCATCCTGGTTGGGTGATCTATAATAGACTCTGACCAAGATGTTTGTCTTGCTAGCCATCCCTGATTCTTACCTATAGACAGTCTACCTTATCACCACTATTCTTAAGCTCTGAACAGTTGAAACACTCCCTAATATACAAAGCCACTTCAAGACTTAAACAACCATAATTTAAGATCCTAAGTTGCTTTACAGATGCCTGACAAACATCACTTAGCTCTTACCTCCCAGACACCTTCAATCTCAAGTTATCACAGTCCACGAATAAATAAAAAATAATCTTTATTGATGCATTTTTTAATGTTTTCCATTACGTATAACAAAACTGAAAGTTATGCATTATACAAAGCTCTAAACAGCGAGATTATATGATCTTTGTTCAACTTGTTTTGCAAGAGGTGGAAGCAGGGGCAAGTGACTTAGAAGTACAGAGGTGTGGTCATACAAGTATATGGTTAGAAAAGCCCAGGCTGACCTGAAGTTGAATTTGGTAGAAGACATAAGAAGCAACAAGAAATGATTCTGCAAGTAAATCAGCAGCAGAAAGGAGACTAGGGAAGATACGGACCTACTGCAGAACAGACAAAAGACATGAAGGTGGCAGATGTATTCAACGCTTTTTTTGGCTCAGGATTTACCAAAAAAGATGGCTCTCGGTGTTCTAGATCCCTGAGACTAGAGGGAAAGTCTGCATCTAGGAAGACTTACCCTCAGTTGAGAAAGTTGGGGAGCACTTAAAAAGAGCTTCTAAAGGTATGCATCCTTTTAGCAGAGGAGGACAACAGTATTTTGTGATGCATTAAGAAGAATATCATGAGCAGATCAAGGGAGGACATCCTTCCCCTCTTCTCAGTGCTGGTGAGGCCACACCTGTAGTACTGTGTGTAGCTCTGGGTTCCCCAGTACAGGGCAGTTGTGGACTTAATGAGGCAAGTTTAGCACAGAGTCACAGAGGTGATTAAGAGACTGGAGCATCTGACACACAATGAAGGGATGTTGCGGTTTAAGAACAGTATTCCCCGGTTTAGTGTTCCCACCGAAACACTCCAAACCATGGGCTGCTCTCTCACTCCCATCCTCCCTCCCTCTCCCCAGCAGTGGGATGGAGAGGAGAACTGAAGGCACAGAAAGTAAAGACTGGGGGCTGAGATAAGAACAATTTACTGGAAACAGTAATGAGATAAAAAGAACAGTAACAGCTATAATATCAATAACAGAGAGAACCAGCACTACCCGGCTCGGCCCCTCCACCACACTTACTTAACCATAAGGGATCTCCTTCCCCATCCCCTGGATATGACCTGAAGTGGAATAAAATAACATCTGTGTCCTAGCCATGCCTCCTCTTGGCTACTGCAAAACTTAATCCTGTCCTGGCCAGAACCAAGACAAAGGCCAAGCTACCTCACATAAACTGTCACTTGGATGTAAGTTTTATTGTTTTTCATCATTATGGGTACAACAACTAAAAAAAACCCAAACAAACAAGCAAACAAAAAAACTTGCCTAAAAAAAGGCAAAAATCACGTGGTAAATTCCAGTTGTGTGATTATATGCACAAACAAATGTGAAAGACATTGTGGCAACTAGTCATTGATCAATCTAAATATGTATTTAAACAAAGATTCTCAGCAAGCCCTGCATATAATCTTCAGACATTTGCCACACAAACATGATAAGTATGTCACAAGAGACTAAAAACCTATTTGAATTTTGATTAAATTACATCCATATCTAGTAACTAAAAAGCCAAAGCCATTTATTCTTCAGAAATTCAGAGGCATAACAGACTCGTAACTAAGACTTTAACTCATCTAAAAAAAATCTAAATATATCTGTTACTTCTCTTTTAAATCAATTTCATTGTAATATAAGAACTTTATTTCTAGTACTTAAAAGATTTTTGGGGTTGGATTTTGCTGAAGTTTTTTAAGTGTTTTTACAGACTTAAAATTATTTTTAGATATAGGCAGTTCCTGATATTCATGTGTCTATTTTCTTTTCATTCTTCCCAGCTTTTAAAGTACCTACAACTCTTCTACCATTTCAGTTACCAGGCAGTAGATTGTAGCAAATCACATAAAGCTTCCATGAACATGTAACTGCACAATTCTGAAGAGAGAGATACTTTGGGGCAGTAAGGAACACCGAGATTACCAGATTTAAAACCTGCAATATGTAAACAGATTCAGCAGAACTTCCGGGAGGGGGGAAAAAAAAAAAAAAATCTGAGTTTTCAACCAGTTCAAAGCAAACTCCAAGGAGCCAATCCCATCTCCTTCAAAATCAATAGGAACATGTGAGGGTGGCATGGTAACGACACTGAACCACTTGTAAGCTGTTGACATGGTTGCTGCCTCCCAGTTTTTCTATACCTGTTTTTGATTTGAACAAACTCACTATCTTTTAATTTATCCTAACTGACATCAAAATAACATAATTCTAAGTAATCATATGACTTTTTATAACACTTTGCCTGGAATAAAGGAAATAATGAACACAATTGAAAATAATTGAACATAATTGAAAAAAAAAAATACCTGTTATTGAACAGTACACTATGTGAGGTGCAATATTTTTAATGTCTTCATAACCTAAACCCATTTCAGCCAGTTTCCCAGGGATGTAGTTTTCCACAAAAACATCAGATGCTGCTGCAAGCTTCAGAAAAGAAAAGGATGAGTAAGATTTATTAATTAGCTTCCAAAAGTTCAATACATTTGTATGTATTGTGTAACTTACATTTTAAAAACTCACTAATCAAAATGGCTCCAGTCTTTCTAATAAGAGAGAACTTACAAGTCTAGAGATTTTTTTTGCCTGTTAGACTCTGCATTTCTGCAAATTACATATTAGAGATGCCGCATATCTAAAAGGAAGACTGTCAAAATCCTTAAGTGATTAGACAAAACCTTGATATTACACACTGAGATAATATTATCACATCAATTTCCTACAGCTTCACAACAGTTTACAGAACAATCTTCACCTATATACTTGCACTTACCTTGAGAAAAAGGGGGTAGAAAGAAGGTATCTTCATCCTTCACTTCTTTCCTACCTTAGAAATAATTTTAACTGGTTTTCATTTTCAAATCATTGATTACAATTAGACCAGCTTCTATAAATTAGTGTCATCACAACAGCAATCACATGCACTTTTGTTTTCGCATGTCGGCTGTTCAGCTGAATTTAAGACCAAAGAAGTCTTATTTGCCAAGTCTGCAAATATTTAACAAGAAAGACAGAAGAAACTGATTCTTATTCAGACAAGGCAGCACTCAACTTATAAATGGTTTAATTTGATGCACAGAAGAGACATTAATAACATTTACAATAACTACATGTGGCACATGGCAAAGCTGCATTTTAAAATATGTTATTAAGTATTTTTAAAGTGGCTATGTCGAGGACCTGCTGGGCCATAGTGAAATAAGAAACAGATCCTTAATTAGGGAAATACAACTGGGACAAGCTGTTAGGTTTTAATAGTATGCCTTTATGAAAAATAAAGTTAAGGAGGTTTTATTTTCCATTTAAATCCATCACAGTTCACATGTAAATACTTTTTATGGTAATGCTACAGCCTTAGCCTAATTCATTCAAGAGGCAAAACTGGTTACAAACTGTGTATTGCTTTCACCAGGATTTTATAATGTATGCAGATTATAGTGATCGTAAGGGTTAAGATGGTTTGAAAGTTGTTGTCCATCTCATACTGAAGAACCATCATCTCCTACAAGCCACTGAGGAAGAGAGCATGACACACAGTACTGTAACAGGATGAGCACCATACCTCGGGACTTGGTAACATGCATGGGATGACAACAGTGCTAAGTGAGGATACAATGAGGGCCCAGTTTAGCAGGGTACATACTCTCAGAGAAATGAATTTTCAAGACATCCTACAAGTGCTGCATCAGCTCCACAGCTAAAGTTTTCGTGGCACTTGGAAACAGACTTTAATGCATAAAGGCAGCAATCAATGTATGGTACTTCTTTTGGTGCTCACTGAACCCACCGTTCTGCCATTGTGGAAAATGGATTCAGGCTCTGATTCAAACAAAATGTGTGTTCTTAAAACTCAAAGGAATTTTCAGTCTCAATAGGGTTTATGTCCATTGTCAACTGAAATGTCACATTTTATGCCCTTTATTTATATCATTTGTATTTTAACATCATCTAACAGAGTACTACAACACAGACCTGAGTTGGAATACTATCTGTTCCAGATAGGAATTGATATGCTCAACATCTATGCCTCAGGAAATAAAAACTAGCATCATTCATGCCAAAGTAGTCATTATATTTAATAACAAGTAATGATGTTACTAATTTGATTAAATAAACTATACATATGTTTGGGAAGTTTTCTTTGGGTTTTTGTTGGGTTTTGTTTTTTGGTTCATTGTTTGGAGGGTTTTTTTGGTGGGGGGTGTGTTTTTGTTTTCACAAGAACTCCACAGAGGAGAATGTGCATACACATAAGTAAATATATATACATACACATTTTTTTGTGTGTGCATATATATATGTATTTCTTTTAATAGTTTGCTTTATCAAGTAAGAGAGCATGTATCAGATGCATTGACCCATCAGCTAAAAGTAGTGGAAGAGAAGAAATGCCATTACCTCCCAGCCAATTAAATTCTCCCACGTCTTCATGAATAGATAAGTTAATTAGTTAAGGCTAAATACACAGGAGAAAAGTATCCTCAAGGTTCTTAAACTGAGCTTCTGACAATAATTCTTGAATAATGTTCTAAAGAGATACTGAGCCATATTACTACAAAAGGATGCCAAAGTATGGGGCTAGTATACATACCATCACTGAAGAGAAAAAAAAGTTATTTTCATTCAGGAAGACATACAAATATTTGGAAGGCAGTAAACAGTAAGCCAAAAACATTAGAAAGAAAAACAGGGCTACAAGTGACACAGAAAAAAAGAAACAGAAAAGAAGACCCAAGAATAATTTTGTGGAAATCACCTAATCATGTATGAAAGAACAGACCCTTGCAAAAATATTTTGTAGTGCTGTGTCAAAGGATGAAAGCCAGCAAGGACTCCTGATAACAGATTTCTTCAGCTCACTTGATGTTACTGACTGAATTATCAAGTCTGTGCTGTGTCATACAACTGAAGACTCACCAGTCCTGTTTTTAACACAATTCTAGACTGAGATACGCCCTCATCTACCTATGTAAAATTTCTGAGAGAGGGAAACACAATCTATTCTAACCATGCTATCTTTCTTAATAAAAAAAAATTATAACCTTCTTACATTTCTTTGTAGTGTTTAGGCTCAGACAAAATTTATATTTATGGATGAGGAATCAGTGTCACAAACTTGAATTTCTGCTTGTCATCAGTTACTTCACAGACATGAACACTACTTTTTGTAGTAATAAATACAATACTGAACAATCTCAATTCTATACACATCTGTCCTGATATAGCAGGAGGCAACTGGAAACAAAAGCCTGATAGGTAACTTTCTCTTTACACATACTTTTAAACAAAACTCCAAACAGAAGTTCCATTTGAGATGCATAATGTTAAGACCTCTGCACCAAGTGCTTTCAAAATATATCACTCTAAATCAAGTAGAATGATGGACAACTCCACAAGTAGAGTGACATTTAAATAATGCCTCATCAGTTCACACTGTTGCTGTATCACAGATAGGGAAGACATTGATTTAAGGAACAGAAATCTATTGTGATGATTAAAGCAGTTTTATTAAAGGATACAAACTATAAGAGATTAATCTGTCACTGGAAATCTCATTTTCACAGTTAGTGGGGTAAATATTTAACAGATGATGCTGTTTTTTCCCCCCCAGCTCATCCTGACTCATGGCCCAGCTACCTTGACCTCTTCGAACACCTCCAGCCCACACATCTGTAATCAGTGGACACTGCATAAAGTAGCTTTTCTTTCACCATTCGTAAAGGCCAAACAATTAATTAGTCTTCTTATGAGACAGGAACAATTTTCATAACCCTTACTTAGAATATGACTAGTTTATCCAAAAAGAGGTCTGTGTTATACCATGAAAAATTATACCTAATGACAGTTCCTGTTTCTAAATTTTTTAGAAGATAAACATACAACTTTTTAAGAAATCAACAATGAATGGTTCTGTTCTGCAAAAAGAAAAGGCATTCCAGGATCCTTGACTTATAAACTCCAAAGATTTCCATATGAAGTACCTTTTACATAGCTAATAAGTCACAAGTATCAGAAAACTTAATCTATTTCCATTTCATGCAATATTCCCAAGAGAAAATGCTACCAGATAAATTCCACTTATGGCATGACACATACAGTCTCACTGTGAAAAAGTGATTGGAACTGACACTGAAACAAACAGTAACAGAAGGCAGCTGTTGGTACTGCAGGGCTTAAAACACAGCACTAGCAAGCAGCAGGTCTTATATTCCTCAACAAATAATAAAGGGATGACAAAGCACAAGTTTCACAGAATGGGAAATATGATGCTTTTATTAATTTTTAAGTAGAAAAAATGGATCACCCTTAAAAGACCCTGAAGTCAAATACTGAAAAAGAAACAAATACTAAGTTTGACCTACAGGACGATATTTCTCAGAAAGATATACAGCTACTGAAGTCATGAATATACTGTAACATTCAAAAAACTTCAAATACTGGAGCACAGTATCTCCTCATTCTCAACTGCTCGCTGACATCATAAGATCAGTCCATCTTGAATCTTTCTAATGAAGTAGTGCAGCAAGATCAAATACAGTAGCAGTAAGAAGAAAGCAATAGGCTATTAGACCATTTCCTGTCAATATTTCATTTGATGACATTTTTGTGCAAATTTTAGATCTAAAAATAATTAGAAGTTACACTGAACATTGAATTCAAAAGCACAGAGGCTATATACTGTCATTTACCAAATCAACTGTGTACATACATTTATTAATTATTGGACATCAAATTTATATCTGAAATGCAGAGTTTAATCTTTATTACTCGGGATAACAACAACACAAAATAGGCACACTATGCACGCTGTCAAAACCTACCTCTCTGATTAGTTTTACTCCTTTTGAATTCTTCATGTTGATAGCTATACTCTGGGGATTAAAAAAAAAAAACAACAGTAATTTATGCGAAAGCCCTTCTGGTGATCATAAGCCTCTTCTAAACATAACCAACAGTCAAATTCACACTAATTTGGATAAGTAAATTGTAACATATACCCCACCTCCTTCTACAAAAAAAAAAAAAAATTCTCTCTGTAGAGTAAGCTGAACTGTCTAACCACTGGATCAGACAAGGTCTAAAACAAGTCTGACAGATGTGCAGCTGGGAGCTGCACCATATGCAGCCTCTTCACCCTATGTTTGCACAAGACTTACAACTGCAAATACACATAGGGACACCAGAAACATTTGTTTCAATGGCAACAAGCCATTACACAATTCAGGTATGTCATGAAACTTCATGTTAATTCTGAAGTTTCACAAGCTACCTTTAGCCAACCTCACTGTGGTATAATGCCAGCACTCCTTCAGCTCCAGGTGCCAGCTGACGCACCTGAAAAAAAGGATCATTCAATTAAAATAACCCTTATTGTCAGCAGGTTTCATTTTCAGTCAAATTGCACCAGCAACTGAAGACTGGAAGGAGCACTTTTGCTTTTTGAATTTGCCTCAGCTGCCCACAGCACCATACCAGAGATTTGCAGCCCCCTTTGTTCAAAAGCATTCTTGTTTATTCTCCTCAAATTTATTCATCATAACTTAAAGCCAATGTATCTCTCGCTCCATTACATAATGTTAAGAATCCAACTAAGAAGTTTTATATATTCAGTTGTAGTTACAGAAAACTTAGTCTAATGTTCAATTCCACCCTCCATTTACCTTTTTATTTCTATTGACACTGAGAAAGTAAATACTTTCTTTCCCAGCAAAAGGTGGACCCCAGGCTCTTGTATCATCACCAGCTCCTGAAAGAAATATCAGCACAGATTCACAGTTTTCCAATATCACACTGCCAACAAATAAAAAGAATAAAAAGCTTTCCTCCAACATCCCATTTAAATTACCTAAACTTCATCTAGCAGGCAGGACAAATATTAGTTTAAAATAAGTATTTTCAGTTATTTATATCAAAAGCCACCTAAAAGTAAATGTAACTAATCAAAGTGAACAAAGTGTTTGCTAGTGCTGGGATTACACTTAGTCTTTAAAATACTAATACAGCCACACACCACCAGTGTATTTGCAGGTTTTTTGGTTGTTTTTTTATTCGTGTGTTGCTGGTTTGGTTGTTGGGGTTTCTTGGGGGGTAGGGAGTGGCAGGGAGAGAGGAGTTGGGTTTCTTTTGGTGGTTTGTTTGTTTTAACTTAAAGCAGAGCTCCAATGCCATTCTTTTAGGCAGTGTGGAAGAATTTAGTAGAATCTCTTGCCTGGACCAAGTCACACAGTGCACATGGTCAATAAGCTATTCCTGAAACATTCTAGACACCACACCAAGATACCACTGATAGACTACAACTGATTAAGCTTCATGCTGCAGAAACAAAAAGAAGCACTTGCTATAGCTAGTGCAATGCCCCAGCTCCAGCTCTTCCAGAAATCCTGCCTTACAGAAAATAGAAACAAATTACACAGAGTTCAATCAGAAAAGAGCTACAGAAGTTTCTGCATCTAGAAATACACAATCAAAGATGGTTAATCTGACACTTCCAGCACCAGCACGAAGATTTTCATTCAAATTCAGAAATTTCCCTTTTACAGTGAACTCTCATCTCCACTTTGCATGATTACAAAGAAAAATTTCTCCAACAAGCTAATGTTTAATTAACAACCTGAAAGTGTACCAGAATATTAAAATTTTTCTCAGGAGACAGTTGATATAGCATGCCAGGTCACCTTGTATTCTACCAGTCAAAATACTTGCCAAGCCCACTAGATCTGTATATTATTACACAAAAGCAGCGCCAAGAAACAACATATCTATTTAAATGTTCCTACTACCTTTCTTCCTTGTAACACTACCATGAAAATATAAGGTCGAGTTTCTGTTTCCAAAATTAAAGTACCTGTCATTTTATCAGTAATCTAATCCCGAGTAGTCAAATGTATTCCTATTTTAAATTATCTACCACACTTTTGCTCAGAGGAAATTGAGATGAAGATTTTGAATTCTCAAATGGGCAAACCACCTTTTCCATAACTATTATGTAACTAATTGCTGGAAGGATTTGTGTGTTTGCGAATTTTGCATGTTAAACTCTACACTTAAAACCCTGTTTTAACCTTCTTACCATGTTACAAAAGACACCCCACCATACTCATAAGCATTCACAATCTCAATTTAAAATCAAAGTAAAGTCCAAACAATTCAAACAAAATCAATTTAGTTTTGAGCAGGGCAATAAAGCCCTTAGTAAGTGATGACTCAGTATTGTTTTGTATATTAATATCTAAAAAAAGCCACCTGACCTTACAACTTCAACCTTCTCACCTCATTTCTAAATATAGACATAGACTATTTCTGACCAAAACACACTTATATGTAGCACAATGTTAAGCTTAAAGCAAATAGATCATACATGTATAAGCAAACCAAACCTACTCATAACCAGTTCTCTAACATGACAGAAAGAGTACCAGGATAAAAACATTCCTTAAACTTAAAACAGCTATTACTTAGCACAATACCATTCACAAAATGTCACCAAAAGCACACCATCAAGAAATAAACATAGTATTGTCTATCTAAATATTTTCAAAAGTTTTCATGTTGCATTTTCATTCGTATATTACTTAAAACACGTAAGCAACTATTTGTTAAGCTAGCTCACATTCTTATTATATCTAAAATGGACAAATAGAAATCTTACCTGGTTTTTCCACTTTGATAACTTCAGCCCCCAGATCTCCCAAATTCATTGTGGCAAAGGGTCCTGCAAGCACCCTGTAACATTAAAGAAATACTGTTTCCTTAGTTTTTTCAAACATAATATTTGCACCTAGACACACTGTTCCAAATTACAGACAAAACACAAACCTTGTTAAATCAAGAATTTTCACACCATCCAATGGCTTTACATTATTAGCACCTGACAAGAAACAGAAAACAGTGACTTTTATCTTAAAAAACAATAAAATAAAATTCAGGAGTGTTTCTTACTGGTTGTCTGAAACACTGTTTTTATGACACTGCCCCCTCACCTCCCTCCCAAAATACAGGATAATAAAGTTTTCTGAACAAATTGATTATTAGAAGGATATTACATTAGTAAAGCCTTTCAAGGTTGGAAAAACCTTATGGTGACATTTCAGAACATACTCTAACCACCTAGCAATTCTACAATAAAGCTACTTCTCAGAAATATTTCTTTTATGTGCCCTTCACAAACACTCAAACAGCTTTTAAAGGTTAATCTGAAGAAATATAAAATAAAAGCATTAGCAAGGAACATTAGAATGACACAAACTAAGAGTAATGAGTAGCAGAACCATGTGAAGTACAGTATCCTCTCAAAGTGTTTTGACCTGTGTAGACCCATCCACTTGAATCACACACAAAAAAAAAAAAAAAAAAAAAAAAAGGTTACAAAACTTAAGTCCAAACATATCAGCCAAGAAAGTACTCTAACTTTCAATGGCAGCTCCTTTACCTCACCCCTTCCAACATGACCAGCTCTAAGAAACAGCAGCAATGGCAATAAACATCACAGACAGAGCAGGCAATCTCTCAGTCTAGACCACAGATTGGCCAACTATTCTTTCTTCTTCTCACTCAGTGTCTTCAACTGCAGGCAGGGGACACAAATACTTCATCACCCTGTGTGGATGGTAATTTCATTACTATTGGAAGGTGGTCTCACATCACACACACAAATGAAATAAAATAATGCACCTAGCCAGTAACACCACAAAAATTACACGTACTAACTTGTGGTAAGCATATCTTTTGGATGCATGTCTAAGTAAAAGAAAGATGTAAAATACAGGGAGGGAGGGGAGGGAGGGGAGGAGGAGGGGAAGGGAGGGGAGGGAGGGGAGGGGAGGGGAGGAGGAGGGGGGGGAGGGGAGGGGGTAGCAGCTGAGGTCACTTGTCTGTTCAGCCTGGAGAAGAAAAGATTGAGGGGAGACATTGCTGTCTACAGCTTCCTTGGGAGGGGAAGAGCCATGGTAGATCTCTTCCCTGTGGCGACCAAGGACAGGATCTGAGGGGATGGCCTACAGCTGTGTCAGGGAAGGTTTAGGTTGGATACTAGAAAGAGATTCTTCCACCACCCAGAGGGTGGTTGGGCACTGGAACAGGCTCTACAGGGCAATGGGTCACAGAACCAAGCCTGACAGAGTGCAAGAAGCATTTGGATGACACTCTCAGGCACATGGCATGACTCTTGGGGACAGTCCTATGCAGGGATAAGGTTTGGATACAATAACCCTTATAGGTTCCCTTCCAACTCCACATATTCTGTGAATCAAACCAACAACAACAAACAACAAACAAACAAACAAACAAACACAAAACACCACGGCACTGGGTATTCAAGGCTTCTGTTAAAATATTTTCACTAACTGTACTGCTCTCAATGAGTACACTTGCATCCCACTGCTCGTCTTCACGAAATTTTCCTCCATTATTACTGATTACTCCAGGGAGATTTCTGTTAAACAAGTTTACGAGGTTTGGATTTTAATACAATATGCAGACCAAGCAGTATCGTGAAAACATGCTTATCTAGGAATGGCCTTTTGGAAAACCTCAGGCTGCCACCTCTCTTCAGTGCTGCACACCTCCGTGAGTTCCAGGTGTTGGAAAACAGTTGTGCCAGGTAAATGCCACCAGCCCTCAAGTAGAACCTCAGCCTTATCAAACCAGGTTACACGATTTGCTTCACAGTGACATTACTCTGTTTCCTGAAAATATGTAAACAGCTTTACTGAAGAGCACAGCTCCCCAAAACTAAAAATACATAAAATTTCAGTTAAAAAAAAAAAACAAACAAAACACCAAGGCCACCTTCCTCTATTCTTTCCATGCCTTTTAGAATTGCACTTTGTAACTTAATGGCTCACCCATTCTCATCCTGAGCCAGTATTTAGGTTCACTACGCGTAGCTGAGTTGCAGGAATCCATAAAGATATTTCTCAAAGAAGCCTATAAAGCACTAAGATTAGGCTGTAATTATGTATTTTGCATAACTAAAACTGATGAACCCTTACTAATTATCATATCACTCACATTATGGCATCATCTAACACATCATTCAGGGATTAAGACTCTTCCGTAGTTGGAACAGAATAGGAGAGCAAAACTGTTGCCTTGGAGACAAATAGACCATTGTGATTTTTTTTTTTAATGCCAATAAATAACAGATGTCCACAATAATGAAGAAATGCAAGAAACAGGAGAGATTAAAAGTTTCCTTTGGAAAATCTGAAGAAAATAATAGACCTGTCAGTTTCTTCAGACTAGAAGAGCACAAATGCTTACAAAGAAAATATATAGATTTACACTACAGCACTACAGCAAGTCACTAATTTGCTGAAACAATTACAATAGAAAGTGTTTTGACTATCAGAGAAGCGCAGTTCTGATCCTGAGTACAGGAATGCTATCTATTGTAGGCACATAAAGAAACAAAACAATATCACAAACAGACACAAGAAATCAGAATTGATCAGTATTAGCTAGAAACACCTCCTGGGGTTTTTTTTGGTTAATTGTTGGCATTTTTTTCCTTTCATCGTTAGCTTCCAAAGTGGGCATGTACCCCTCAGAGGTTTTTTTTTTTAAATCCTGGTTCAATAGTCTAAATTTTCTAAAAACGTGAACTCACATTTTCTCTTGTATTTTTGCTTTTAATTATTGCAGTAACCTGATGACTGAAAAAAAAATCCACTCTCCCTGCTCTAACTATATCCTTTATGTAAACTCTCAATTTCTGTGATGCTTGAATTTACTGTGAATTGGACTATCATATGTATCTTTTATAAATAACTTTGATGAAGAATAAAATGACCCAGTCATTCTCAATATTATTTACACTCTTTAGTTAAGCTCAGCAAGCTGTCCCAAAGTTGGCCTAACCTAACAGTATGAGTAAGGAACAAACAGAGAACAGAAGTTAATTTTCATGTCATATTGCCAAAAGATTTCCTTTATGCTTTTAAGTGACAGAAGGGAGCACCAACAGGATAGCCAATTAATGCATTTTTGCATCAATGCAAATTAACAGATCTCATTGTAATTACATTCAATTCCAGAGGACGTGGCTCCTCGGGTCTGTTGTCTCTATTTTGACTTCACAAACAACATTTTTTCCTTTATCCATGCAGTAAGTTATAATCAAGTCCATCACTACCGTGGATTAATTCACGATCCATGGGTACGTTCCCACGCACACAGTTGGTACTTTCATCGTGGGAGACAGAACTGCAAACTTGACTCTAATGCCACCAACGCTATCGTTACAATTTTTTTTTATGTCACTAAACAATACAGAAACGTGAAGCTAGAGAAGTATTACTTCGTTGCAGCTTAGGTTTATTTTCCTTCATGAAAACCAAAGAAAAAAAAAAAGGCACAACTGTATGAAGTCAGACTTTCGTAACATTTGGGGAAAAAAAAAAAAAGGCCTTAAACCGTCCATCTGGGATTTCCCCCGCCTCCACGAGCCGAGGCTGCCCCGAGAGCTGACGCGCTCCGTGCCACCAGAGCTCCGGACCCTCCGGCAGCGCTCACGGCCGCGGGCAAAGTCCGGCCGCGGTGATCCCGCCGGGAGCCCCGCTGGGACACCCGCAGGGAACTCCCGAGGCCACAGGGGCTGCTACGCTGGCCACCAGCGCGGTTGCCGAGTGCCCCCGTCCGCCGCCCGTCCCCGCAGGTGTCCCGCGTCCGCCCCGCCCGCCCCCGCCACAAAGCGAAGCAGCTCCGACCCCCGCCCCAGCCGCACTGCTCCAGAGCCATGGGCAGATTACACGGGCAGGGGGGCTCAACGCGGCGAGAGAGGGGAGGCTGAGGAGGAGGAGGAGGAGGAGGGCGCGGCGCAGCACGGAACAGCACAGCACGGGTACCTGCCGGGGAAGCGCCTCCGCTCCGAGCCCCGCCGCCGCTGCCAAGGGAGGCGGAGGCGGCGCTCGGGGCTCTGGCGCTGCCGCCGGCAGCTGCGGAGCACAGGCTCCTCCAGAGCCCGCCGCGATGCCCGCTCCCTCTTCCCAGCGCGGCGCGCAGCATCTTCGCCACTGGAGACACCACCGACCGCCTCGGCGCAGGCGCTGCTGCCACCGCCCCCTTCCCATCCCATCCCATCCCATCCCATCTCGCACCCGGAGCAGCCTTAAAGTGTGCGGGGCCGGGGGGGCGCGCGTGGTTCCCGTCTCGTCCCCGTCCCAGCTGACGTGTTCCCTCTTCCACTGCAGCGGCGGGACGGTTCTCATCCTCTCTAAAGCGCTAAAGCGTTCCCGGCTGGACTTCACAAAGTGGAAAGGCGCCTTGCAGATGTTTGCAGCAGGCATCCTGCTGCTTTGGAAGTTGTACTTCCAGTTCGGCGTACAAACTGTGACACGCGACATTGACAAGAAGAAATAAAAAGTAAAATGCCTGCTCCCCTCCCCCGCCACCCCCCGAAAGGTTTTCCGCACTTACCAAGGTAGGCAGCCACGCTGGATGCCATTATAGCCGCTCACTGGCACCAGGTGGATCCTTCATCTCAGTTCTTCACTGAAGGTGCAATATTACTTACATTGTAAGCTGTATCTTCAGGTGGGTACGGCTGTGGAAGCGTTAGCTTGAATTGACCTTAAAGCAATTAATCCCTGAGTGAAGTACACTCTGACTGTTTAGTCCTATTTTAGGTCAGAGCAGAACAGCAGTTATGGGAAACTTTGCTTGTTATAGGAACACCATAATGTCTTCTTGCTCTGTAACAGCATTAGAAAAGCCTGCACACGGTTTCAGCATTGATTTATAGGAAATATGATGTGACGATAAGACAACAGTTGCATCTCAAAAGTAGCTGAAACTTCTGACAGCTTGAACACGAGCATTAATGAATAGCACAGGCTTAAGAAATGTTGCATGACAGAATTCTGAGGAAGAACACAGAAAATCTTCTACATTACAGGTTTGTTGACTGGACATGCTATGCATAATGCAAAGAATGACATGGATGCTTAAAATCCTAGAAGTAATTTGGATTTGTCAACAAGAGGAAATTAATCAGCGAAATTATCCATTATAACTCAACATGTACATAACACTATGTATTTCTGCATTTGCTTGGTGTGAAAAGGGTTTAAATTAAATGAAGCTGTCTTTTTTTGGAATGAGACCAATCAGACAAATTTGTAACTTATGTTGATAAGCTGTCTTGTGTAAACATGGCATTCCTTGTGTGCACCATAGTAACAGATAGAAAATTGGTCTTCTAGACCAAAGGATTAGTAAAACATTAAAGTGAGCAGATTTAGTCTTTTTTCCTTTTAGGATTACAAGGATATTGTCTCATTTTGCACAGGAAAATTTTATGACTTAGTGGAAAGCTGAGTTCACTAAGAATATAAAGTTAGTTCTTGCCATTGAAAAAAGTGTCAACCCAATGCAAACCCCAAACGACTGTTTAAAGCCAAACAAAAGCAAGACTAGTATATTAAAGCATAGAAACATTCTGCTTATTTTAATGGTTAACCTGTGTTCTGTGCTGTTCTGAGAGCCCTCTTTAATTTTCATATGTTGCAATATCCTAAAACCAAGTAGTGCTGATGGAAATAAATAAATAAATAAATAAAGCCTTTATTATTTTTTTTGTACAGAGTCGTTGAGGATTTGCACTAATATACCTGAGAACAGAGCAGGAATGTTATCACCACTGGTAAATTGCTGCTAAATGTGAGGCTCTCCTCCAAGAGAACATTTTGCCACGAGTTTGTGTGAGGGAGTCTTTGCCTGAACTACTACTGCGCTGAATTGCTGGCGGTTCGAGCTGACTGCAAAGCAAACCCTTTCCATTACAGTGCTCTTTAAACGCGTCCCTGTATGTGCTTGTGAATCGGGACTGCCCTAGCGCGCGTAGGATGTGCAGGATTAGGTGTTATAAGACAGCAAGAACAAAGGCGCACAGGTAAGCATATCTGAAGGGCCATGAAGCGAGAGGTAAGCTCTCTCTTTGCTGCACAGCAGTTCACGCTGATGTTCGCAGCAGCTGCGGAGCCGCGGGTGTTCCCTCGCAGCACCCGGGGCTTCCATCGCCTCAGTTACCAGGCGCGGCTGCTGCGCGTCGCCTGAGACTCCCTTACTCCAGATTACGCCTCTTCGTCTGGAAAACGCGCAGAACTCCTCAGGGGCGGCGTGACAGGTCGCTCCGCGAGGCTGCGCGAGCCGCACTCCCACTCTTCCCTCTTCCCGGTGGGATGAACGGCGCCTCGCCTTCCCCGGCCCGGAACGTTGGGAGGCCGGAACCTTCGGGCCGCCTGGCGGGGAAAAGGCGCGGGGAAGGGAAAGGCCGGGGCGCGGCGCCGCCATTGCGTAGGCCCCGTTCCCGGCGCTGCCGTCCGTGTCCCGTCGCTTCCCGGGCATTCCCGGCCATGTACCGGCCGGGATTCCGCGCGCCCACACCTCCCTACGCGGGCGGCGGCGCCTTCCGGAGCCCCCCGTCCGGCGGAGGGCCCCTGCCGCCCTCGCCGCGGGGCTACGGCAGCCCCCACCACACGCCGCCCTACGGGCCCCGGCCCGGCCCGTACGGCGGCGGCCTCTCGCCCCGCGGGCCCGGCTTCCAGGGGCGCTTTGGGAGCCCCTCGCCGGGGGCGCAGACCCCGCGCAGGTCGCAGAGCGGCAGCCCCCGGTACCCGGCCCCCTACGGCGGCGCGTCCCCGGCCGGGGCGCCCCCGCACCTGCCGCCGCAGCACAAGCGCTCGCCCGGGGGCTTCCAGAGGCACTTCCAGGTATGGGGCAGGGCGGAGAGGGACACGGGGTGGGAGGGAGGAAGGGAGCTGCTGCCGCTACAAAGCCCGCTGAGCGCAGCATCCACCCGCTCCAGCACGATTTTCAGTGGAGAGCGGGACTTGCACCGCACTGGGCAAACATCAGTGTTCCCTCCCCCCCGCAGCAGAGAGGACGGAGGAAGCACAGCTCAGGCAGCTGTGAGATGAGGAAAGGGAAGAGGGCCCCGGGCCTGGCCTGTTTGGAAGACACAAGGGCTGACGAAAGTGCAGCTTTCATGTTTCACATTCTGGCCTGTGAAGGTAGAAGAGAGAATTAAGCACCACCCAAAACTGCAGAAAAGGCCTCTTTTTCCTGTACACGCCTCCCTTTGATCAGTTTTCTTCGATGCACTGCGTGCTTTTACTTTGTCTGTGTTTTTACATTATGGGAGGTTCCCTGTCCATATCCTGTCCATACCCAGAGCTTTCTGGGACACGTCTAGAGAACAGGAGTGCTTATTATGGAGAATTAAGCTGAGGCTCCTATAAGCAGAAATGAGAGCACCTCTTGGGATAATAGACTGTCATTTTGAAGTCTTCCCATTGCACACTGAAAGCGTCTCTTTCCTGAGAGTCATTCCCAACAGGTTCTGTGGGTTTGGATTTTTTTCCGGGTGGGTTAGTTGTGGCATGTGACTGGCAATGCACAGAGGGATGATGCCAACTTTATGTATGTAACTGGCTTTATGCACTATTAGCGAAGCCTTAAAAGCCTGACAAATGGCAAGTGCAGTGCAAGCAATGATAAATTTTTCAGGTGCTCTTACTGACGCTTTGAGGATTAGAGTGTGATAGTGAAGTCAGATCTTAATAGAGATTAGTAAAATCTTAGCGTGCCTGCACTGCACTGTCATATTTCCCTTCAGAAATACTATTTTGTTACTTTTTAGTGATGCAGTTAACTATCTTACAGGAATCTCATAGTTGGTGGAAGTGGGTCATTATGAGCTTTATATACATTCTTCAACACAACAGCAAAGACTCTCCTGGTATGAAAGCCAATACATGGCTTAACCTCTGTACCTGTGGAAAAGGCCCGGGATGTGGCATTTCTGCTGCAGATTCTGGAGGGACAGTTTATGCAGTCAGTGTCTAATTTCCCTTCAAAAGATCACTCTTTGGCTGTTCAATTAAGTGGCTTTTTCAAAGCTTGCCTTAAAGTGATTGAGCAGAAGAATATGCAGGAATCCTTTTGTCTCTCGTTTTAGTCAGAACTGTTTCTTGTCAGGAACAGTCCCATAGGCTCATTCACGATGTAAGAAACCCAGCATAGAGAAGGTAGAAGTCTGAATCCAGTCTCAGCTTGTCACAACGTTTTCCCTTCTCCCTTTTCCTTCCGTAGACTTTGTGAGTAGTTTAGGAGCATTGGCCTGATGGTGATGCTTTGAAAGACTCAAAGGATATTGTATGTCTGTAGCTCTGCCTAGGGCTGAAGTAATGTCTGTGTGTGCTTTTATGAGCGTCCACAAGGGCTGTTTTTTCCGGGGAGGGCAGTGGAGGCAATCACAGAGGGAGAGCCTCATAAACCACAAGTCCCCATTTTCTTTGGTGTGGACAAGAATCTCTCCGTGAGGCCATGAACAGATTCAGATAGAAGGCCTTTTTGCATTTTCTAAGCATCAGATTTCTTTGTGAGCCATGTATATTGTCCCCTTCTCTTCTGTAGGTGCTGTTGTTAAGAGAACTTCAGTGCTTTTGAAATCTGTGATGCTGCAGTCACTTTTGAGAAGGAAGTCTTAAGTGGTCCTTTAAAATCTCATCGGAAAATCCAAAAGACAGTTTATGTTTACTTCAGTGTTCTGTTGACGTCATGTCATTGGCATTCTGTGCTCATTTTGTGCTTGCAGACTTGCATTTTTTGAAATGAGCAGAAAACACAAAAACATAGCTTGTTTTTTCCTGAAATGAGTGACTTAAACAAGGGCCTGTAGTGACAGGACAAGAAGGAATGGCTTTAAACTGAAAGAATGGGTTTACATTGGGTATTAGGAAGAAGTTCTTTACTGTGAGGGTGATGAGACACTGGAACAGGTTGCCCAGAGAAGTTGTGGATGCCCCATCCCTGGAAGTGTTCAAGGCCAGTCTGGATGGGGCTTTGAGCAACCCAGACTACTAGTGGAAGGTGTACCTGCCCCCTGGAGGAGGGTTGGAACTAGATGATCTTTAAGGTCCCTTCCAACCCAAACCATTCTGTGATTCTCTCTTTGTTGTAATTTTTGAGTATCTCCTCTTAGAATTCACTTAGTGGTAATGTTTCCTTTTCTGCACTCAGCAGGAATTAGTGAACTAGCTGGTAGTGGTACCTAGTTAGTAGTGTGGATCAAAACTTATTACAGAAAGTGGAAAAAACCCCAAATCTCAACCTTATGAAATGGTATGGTTTGTGATTTTCATGTTTTATGTGTATGCCAGCAGCTATAATGACATCAGGTGAAGCTGATAAAGGGAGTAACAGTCCCCATTTTCAAGGCAGTGTTACTCAGCTAAGCAGTGTGTTACTGAGTAGCACCAAAAGATGTTTTCTACTCTAGAGAGAGACTTTTTATCTGGAGAAAAAGTATTGAGAACAGATTGACTGTTTCTTCAAGGAAAGTTAAGTGAGAAAAGGCTGTTGGCATCAGTGAAAGCAAAACAGAAAGTTTTTTTATGGTATCTTTGGCATCAAACAGTACCTCTTGTACAGAATGGCTTAATTTCTACAGGTAGGGCAATTTTCCTTTTCCACAGGCCTAAAAAAATACAGAGGGGGGAAAAAAGCATATGTTGACTAGCATGCTAGACTTAAATAATCTACATGCTTAAATTTAACACTTACTAAACTCTGTCAACCTTGTATTACATAATAATACATTCCCTAGAATTCAAACATGCTAAAATGTCAGTTTTACTGATGGCCTGCATCTTATTCTAGTGAAGTTTAATATTATTAAATAAACTCATACAAATGAGCCTTACCATTGGATTATTTTGTTCCTTCACTGAATACTGCAGATCATTATGTCAGCTGAGCTTTGTGTTCTGCAGATTAGACACAGCATTAAATAAACTCCACATTCAAACTGTTATACAATGTCAAAGGTATGGGACCTTCCTTTAATGTGGTGTTCTAGAGATGGTCAAGTTTTGTGGTTTTTTTCAGACAGAATGTCCTGTGTACTCCTGCTTCACTACTAAATATGAGGGCTTAACGTAAATGTCACTTTTGCTAGTGCATGTCAACTTTAGAAAACTCCATGTCCCTTACAAAGTTTTTTAGATGTAGTATGAGGTGATTCTTTCTGACCCTTGTGGGGTTTGATGCAATAAAGTAATTCTTCTGTTTTGAAATAATCGTCTAAGCTACATAACCTAACTACAGAGATCATTAGAAACAAGTGGCCTGTAAATAAGACATGGATGTTCCGACATTTGGTCATGTATCCACTGTCATCAAGCTTTAGGAGTTCTAGAAAAGGTCTTGCTGGAACCAAATTAACATGTTCCTACCACAGCACATAGATCAGAACATAGGTTCAAGCTGTTTGAGTGAAATCTGTTCTTCTGGCTAAATACGAGGGGCTTCACTGTATGGCACCATTTCTCAGTTTTACCCAGAAATTGTTTCATGTGATCTATTTATGTAGATTCTGTAAGGGCTTATTAGTCAAATTCAAATACCATCACTGCTGATTCAAAAAGTCAGGGGTTGGGGGGGTTAAGAAGGGGAAACAGCCCTTAATCATGTGCTTTTACTCTGCTTTACAAAGTCTGATACAGCCTCGAGGAGTCCTGTTGTTCTAATACAGAATGCAGTGGGCATGTTTGGACACCATTGTGTACCTGTAATATGGGTCGTATAACTATGGTAAAAACAAAATTAATTTAAATCAATACAGCTTTAGACAAAACCTCACTTTTTAGGGAAGTGAATCTGAAGAGAAGAACAATGGATGATGGTAACAGGAGAAAATGGTTATAGGCATTCCTTTATGTCATAGCCTCTCTTTAAGTTGCAGACTTGTAGCAGCTTTACACAACCAATTGTAGTGATCCTTGATCTTAAAAAAAAATAAATCAAAAGTTCCATGCAAAAGTCAGTATCTGCTTAATCACTGATGACCATTCAGATTGTATATAAAATAAAATCATCTACTCTCAAATCTCACAGAACACTGTTTTGGTCGAAATGTGGTTGTGGTTTTTTTTTTTCAAATGAGTTCTTTGGGTCATTTGTAGCTGTTTGCATTATACAACACCGTATTCAATCTGTAAGTACTTCATATCTGACTTCTGCCCTTGTTAATGTTCTCAGCTCTTCCTCAGCCTGTAACTCCCTGTTTTGTTATTCAGCTTTTGTTAGACATGTTGTTGACTTAGGCAGCTTATGAAAACCAGCATGAGGAGCTTTTCTGTATCTGTGTGCCAGAGTGACGTGAACAAGTGTTTCAGAGAAGTCTGTTGTGGGGCTCTTTCCTTATTTTGGTAAATCATCACCTGTAATTAAAAGAATAATAAAGTTAATATTTTCTGAGGAAGATGCAAGTGAGGCGTGGTAGTGATCATTAATAATCAGCTTCAAAGCTCTACTACAGTAGAAAGAAACGTTTTGTTTTGGTTTTTTTTTTTAAGTTTGAATTAGTCTATTGAATGTTTCTTTACCTGATGGTTTTCTTCCAAAGGGATCACCCAGGACATCTACTCCATTTGGTACAGCGCATGGCAGAGAGAAAAGAGTGTCTAATGATGTGGAAAACTATTACAGACCTTCAATGCTTGAGGACCCATGGGCTGGCCTAGAGCCAGTTTCTGTTACAGACATAAACCAGCAATACAGCAGTGAGCAAACAACATGTACTGCTAAAAAAGGGAGGTATTTCAGCTAACACTTTTAAAGGCCAAATAACTCCATCTTATCAGGAAAACTTTGGGACAAAATCTTAACACTTACACAAGATGAACAGTAATCAAGACCTTAGATAATGTTTTTATTTGATCATACGTCCACCCTTTTATCCTACTTTTTTTTTATTGCATTGGATATTTTTATGTATGGGATGGAAAAGGAGTGGTAGGAAACCTTACATTTCTGGCTATGTGGAAGTGCCTACCAGCTTTGAAGAACAAAGTGTTCTTTAATCACCAGCGACTGATTTGTGACTGTTAAAACAGGTTTCCATATACTTACCTCTTCCATGCCAGATTGTTAGCCTTTTATTGTAAAGTACTTTAGGAAGTGGTATTTTTTTATGTTTCAACATTTTTAGAATGAAGTAACTTGGAAAAAAAAAAAAGTTTTGTAAATCCTTGTTTTGTAATGTATAAAGAATATTTTAGGACTCTTGTTAAGGTGTACACATTAACACAAATAGTACTATTGAAATTAGGTGACTTCTGTAAATGTGCTTGTATGCTGTAGTTAACCTGTGGTTTTGTGCATAGTGATTTTTGTTAATTGCAGTGTAACGTGAAGTTGAAACGTGACTTTTAGCCATCTCAGGAAACAAATGTATTGTTTTTGGAAAGTTTAATTTGTTGAACCAACTCTTGAGTCACAAACTTAATTCTGTAATCATTTGCTTTTGTACTTAAAAAATATATTTGAATCAATATTAGACATTTTTGGATTATTAACAAGTCTGTTCAGTGGCAATGTAAGCCTAAGGAGTACATAAAACATCAAGATTAAATAACTGGAAATGTTCTCTGTGGGTCCACCTGTTAGAATAGAATAGAACTAATGACAGGTTTTGTTATACAGTTGACATTAGTTCATGTATAGCGTTGGGTTTTTTTAAATCCATAGAATATTTTCCAATTATTTTTTATTTTTACTTATGGCAGGAATCATTGCCAGGAGAACTGTTTTGTGTGTGCGCGTGCTATATTTTTATACTGAAGAGGAAAACAAGGAGCTGTTTTTTTAGAGCTTGTCTTTACATGGAAGATCCATGCTTAAATGCAGAAGTGAATATCATAATCTGGAATAAAAAAGAAATAGTTCTATCTGCAGGCATGCTCATAAATTGCCATGTTAAACCTGCAATAGTTAGATAAATTTTTGTTTAATGTGCCACTATTTGTTTGTTGATCTTGGCTTTTAAGCCAAGATAGAGTGTGAAAACTTTGTTAAATAAAACCATTAGTTTAATTTTCAAAACATATTTGTTTAGCTTTTAAAAATGTATTTTTGTAGTCCTGAAGCATGGTTAGGTTGAAAAGCCATGATAATCACATTAAACTGTTCTTAATAACTTGTCTTTTTGCTGAGGTAGAATAGTCCTGTATGTACTCTTTATCTGTTTCAGCATAAAATGTCTTGGGTTAATACCACCTTCAGGAGCAACTTAAAACTGTAAGGAGTGAATTAACATATTTAAATGTGCCGAATCTCTTGTACTTTTATGACCACAGTCTATGACCCCTGTCTTCCCCCAGCTGACCCTGTTGTTTTAGTATTATATCCCAAATTATATTCAAAAAGGCTGCTCAGAGAACTGAGAACATAATGCCTTCTGGATATCAAGAATGGCTAAATCTTCATCCCAGAATCAAAAAAACTGTGCCTTAAATGGCAGCTATCAGTATCATTATCTGTAATAGGTACCAGCAAAACTGAGATGACAAGTTGCAGAGAGTCTTTAGTATTTATACGTCAGTTAATTGATGTCAATTGAGAAAAGTTAAGTATAAAGTTTTCTTTCCCTTTTTTTTTTTTTTTTTAACCGTGTCAGGTGCTGTAAAGCTCACCAAAAAAAAGTTATAGTCTGCTTAACCAAGTTACCTTTTTTTGTTGCTATTCCCCACGTGATGGAATGCAGTTTATTTTTTGCCATGTTTGGTGATCTTGGAGAAACAAATATGATTTTATTTAAGACACTAAAGCTCTGATGTGTTCACAGTTAGATATGAGAATAGTCTGGGTTTGGAAAGGAGAAAGGAAAGGTAAAGGATTCCTGACAGAAGAGAGTCTGTTAGAGGTGGGACTTCTTACACAGTAGCCAGTATCAGCTGCCCTTGCACATTGCAAAGGTGCATTTTGCCACTTTGGCTTTGCAGTTGGCCCCGGATTTAAAGCCAGCCTCCTCTGGTAATAATTCTTAACTCCTGGAAGCAGGTGTCAGACATCAGTGAAGATAAACGTTCCAGAAAGAGACTTGAGGAAATATTCTTAATCCATGCAGACCATCTACAATGCCATCTGTTAAACTGCTGCTCCAGTGCACTTCAGGATATGACTCAACAATTATATCACACTGCTAAAGACTCCAGTCATTCGGTCAAGAATGCACACCAAAAAACTTAAAAATTATTTACCTTTCTGGCTTCTAGGAGAAATTCTGCAATTACAGTAAAATTTTAAAATGTCATTGTTGAATAGCTGTAAAATGCATGAACACATGTTCAGAACTATAAATATAATGTACTTAAAGCCAATTTAAGCTTTGCCTTTCTTGCTGTGATACCCAGGAAGCTTAAGCACTTACTTCCTCACCAGGTTTTTTTTCCTTTTTACCATATGGCAAACATTCTTTTCCCCCACATGTTTCTAATGGAGACAGGATATATCACTTCCTCATTTGTTAATGAAGCTACTTCGTAGTAACAGTATGACTCTGGAAATAGCATTTGATGATAAAAAGTAAAGCACAAATACATCCTTTCTTCATGAGCCCATGAAACAAAATAGTTGCCTGTCTTGTTAATGAAGGGATTCTTCTGCAGTGAACGTACTAAGAATATGCTCTTTCTTCAACAGACTTCTTAGATTTTAAGGTAAGTAATTTAGCTCCTTTTTCAGAAGTTTGGATGGATATACTTTCCATTCTGTTTTGTTTGCGTTGTGTTTACCCATCAAGTCTGTTTGACTTTCTATTCGGTTGTTGGAAAGGAGTTGTATATAACTCTTTTAATTCACTTGTTGCTGTTTGATCCTGTATTTAACACTGGACTGCATCGCTACTACACTGTGCTGATATCACAGTAACACAACTTAAATCAGATGAGTACCTGTGTAAGGCAGCCACAGACCGGGTGGGTAGTTACCCCAAGTTGTGTACTACAGTTGTTTGAAGTTGGGGTTTGAGGTTTCATTGCAGCTTTATAATATGGAATATTCATTCTTCTCTGTACACACCATTTTATATTGAAACTGTTAAATAATTTAGAATATTGAAATTACAATTAAAATGGGATTTTAAAAGTTCATATCAAGCTCCTCTTCAGAATTAGCAGTAATACATTAAGATGTAGCATTTTCCTAATGTCAGGGCTGGAAACACTTGCCAGAGAAAATGCTTCTGGTGAGCAGCATAGATAACTACTTTTGCAGTCAGGTTGTTTTTCTTTCTTTTCCTGTTAAGGGTATCTTTATGTGCTCTTCACTTTATATAAATTATGTAATTAGGTATCTGAGGGGGAGCATTTGAAACATGCATTATATGGAAATTCTACAAGCAGGTGTTCAGCTTCCTTCTAAAGAAAAGTGTTTTATAGTCAGTTTGGGTTTCAAGTTGTGCTTCTGAGTAATCACACTGAAGTCAGAGGATTTACTCATGCAACTGAGATGTGTAAGTATCTAATGTGACAGTTTGAAAATTGTATCATCCCTTTGTCTGTCAGTGCTTTTCACCAACGCTGCAGTTAACTGCTCTGCTTAGCGATTGCTCTGAATTCGAGTTCATATATGAGCCAAGACTGTCTTGCAAATTAATTAAACTTGTTCTTACAACATCTTCCAAAACTCCCAAGAGTAAAGACTGTTCTCCCGTCCCCAGATCTTGGTGCTTGCCTTCCTCCTAGCTCCTTGGAACTGGGAGGAAAAAAAGGGAGGACTGCCTACGCTGATTGGTGAAGACCCATGTAATGATTTTCATGTCTCAGGCTTTCAGAAACTTGTGTACCAATTAATATAGGTAACGAGATAGACTTTTTTATCACTTGAGATGTCTCAAAACAGCTTTTTATAGCACAAGAAATGAAAGAAATCACTGTGTTGCGCTCAACAGTAAATTTTTTTGCCTAAAGTAACTTTGCATCTGTATAGTAACTATGCACAAAGTGAGTCATATTCATTTTCTGCCATTTTCACTGAAATGTGTGCTTTGCTGACTTAGAATTTAACAGCACTTTCTCAACCTGGATTTCTGAATTTACTTTTACAAAATTGCTAGCTCTGGAATATTAGACCTCAAATCTAGGCCTTCCCTTTAAGGCATTTTAGATCTGGCAAAAAGAGCTTTGTCTCATCCCCGCTGCTTCCTTGATGACATTAGGAAACCTTTAACTAGGGCTAGAGACAGCTGTGCAGATGCTTGGAGAGAGACCAGGCCATCGAGGTACCCTTCCTCTCCTAGAGGTTACCTCTGCCCTTGCCATTGCAGTGCAGTGAGGCCCAGGAGGTGTGCTGAGCCAAATAATAAACCTTCATTTTGCTTCACTAGCTCTGTGTGGGTTTCAAACTATAACCATATTGGGGGTTTGCTTAGTGCATGTCCTTTTCGGACATGTCAGTTTTAAATGTCAGTTTTAAATTTCATCAGTCTCTTCTGCAGTAGGATCACAGGTGAGTTCCACTGGCCTTTGTTCACCGATCCATGGCTGTTGCACCTTGCTCTTCTGAACTATTAATGTAAACATTTGTAGGCAAGAACATAACTGTGGCTAAAAGGGGTCATACCAGTACAGTTCCAGAGTAAAATTTTTAGTACTGCTGACAGCACTGCTATTAAAATAACAGTTTCTCTGTCCCCCTTTAAAAGGATCAAAATTAAGCAGTTGAGATGCTGATCTACAAACTGGTCTGTGTTGGGCCAGATGGACTACCTGACCAGGGACATACCTCCATTAGCCCATTTCCAGATTGGGTTTTGACAGAGAGATGGAAAACAAATACCATCCCATTCCCTAAAAAGACAGAAAAAGGTATTTCTCAAAAGTAATCTTACACATGAAACAGGAATTCTTATGCAGCCTCAGATTTTTCCACAGTCTCGCAGAATGTGAGTTCTGCCTTGTTCTTCTGGAGAAGCACTGGCTTGTTACCATAACTTCGAGGCTTCCCATGACATGAACTTCAGTTAAAACCATCAACTCACCATTTGACCTGCTCTCTGACAAAGAAATCTCTACGCTATACTGTTCATTGGATGTCAGCAAAAAAGTTACACATTCAAATTCTACCAGGGACCTAATTTTCATATATTGAAATTAATTCTTCAAATTGTTTTATTCTGAGTATTCATTTTTTTCCAGGTAACAGTGACAGGATTGTGGAGAATGTAATAACTTTATGCCTTTTTTGCCTATTAAAGAAAGAGAATAAGTTGAATTAATTGCATTCGTGTATCAGTCTTGGTTCAAGTAGTGGTGGCAGTTGCAGAGAATTATTCAAAAGAATCTAGGAGTCCCTCCGTTCTTCCTTGAGGGGGCTTACACTTTCCAGAACTGGCCAACACAGTTCACCCACAGGCACGCTGGGTCAGAGCTTTTGCAGGTGAGATACTGGGATGGCAATGATGGTCTCCATGGTGCCAGATGGACTACGTGAATAGGGACAGCATTGCAATTCATTGTGACCTGTATTAGCCCATTTCCACATTGCAGCTACAACAGGACTTTAACAAGAACAAACAAGTTAAGGCCCTTTCCCTCCCACACACAAACAGACACACTTGAAGGGACTTCTAATTTTCTAAGCCTATGGTGAGCCACTGTGTAACTCAGGTAAAGAATAATAGAATTTAAATTGGTTTTTCATTTATTCACTGGTGACAGCATCTTAGGAGGCAAAGGATTTGATATCACATCAAGATGAAATTTTTAACACGATTACTTTAAAATGGGCTGCACTGAAAATCCACATGTACTACCCTGCTTCTGTGGGCAGCAGTAATCATGCCACTTGACTACTGTATTAAACTACACTTAAACCTTCTGGTATCCATATGTATTTAGCCACAATATAATTGTTGTGTTGCCAAGATAGTTAAAAGCTGTTATTGTAGAGCCAGTGGGTTTAAATCCTTTTTGTATGCATGAGGAAACTCCTAAGAGTTCAAACTGCTGAACGTGATGTTGATGCAAGTGTTGGTATAAAGACCAGTAAATGGAAGAACAAAACCTCTTTGATGCAGATCATTCCCTTTTCAAGCATCACACAAGCTAATGCTAGAACAAGGGAAGAGAAATCAAGCTAACTGACAACTTCCTGTGGATGACTACACAGCATAAACCACAAATAACAGAGCTAAAAGCTTTAAGAAACACTGATTGCCAATTGGGAAGTAATATCAACAGTAACTGGATTGTAAGTAGCAGTTACAGAGTATTTTTAAAATCAAACCAGTATCTCCTGTGGCTTAGTGAAGATTTTTAGGTTAATGTAAAATAAGGCTTTGAGCTGTATTCCCTTAACAGATGTGGGGAATTAACATGTTACTATTCCTACAGTTGAGTTTGCAGAAAATAGTGTCTTCACTTGTCTGTGAAGTCCAGCATCTTTGCCTAGGTCTCATTTCTTTTTTTTTTTTCTTTTTTTTTATGCTAAGGAAAAACTGGATTTGAAAATCTCATGGACTATTACAAAGATAAAAGGGAAAATTAACATCTGCAAATGGTCCAAAGTGTACACTTTGAGTTGATAACAGTAAGAAGGCACCAAGGGTCTATCTGTTGATTACTTGCCATTGCGCATTCCTAAAGCTTTCTTGTCTGCCTACTGGTTCCTTTGGCAATTAAATTACTCTAAGGAAAATTACTTAGTTGTTCATTTTCAGATGTTAGAAAGCTGTATGTGCGCTATAGGCAACAGGTTGAGAAACTGTGATAACTGTTTTCAAACTAATGAACTGCCAGATTGTGTCCCTCTTGGAACTGAAGACAGCTTACACTACCAGCAGTGTTCCTGTACTTAAAATAGCTTCTAAAATAAAATTCCAAGTATGTAGAAAGTTTGTGCAAAGAACCTTTAAATGCCTGCTTTCAAGGTATCTCTTGCATCTGGTTGCATTTTTCTGACGCTGTTTAATTTCCTCTCAGAATAATTGCTGCATATTTTATACACTGACTCTCCTGTAGCCCATCATCCTCACTGCTGTGAGTGAGATGAGGAAGAAATAGTTAGTGTCTGCACTTTGTGGTAGAAGAGAACCCAGTGTTTTCTGTTCTCCTTATTTCATTCTCTAAAGCTAATAAAATATTCAGAGCAAGTCTCAAATGTGATGCCTTCCTGACAGGAGAGATGCCAGCAGCAAGGCAGCCATGCTTTCCAACACATGCTCATGATAAGTGGTAGCTGTTTACTTCAGTGAGCATCTGAAAAAAACCACATTTCCTCAAGCACCTTTCAATTCTGCTGTAAAGAATACAAGTAGACTCAGAAACATTACTCTTAACAAAAGAAATCCACTTCTTACGGCATAAGTGTTTATGGACTTCTAGTAAATGAGGATTTCTGCGATATCTTTGATAATCAACAAGTTTGTGCTTTACGGCTCTCCAGGAGAGCTGCATTTCAAGTTTTCTGTGGCCAGAATAAGTATGCCAAATTATATATAATTTTTTAAAAGGAAGGTAGTTTCATTTAAAAAAAAAATGAAAATTGTGTTCACAAGGGAAATTCTGACTCTGGAGAATTAAAGGAAATCTCTGCTGAAGTTAACAGGGGTTTTGGTTTTCATCCTTTGTCTGACCTAAAATCTGCAATGACAGCAGGAACAATTTCAACCCAAGATAAAAGTTTTAAGTTTTCATTTCCAACACTGTAGCAATGGAGTTCACAGACTCCTAAGAAACAGAGAGGGATACTTACACTATTGAATTTCATTGCATATGGAAATGATTTGTGCTGTAATCCCTTTCAGTGGAAGATTCTTAAACAATTATCATGGAGTAAACCGGTGTTTAGCTCTACTAGCCATTACTTTAACAAGATTTTTTTTTTAATGACCAGTATCTTCATAACTGATTTGATGCCTAATCCGGTGCAGCACCTGCTCCCTCATTTCCTGGAGGCAAACATGGTTCAGCTTTTCAGATTAATGAATCAGAAAGCCAGTTGTGACAGTATTGTAAAATGTATTTTGTTACACTTTAGAAACAGAAAAATAATCCACAAATTCACTTCCAGAGTTGAGGTTTCAGGTCCTGAAGGTTTTTTTTTTTGGTTAGGGACTTTTTCCATACAGGAGTTTTAAGAGGCATAATCACTTTCTAAAGCATAGAACTGTCACCACAATAATTATAAGTCTTTTCATGCATCTTATTTTTTAAAAACTACAGAAAATTGAGCCTTAAAATGTGAGTAATTGCTAGTAGTGGTCAAGCTGTGGAAATGCTGAATTTAATACTCCAACAACATGAAATATATCACATGATGGAGATGATGCTTTGCAAAACACAGGATGTGGAATACAAATGTTACAAACCTGATTTCTTGCTTTTTCTGAACTGGCTACAGAGCATATAGTGACAACTTGAGTGGCTTTTGCCTTCCCACTTACGGAACAGTTCTAGAACTACTCTGAAGAACAATAGGATCTGCCAGCTACCCCAGTACAATTTGGGGCACCCTCTTTAAAAATATTCTACCAATAAGAAACCTAATTCCCGTTTGTTGGGTCTGTTTATGTGCTTATGAATTTAATAATGCTGCTGTTGATGTGTTCTCTCTCCTGTCCCATGAAATCCTCCAACAGTTACACGACTTGTGAAAGCATTACACGACCAAATGGTGCCCTGTTGGAAGGGGTCAAACCAGTGTCCTGTCAAAGTCTTTGCACAGAGCAAAGCATGTGCTTGTATGTTTTTCATGTTTAGTCTTGTCAAATTGTTGTCTCTGAATTGTGTAGAAACCTGGTCAGTTACCACCATTTCCTACAGCAGAACCTGTTTTAAATACTGATCACACTTAAAACACAACTAGAAATAGGTTCCCAGAAATTGCCAGTGAAGCACCGGCATTTGATATTCTTTCTATTCTGCAAATTAAATCCTGACTTTTTACTGTTAACTGCAGCATCTTTTGTTGTCAGAAGAAGGTTTCAGACACTTTAATTTTTATTTAGTCAATAAAACTGATGCCTCTCATTCTCATTGCATTTATCTTCCCAATTCTATAGAGGCAATTGATGATCTCAGCTAAATTTAAACTACCAGCTTCCATATGTTGTTATGGACCACAGTGACCATATTTAGTTCTGTTGGATGCTCTTTACTCCCTTTCTGCTCTTGCCACCAGAAACATGTCATACTGATGAAATATTTAGACAGAAGTATATTTTAACCAAGACAGGAGGATGCCTTATGTTGGGACTGTATTTCAAACAATTAGATATGTTTAGAACTCGATGGAAATACTTACTCAGTGCTTTTGATTTACTGCTTCCCATAATGAAGGGCATAGTTATAGTTCTTACAATACAAAAGCTCCATAATGCTGAAACCTTAATACAGGACTTGAGGAATGAAAAAGAAGAGTGGAAAAGGCTGCAAGGTAGAAACAAATTACGATCGCTTAAATAAAGCATGCAGAATGTTTCCCTGGATGCCAGGAAGCAATTTGAATTCTAACAGCTGAGACTAATAACAAATACCCAAACCCAAACCAAACTGGAGCTTCCCAGAAGATGAGTTGAAGGAGAAGGCCATGTACAATTTACCTGATGCTAGGAGGTGAAATAGGGTTGAATTTCTGATAGAAGAGGTCTGTGAAATTCTGTGGAATTTGTTGGGTGTTTTGTCATTTTTCCCAGAAGGCAACATTGTAATTGTAAGTGCAGTTTGCAAATAAAAATTACTGTTACTACTACCTGCATGTCTTCCTTCACTGTTTTGTGTAACTGTATGTGCTTGCTTGGAAGTCTCAGGGCAGGATCTGCAATCCATAACAAGAAGCAATCTGTGGAGAAAAATGTGCATAGCTTCTAAAGTCTGCCAGGTTCAGAATAATAATTTCCCAGTGTGGAATTGCCAGACCATCTGCAGTTAAGTTTTTTACTATTATTTACAACTCCTCATATACAGCATTAATAGATTTCTGTTCATTTCCCATGTCATCTGTAGTTCTTAGTCCACTGCCCACCCCCTCTCCACCATGAACGATTTTCACAGAGATTTAAAAAATGGTTGCAACTGACCTTTGTTATGCAAAAAAGCAGGAAGGTACCTGTGCTGCCACTGCCTTCCTTGTCTTGAGGGCAAGGATTCCAGCCTGGGGATCACATGACTTTTCAGCAGTATTTGTGGGGCAGGGAAGGTTGCAGGACCTGCTTATGGATAACTTTGGCTGCTGGTTTTGTCCACTGTGCACAGCATCGTTTGTTTTCCGGTACGGGGATGTTTTCATTTTAACACAGGAAGGCAAGGGATGCTCCTCTTTTGTAACTTCATCCATATTTTGCCATTGGGGCAGCTGTAAAGCAGAAGTCCCAGTCTCTCAACTCTACACTGATTTGCAGGTGGTTTCTAACATCCAAAAGCTCTCTGAAGGGTAATAGCAGTAAAGAAAAACAGAGAAAAACAAATAAAAATCCACCACCAGACCAGGTCCTGCTTTGAAACCATGCCCATAGATCCTTTTTGCAATCGGTCAGAATGAAGAATGAAAGTAAAAATACCCTTGCTGGACACCTAAGTAATGATCTCTTCCTTGCTCAGGGAAAATCACCTCCTGAAGTCAGGCTTCTTTCCAGTTATCTGTACAGCCTGTTCCTTGCTTAGAGAGACCTAGAAACAGAGCAATGAGAGAAACCAGCATTGGCAGCTCTTGGCGTTTCCAGCAGCAGGGCATCAGTACTTCCCTACCACTGCCACCTGGGCAAAACTAAGATCCCTAAGGGCAGCAAGAAGTGTGCTTTTCCCCCATGGCAGTACCTGCTGCCATGCTGTATGCATTTGTAAAACAGGTCTGAAAAGAACGTGCATGAAAGAAAAAAGGCACCTGTATTAGACACTGTTGCACATTAAACACTTGCTTCTATGTCCTATAGCAGCTAACACCGTACCCTGGCACACAGGAGGTAGTTCAGCACAGAAACACACCTGCACAAGCCAAATACTAACTACAGAAACCAGTTAATCTCCCCAAGTTATTCTAAGGGCAGCACACAGCTGTCACATCTGCTTCTGCATACCAGGAGCTCCCAGGCTGGTTTCTGTAACGCTTACCCTCAAGTATTCCCTTTTCTAACCAGCTGTATCTCTCCTACCCTGTATTTTCTAATATTGAAAAAAAATCTCCACAAAGCCTCTTTGCAAGAAGTCCCATTAAAGATATATTCACCATATTATGAGAACTTGCCATATCAATAGTATGTCCAAAGTGCCCACAGAGGAACTGCTGTAGTGGAATTGAAGCCATGCTGTGCAAAGCAATCTGAGCACTGCCTATTAGCAAGGGCTGCTATACATGAAGAAAAAGAAAACACTACCATAGGCTCAGACTCAAGGTTCCTCTGACTCTGAGTTCTCTCCTGGGGAAGAAAAGAGAAAAAAAAGCAGCCATAACAAGCACACGATTCTAAAAGCAAAACCCTCAAGTTTCATCAAAGCAAACACAGTTGACTGGGAAAAGAAACAGTTCTCCTTATTGGTCAAAAAAGTTTCTCTCTCCCTTTCTTTCTGTCGCTGTAAAGTGCTCTGACTCATTTTCTCCCACGCTGGGGGAGTTTGGTAGCTGTAATCCCATTCATCCAGATGGCCTGTCAGGGTTTATAGGCATTCCTTAAAAATAGAAGCAACCTAATCCTGGCTCAGGTAATTTAAAAGAAATCTTTGCAAAACTGTGTTGTACTTTCAGAGCTAACAGGCAATAATTCACGGCTGTGATATGAGATGGCTGGTTTCCTCTCTTGCCACCAATTTCACAGACACATTCCTTGCTCTGTCTGTTGTTCTGCAGTTGTTGGCAATCTCTCAGCTTTCACTTGATGCTGGGTTTTTTGCAGCTGAGGATATTGATTCACATGCAGATATGACTGGAATTATCGCTGGTACCTTATTGCACACCCATGTGGCAGTAACAGCTGGATGAGTGGGACGCCGCACCATTCTCAAACCGTTAGTTTCATGCTCCAACACAAACCAGAGCCAACTTTGTTACATTACTGGTTGCAATAGCAGCTTACACGAGAAAACCTGAGCAACTAGAATTGGTTACACAAACCTGCCAGATCTGCTGTGTGCAAGTCAACACTCTATGCAATACAGCCTGACCTTGGCATCAGAATTAAAGTCCAGGCTTTAACTGTAGCTGTTACCAAAGTATTGTCTCCAAAGTGGGCTACAGCTACACATATTGGCACCCTAATGTCAAATGGCACCTACGTAACTGCTGCTGGTCCCTGCCACTTCCAACTGCACTCCCAGCGCCCATGTTCTGATTTTTATTAAGGACAAGTGATGAAGCAGCAGCAGTCTGTCCAACCTGGAGAACTGAAGATAGCAAGTGCCCTATTTTTGGATGGAAGTATAGCATTTATTTGAAGATGCAAATAGTTTCACTACATTAGGTGGTACTGTAGGAAAAAAAGCAAAGGAAGCCTCAGGCATTCAAAGCACAGTTGCTGAAGCCAGGCTCAATTTACAGTGTCTCACCAGCGAACTGAAAACACCTGCCTCTTTGGGACTGATTTCCCATTACTTTTAACACACACACCATCTTCTTTAAACAGACCATGGTGGGGAATATTAATTGCATCTCTGCTTGGACACTGCCAAGAAAACATGTAAAGTTATACATAGCCCACGGTTCTGTGAAGCTCCCAGGTGCTGGAAGCAGCTTCCCACCACTGGAGAAGCCCACATCCCACACCTGTGTCCCAGCACACCACTGGCTTTTGCTGCTGCACAACCAGTGCTGGGTGGGACGCTCCACTGCACCTTGGGAACAGTACTGGAGCAGCAAAGATTTTTTTTGTTAATAACTTGCAGAATTTCAACACACTGAAAACTATTTTCATCTGGATACTAAAAAAATCTTCCTCAGTGTTCTTTTTAAATGCCTTTTGACAACTGGAGAGGGAAAACAAAGACTTCAAGTTTTCATGTATTTTATTTACAGGCCACACAATACATTTTATATACAAATGGCTTAAAATAACAAAGAGTAAGCAAGCTGAAGCATAACAATTTATTTTAAATTAGGTTGTCTTGACATAACTCCTGCAGTAAAGTATTCTTCACCCTGATAAGCACGTTAATTCAATTTTAAGTCAACCCAAGGTCATTCCATTTTTAAATACAAATTCAAATCAATTTTCTGGCGATTCCTTAATTTCATGACACTTCTGCAAAGGTAGAACATCCCAAAACTATCAAGAAATAGCTAAAATTTCCTCATGTAAAAAACACAGTAACAGAATAGACTGGAAAAATGTATGCAAAACACTTGTGTGTTTTATTAACAAAAAGAAGAAATCAGGAAGTACATGTGAGATTTTCCTCTCTTGGAAACACGGTCCAAGACCTAATCTGCCTGCAGACAAGAGGTATCCTGTGTCACTTCAGTACTTTAGTTTTTACCACACAATTATCTACTAAACTCTTCCAACTGTAAACTTCACCAAAACTGAAACTGCCTCCTGCAACAAGCAAAAGGAGAAGAGCACTCAGAACCGTAAGAACTTACAACACAGCACTTATTGCCTTTGCTTCTAGAAAGCACCTTACGCTACTGCGGGATGGAGAAAATGTAACACAGACCACAGTTTATGGAAACATAAGAAAATATAGAGGTTTGCCATATTAAAATTATTTTGTCCAAGAAATTATATTAATATTTAAGGATACATTTAAGGATGTATTTTTACACCTTTTCCCTAACAGTGCTCCTTCTGTTCAGGATAACAACTAGCAATCCACAAAAGTTGTTTCCTTTTCCTTTGGCTGAGTTTAAGCATTATAATAGTCTAAGTGATTTAAGTCATAGTCATAGCAGTCCAGTTGTGCTCGCTTTCTTCCTCTTGGTATGGCTAAAGACCACTTAATATAAATAATGAAGTACTTCCTACTTGATAGTCCATTATTACAGTATTTCACTATGTTTATTTAGAAATACAAACACACAACACTTACTTTTCGATGTAGTGTCCAGGTCTCTGTAGCACAGAATTGCAGCACAGAAAACGTAACCCCAAAGGAATGGGGGGGAACGTAAAAAAAGCCACAGCTCCACAGAAAAATAACGCAGTTTTCAGAATGTCTACTCTTGCATCAAAAATGCCAGGGCTACATGATGTAAAATGCCAAACTAGTACAGACTCTCTCTGCTGAGTGGAGTTTGCTCAAAAGGGTAAAATGCTGTCAGAAGCTCCTCATCACGTGTTTTAATTCAAAAGAAATGTTGACAGGTAATACACAGGTTGAGTGCAAATGAACGTGGACCTACAGTCAATTAAATCCCACCAGTTCCCTGGCTGCTAACCTGCAGACAACTCTGGGGCCTGGGGAGCGCAGCTGCAGGAACAATCCTCCTGCCACACCTACCAAGGGCTGCTCTGGAGAAGCAGGGCAGAGCCCCTCACCCACGTGCAGCCCATGCATAGCCTCCACCGGCCCAGGAGGAAGGGCTGCCAGCAAAAGAGCCAGGAAGATCCCCTGGGTCACAGAGACTGTAATCTCTTCAGAATTATCACATGTGGAAATACATTAACTTTCCCTCCAAATTATCCCAACACTGTTGTCCCAGGCAAATGCAGTGTTCAAAGTCACAAGCTAAACATCGTTAAACTGGGGAAAAGTCATTGTACAGCAGCCACCTGCCACAGCATGCCAGAGTTTTGTTTCTGATTCATCTGGCAGTCAAGTGTCTATTGCATCTCCTTCTCTCTCCTCACAGTCAGGATTACTTGTGCTCCGGCTGTTGGGGGTTTTACTCATGGCCAAGACTGAAATGCATTTTGGTGGAACAATGTATCAGTAGTGCCAGCCATAAGGAGACTGCACTGTCATTTTACACAGGCAGAGGGGACTGACTTCTCTGCACTAAATGAGGTGAAACTAAACGAGTTGAAAATTTACCTCCAAAAGGGAAGCAGTAGGAGACAAAACATCTTCCTTGCATTTTTTATTGGAAGTCAATTCATTTAGTCCTCTGAGATCTGTTTTCCACTTGAACTTACCTGCGCTTTAGGCCAACCATCACCTGCAGTTACACTGCAAGTGAGTAACCCCAGACTGCACACTTTCAGTAAAAGTAACTG